>NC_134571.1:183124422-183450255 GCF_050947875.1 Dermacentor variabilis
GGCTCACTATACGAAGTGGATTTCGGCTCAAAGGGTGCCAGAAAACTGGAAGAATGCAAACATTACACTAATCCACAAAAAGGGCGACGTTAAAGAACTATAAAATTATAGGCCCAGTAGCTTACTCCCAGTATTATATAAAATATTTACCAAAATATTCTCCAACAGAATAAGGACAGCACTGGAATTTAGTCAACCAAGGGAGCAGGCTGGCTTCAGGAAAGGTTACTCTACAATGGATCACATCCATGTCATTAATCAGCTTATCGAGAAATCCGCAGATTACAATAAACCTCTCTATATGGCTTTCATAGATTACGAAAAAGCATTTGATTCAGTAGAGATACCAGCAGTAATAAAGGCACTACATAATCAAGGAGCACAGACCGCTTACGTAAATACCCTAGAAAATATCTACAGAGATTGCACAGCAACCTTAATTCTACACAAGAAAAGTAGGAAGATACCTATAAATAAAGGGGTCAGACAAGGAGACACAATCTCTCCAATGCTATTCACTGCGTGCCTAGAAGTATTCAAGCTATTAAACAGGGAAGGCTTAGGAGTAAAGATTGACGGCGAATGCCTCAACAACCTTCGGTTTTCCTATGACATTGTTCTATTCAGCAACAATGCATACGAGTTACAACAAATGATTGAGGACCTTAACAGGGAAAATGTAAGAGTGCAACTGAATAATAATATGCAGAAGACAAAGATAATGATAAATAATTTGGCAAGGGAACAATATTTGAAGATCGCAGGTCAGCCTCTGGAGTCTGTGGAGGAGTACGTTTACCTAGGTAAAGTAATCGCAGGGAACCCGGACCACGAGAAAGAAATTCACAGAAGAGTAAAAATGGGCTGGATCGCATACGGCAGACATTGCGAGCTCCTGAATGGGAGCCTACCGTTATCATTGAAAAGGAAAGTATACAATCAGAGCAATTTACCGGTGCTGACATAAGGCGTGGAGACTTGAAGGCAGACAAAGAAGCTTGAGAACAAGTTAGGGACCGTGTAAAGAGCAATGAAACAAAGAATGCTAGGCATAACTTTAAGCGACATAAAGTGGGCAGTTTGGATCAGAGAGCAAACGGGCGTAGACGATATTCTAATAGACATTAGGATTAAAAATGGTGCTGGGCAGGTCATGCAATGCGCAGACTAGATAATCGTTGGACCATTTGGGTAACAGAATGGGCACCAAGAGAAGGGAAGCGCAGTAGAGGATGGCAGAAGACTAGATGGAATGACGAAATTAGGAAATTTGCTGGTGCTATTTGGAGTCGGTTGGCGCAGGACAGGCGTAATTGGAGATCGCAGGGAGAGGCCTTCGTCCTGCAGTGAACATGAATAGGCTGATGGTGAAGATGTTGATGGTGATGATGATGAGGATGATGAATCAGGATTCCGACTCGTCCTTCTCGTCTCTCCGCTAAGCCCGGGAAGCACAGGACGTGTTCACTTTTTAGCACTGTATATGCTTCTTTTCTCCTCCTAACTTCCTAATACACCTCCATCGGCTTGACGTAGACGACACCCCCGGACTGACCCACCCGGGGGAAATCGGTAGTTGCCTTTTCCTATCCTCCTCTCTAATCTTCGTCTTTCTCTTGCTTTCGGTCTTTCCTGTCTTCTCCTGGCTTCTTTTTACTTCCACTTTTTCCAGGCAGCACGGGTTCACCTTGTGAGTCATAGCCAACATTGGTTATAACTGATTTGGTTATAGTAGTGTCGTGCAGCTGGCACGTGCAGGCTGTCTCTTTCCACGATCCTGCAGTGGCCATATATTGGGCTCCATGGCGGTTGGCTGGCGGCGCTGTCGAACTTCCGCATTTATCTATGGCAAGTTTTCTCCCACCACTTCCCTGTCTTCCTGATAAATGACGACGCGCCAAAGAATTATTTTGGTTGTATGGCCGTCATAGTCAAAAGTTTCCCAATTCCATCTCATTCACTCCGAGAAAACTGCAAAGTCAGCCAGAATGATCTCTCCTTTCCTAGTGTCTAAATCAATAACCGATATTTTTGGCAAAGGCTTTAAAGCCTCCAAACATGCAAGTGGAGATCTCCTTTGGAACTCCGAGATAAAGATCACTTTGAAAGACTACCGAGTCTTGTCTCTTTAGGGGACGCTCCAGTGAATGTGACACCGCATCGCACCATGAACACCAGCCGTAGTAGTGTATCTGATAGTGACCTGATTGATCTGACGCAGGCCGAGCTACTTGAAGGTTGGAGTGACCAGAATGGGATCAGTGTAAAACGAATCAAAATGAGGCGCGACGGTAACAAAATTCAGAGAGCATCTGATTCTCACATTTGGTTCAAGTGTTCTGCCCGAAAAAATCGAGGCAGGCTATGCGAAGGTCAGGGTCAGGCCGTATATCCGATATCTCCTCCGATGCTTTAAGTGCCAAAAGTTCGGCCACAGTTCCCATAACTGCCGTAGTCGACTAATCTGTGCCCAATGTAGCCAACATGAACAACCATCCGAGTAATGCAAGAACACTCCACACTCTGTGAATTGTGAAGCGGAGCGCCCCGTGTAATCGCGGTCCAGCTCATCTTGGAAAAAAGAAAAAGAAATAGTGGCGCTCAAAATCTGAGATTATTTCGTTTAAGAAGGTACGCAGGTGCAATCCTTCTCACCGAAGAATAGCTTTGCCAAAGTAGCGCGTCGGGGGGAGCGCCACAAGAGCCTCCGGCGGCTGTCCGGCCCACACCTAGTGAGCCGCCAGTGACGTCACCTGCCCCCTCGGAAGTTGCGGCTGGCGCTGCTCCGTCGTCCGTGAAGGGACCATCGACGTCCGGGCTGGTGGCCTCAAAGACCTCATCCCATGTGAAGAGGTCTTCGCAACAAACAAATCGCTCAGAAAAGCGGGTCTCCAGCGCTTCGCAGGAGGTGATAGGCACGACACCTAGTCAAACGGTGCCACTAGCACCTTAGGAGGGGCGAGAATCTCTCCACCGCTACAAAAAAAGAGAAACCTCGCATTACGGGACCAGCAAAGGGAACCGTAACCAAAATTCTCTTTCTAAACACACACCATTAACCTCGTTCCCGTTATGGATACCCAAATTTTACAATGGAAGGCGAGAGGACTTCTTCACAATCCTGGCGATGCCAAGGAACTCCTTCGCAAATTCACTCCAAAGGTGCTGTGTGTCCAAGAAACACACCTAAAATTAACACAGACCAACTTTATAAGGAAATATGACACTTTCCGCAAAGACGTTGATGATGCACTCACCTCCCCGGGTGGTGCAGCAGTTATAGTCGATAAGGACGTTGCGTGTCAGTAAATAAAACTCCGCACTCCCCTCAAGGCACTTGCAGTCAGAGCTGTGCTATTTGATAAGTTAATCACAATTTGTTCGATATACGCCTCCCCCTCCGGTCAACTTTCTAAAACAGAATTTGAAAACCTCACCGATGAGCTTCCTCCGCCATACATAGTCGTTGGCGATCTAAACGCACATAGTCCCTGTGGGTCGGCTCCCATTCCGATACGCGTGGGCGCCTATTGGAAAATTTTCTGTTTTATTCAGGTGCATGTTTATTGAACAAAAAATTACCAACGCACTACAATGTCACACATAACACCTACTCCTCCATAGACTTGAGCATCGTTTCGAGTTCACTATTTCCGTACCAGGAGTGGTCTGTTCTCAAGAACCCCTACGCGAGTGACCCCTTCCCAATAACATTAAAGCTAACAAAACCAGATGCATGCTCGCCGCATTTCCCTCGATGGAACCACGAATAAGGCGAATTGGTAACTGTTTTGAGAATTCACATATTTAGGCGAGGACATTTCTGATTTTAATGGGAAGGATGCTGTGGTATACCAAACTTGTTTTATTAGGGCCGCTGCAAAAAATGCATTAAACAAGCTAACGGACTGGCAAAGAACCGTCGCATCTTATTGTGGAATTACGAATGTCCAAAAGCACGCAAAAATCAGAACAAAGCTTGGGGATTGCTTCGCAATTCTCCAACAGCTGAAAACCTTATTAATTTCAAACAGGTCGAATCTCAAGGAAGAAGAACACGTCGATGTGCCAAGACAGAGAGAGCTAGGAGCGGTGCATATCTAGAATAAATACTTAAAAAGAGAAGGCAAAAGCACGGAAAGTGGTCTACCAGGAGATCTTTGGGGTTCCAAAGACGGGGACAGTGGTCTTCCAGGAGATGGCTTGGAAGACCAGTCATACTTTCCGGGTGAACACTTTCAGTATATCTCCAGGGGAGCTCATTACTCACAGTCATTCCTGAAGTTGAAGGAACGCGCAGAGCAAGAGCCCGTTGATCGGGAATGTTCCCAACACCCGCCTGTTCAGGTTAGCAGAGCTCAAAACTTCTCTCGCTTATTGCAACAGCTCAGCACCAGGCAGTGACCGTATCATATATGAAATGATCAAGTACCTGCGTCCTGAAACACAGAAAACACTCCTCTTACTTTGTAAGGTCATGTGAACTTCTGGATATATTCTATCTTCTTGGAAAGAAGCTATAACAATACCCATACTCAAACGAGGTACGGACCCGTCCTTAACTAGTAGTTACATACCTATCGCTTCGACAAACTGTTTCTGCAAGCCGTTTGAAAATATGATAAAACGGCGTCTAATCTATCTTCTTGAGAACAATGGGCTACTAGATCATTACCAGTGTGGTTTAAAAAAAGGCAGGTCGACCGCTAGACCACCTTGAACGCATTGAGGTAAATATAAGGGATGTCTTTATCACAAACAGTTTTTCTCTCCCTATTTCTTGATTTGGAGAAAGCATATGACACCACATGGCGCTACGGTATTATTCGAGACCTTTCCGCTATGGATATCCGCGGCGCTATGTTGAGTATCATCGAAACTTACCTTTCCAACCGCACTTTTCCTGTGAGGTTGGGATATGCCTTGTCAAGGTATTGTACTATGGCTCAAGCGAAACTGTTACCGCCATGGCAGTGCCAGCTCAAAAGCTGTGATATGTCGTTTGTTGATGTAACGAAAGATGCGCTAGAGGCACATAGTGAAATAGATTTTCTAGAGTTCTAGTATAAGTACTCTTGCACTGAGTTTTACACAGACGCTTCCAAATCACTGCAGGGATTTCCCACGGCGCCATCTGCCGAACTTTCGCGGAACATGGCGCACTGCACCCGGAAACTAGTATATTTACGGCCGAAGCCCATGCACTATTGTCAGCAGTGAAGCATATAATGAAATCAAAACTGTAAACACAAAAATCTTGTACTTATTGAGCTCTGCTGTGTTCAGTGTAGAGCGTATATATCTAAGCTGCATATCATTGTATGGTGGATACATGGTCATAGAAGCATTGAGGGTAATGTACTAGCTGACCAAAAGGCCACATCACTCACATCGGAAGCTCTTATTCCTACGGGTGCTGTCCCTCTCACAGATCTGAAGCCTTTCTTACGAAAGAAACTGCGAAGCCACTGGCAATGCTTATGGGACGTGGAAACAAAGAATAAACTTCACTTTATGGGATATGGTAGGGTAAACGCCCTATAATATTGAATTTGCCATTCGAGCACAGAAAAATTGACTGCGCTATGAGGAACAAACCCCGCAAAATGGCTCAAATGACGCGCGGAAGTGTGCCGCGCGCCCTGTCGTTTAATCATGATTGGCGAAGGTCGGTTTGTTAGTCGTTGTCGTTTGCGGTTTTCTTCGTTATGCCATTTTTTTTTCTTTCTTGTGTGTGTGTGTGTATGTGCGTGAGAGAGAGGTAAGTAAATGATTTGTACTAAAAGATCACATATTACATAAAAGAAAATCAGACATCCACCCAACCCTAGCAATTGCCACAAATCAAATCCCATACAGGTTCCTCGAAAAAAAAAGCATCGCAATTGATGAAAAATTCGCCCTGGGGCGGTGCTCGAACCCAGGACCACCGCCTTTCTGAGGCAGCAACTCTACCGTCTGGGTGAAAAAGGCGGCTAGCCTCCAACCTGTGGTAGATGTGGTAAGAGGCTGACCGCCCTCCACGTCCTCTTGGAGTGTCGGCAAGCCGAAACTGAGAGAAATACACATTTTCCTCTTGTATATCACCAGCACACCCCTCTCCGTCCTGCAATGTTTCTTAGCGCAGAACCGTTCTTTGACACCAAAGCAATTCTAGGTTTTTTGAACGATGTCGAGTTCCAAATTTTTAGCCCCATAAATTATAGCACATCCTCTTTCCAGAGTATGGCACTCGGATGGCACTTTTGTATAGCACATGCCTCCAGGACTTTGCATCTCAAAGGTTTTGTTAAGGCAGTAGTGCTTCTTCCAAATGTTTATCTTTGACATATTTCATTATATCATGATTATCTCGCAATGTATCTTTCGTGTCTATTGTACAGCTCATTAGGCATTGGCATAATTTTATCTCATATACGTTTTATGCACTTTACAGCGACTCCTTATTTTAGGTACCTTTAGAGCTATGTAACATCTTCCATTCGTCATTCGTAGCTCCACTCCGAACACTCTAAGACCGGCCTGGCGCTTTCTGGCCACATTTGGCCCTTGTGTCCCAAAACACGACATTCATCATCACATAGCGGCTCGATATTCTGGCTCGAAATCTTTTGAGCGTCACCGACAATGGAATCTAGAAGCATTTCAAGCTTAGAATAGAATTCTCGGGTCTGACGTCCCAGGTATACCTACGTCGTGTGCGGTATGGTAAATTAACGCTGTCATTTTCATTCTGGCAAAGAAATGTTTAAAAATCACAGACTTTGGTGATCAGGCCATTTGGACAACGTAGCACAGTTTCCATGTAGCGTATGCTCCTATAAAGAAAGTGAGCGGGAATGTGAGCCGGTCCCGGTGACACGGCGCCTCAAGTGCGCGCGGTCACGAGGCAACAACACGAAAAAGTGGCGCGTGGCGGACGCACTGATTGTTTTGATAGGTAAGGAAGCTTTTTTCTCGAGACTTTAAGGGCGACGCCTACTAGAAGCCTCGTCCCTGCAACCCGTCGTGATTGCTTATTGATTGTGGCGTTGCGCTGCTAAGCACGAGGTGGCGGGATGGAATCCCGGCCACCGCACCCACATTTCGAAGGGGGCTAAATGACAGAACGCCCGCGTACTTAGATTTAGGTGCACGTTAAAGAACCCCAGGTCGTCCAAACTATTCCGGAATCCGGCACTACGGTGTGCCTCATAAGCGATCGATTCGTGGGATTGGAACGCAAAACGCCATAATTTATTAAGTATTTTTAAAATAGTCCGTATAACCACGTTTCAGGAATACCTGAGTTCAATTATGAATGCGGTGCTCGTTCCCTATTCCAGGGATGCAGTGCAGGCGCAGAAAACAAAGTGCTCTGTACGTCACATTTCGTTGTGTTTTGAGCTCTGTCTTGTGTAAAGCGTTGGCTATTCAGGGCAACATTGTGGCGCGAATATTGCCTCAGTATGTGTTCGCAAGCATTCAGATCCGTATATACATTTCTTTTTTTAAGAAGAACGTAGGAGCAACGTTTGTCGCTCAGCAAGAGCGAACCTGCATCTGCCAGCTGGTACGTCGTACATATGCATGCAGGCTCGCACACAGCGAAACGCACGAGTGACGCACGTGGCTTCGATGGTTAACACGAAGCGTTTCCGGCCGGAAATTATCAAAGATAAGGCTTGGTTTCCAAGGCGCGCAAAATGCATTTTCCACTGTGCCTTTGAAACAGTAACTTAGGCAGCGATCCGGGACATCAGCGGACACTTTTTAATACGTCAGCATTCTTTGGCGAGCTCTCAAGCACTGTCACGCGAAAGGTGTAGTCCCGTATGTCGCTTTTTTTATTGATACTGTCGGTCCCAGAGGGAATATAACAGAAGTGGGGGAGGACAAATTTGAACATAATTCAAAGTACAGAATGCAATGATGGGCAGATGTTGCACCGAAATTAAATGTACCTGCGCATGTTGGAAAGCCCAATCTCTTGGCACAAAACAACACAACAGAACATCATCAATGCTAAAAAACGTCAGTTCACGTAGGCAGTACACTGGTGCGGCTTGGTCTCAGTAGCAAACACAATATTCTCCATATTACGAAGCTATTTGGTCAATGTGGAAGATGAAACAGTGGAGCTTGGGAGAGGGTTCCAATCTTTGCAAGTGCCCGGAAAATAACTAAACATTAAGCAGTCTTTTCATAAAACCGGATATGGAATAAATTTACTGTGCCAATGTCTGCATGTTTGGTTAGTCGTGGTTTCGAAATAGTCTGATTTGTTTATTGTAGTGTAGTTGTCGATAATAAGGTAAAACGATTTATATCTTTCATATCTACTTCCTCCATGAAGAGCTGGTAGTAGAGGTTGCTCGCGCCGCCGCATGGGAGAATAGTGACATGTTGATTGTGAGACTGTTGGTGTGACCAATCATAATACGATTATACTTCTCACGTACCGACCCCCTAATGGATTAGTTAGCACCTTTCTTACTTACGTTGAGTCCTTTCTTGAATATGCTACCCTCACTAAACGACATGTTATTATATTTGCTGACATGAATATTGATTTATTAAGAAACAATGCTAGCCAGGTGCACCTTCTCGAGTTGATGGTATGATATGGTTGTGAAAATAATGTGGATAAGGCGACACGAATCGGTCAACACTCTGAAACGCTCATAGACTTGTGCTTTACTAATTTACCTTTAAATAAAATAACATCCCGTGTAATTTTGACGAGCTTAACTGATCACCTTCCTTTTTTTTTGCCTTCTTTTCCTTGGTGAAAAAAAATGGACAGAACTAAATTCCTCCGACGAATAATCAATCAAAATAACATTACACAGTTCCATTCACTGATGGCTGACGTAGTCTGGGATGATATATATAGTGAAAGTAAGCCGTGTAAGGCATATAACATATTTTAGAGAAAGTGCTTCACCACTATAACAGTGCTTTCCCACTCGTGCCTATAAAAAAGCACAGGTGGATAAGAAAAGAGTGAACTACTCCGGTATTATACAGACGTATAAACAGAAAAAACTGGCTGTTTGCCCGTTTCATAAAAACGAAAGGTCCGGTTCATTTTACGGAGTTTAAAAAATTTCGTAACAACTTAACTTCAGATCTTAAGAAAGTAACATCAGCTTACTACGACAACAAATTTTCCACAGTTATGAACAGTCCTAAATTATTGTGGCAAACAGTTAACACCATCATAATAGGTGGCAAAGCAGGCATTCCGATGGATTTTTACATCGACGGTAAAATATTTTCAGGTGTGCCGCTTGCAAAAATGTTTAACGAACATTTTCTCAATGCAGGTTGGCCAAATTGCTTACGCATGAGCCAAGCGTTAACGCCTATCACTTCATATGTCCCTTCCACTAATAGCAATTCACTGTTTCTGATACCTACATCGGAGGAAGAAGTTGTAAGTGTTGTAAAGGCAATGAAGGATGGATGGTCGCCAGGAAATGACGATATTAGTGAACGCCCCAGCAAGGCCGTACTTCCATTACTTGTGGGTCCTCTAGTATATAATTGTAATCTCATATTAGAGACCGGTATATTCCCTGATAACATGAAAGTTGCACGCGTGACCTTAATATTGAAAGGAGGAGGAAAAAATGATCTGAATAATTACAGACATATTTCTGTTTTGCCGCCCTTTTCTAAGATACCCAAACGCATAATATACACGAGGTTAAACACATGTTTAAATGCTAATAATATAATATGTAAACAACAATATTGATTTCAGCCTGGAAAATTAACGGAGACAGCACTGTTATTCATAAAGGACCGTATTTTGGAAAACTTTAAACAGAAACTATATACACTGGGCATTTTTCTTGACTTCCGAAAAGCCTTTGATTCTATTAAACATGAAATTCTGATGGAAAAACTGGGAAAGTGTGGTATCAGAGGAATAGCGCATAAGCTGATAGACAGTTATCTCAAAGGAAGAAAACAATACACTAGTATGAATCAATTTCTGTCAGATATAGGAATAATTAAGCACGGTGCGCCGCAAAGATCTATTCTTGGGCCTTTGTTATTTATTTTATACATCGATGACCTCGTTTACATCCCCCTGACACCTGATATTATCCTTTACGCGAATGACACTAATGTCTTCTTTTCTGGTCCAAATCTAGCCTCACTTGGAGAACATGCAAACCAGTGGCTGAGTCAGCTACATATCCGGTAAATAACAACGAATTTGACCTAAATATAAAGAAAACACAATATATTATTTTCCGACCCAAAAACAGGCCCTTGAATCATCACGTCCAACTACAGATCTATAATACCAATCTATTGCCAACATTCCTTGCCGCTTCCTGGGCATCTGTTTCAAATATGACTTAACATGAACAGATCACGTGGATCCGGTTTGTTTGAAAGCATCTAGGTCTATCTGTTTGTTGCAACGCGTAAAATAACTTTTACCTCTGCGTTTAAGAAAGCAGACTTATTTTTCCATACTTCACTCCCATTTTATGTACTGTCAGCTAGTTTAGGAAACATGTAACAAATCGGATTCAGACCACCTTTTTTCGCTTCAGTTGAGGACGTTGAAGGTGGTATTCCGTTCCGCACCTATTACCTATTACGACGCAGTTAAGGTACTGCCATAGTATCAACATTACTGTTTCTCATTGGCTGAACTTATTTTTCATAACATTAAGCATGATTTTAGAAGCTTCTGCACTAAGTACTTAAACAGGAACCTTACCCATAACTTGCGCACTGTATCTATAGTATGGTCGAAGTCACGCACAAATTATGGTACTCAGATGATAGACAATCAAACAGTTACACTCTGTAACACTTATCCTTTATTGATCAACTGCATAAATGATTGCAAAACCCTTTCTCAATTTAAGCAAAAAATTAAAATGATGCTTTCTTCTCCTGCCTATTTTGCTTAGAATTGTACCTTTCTTTTATCTTGAGCAAGTGCAATCTGAATGATTAGCTACATCATTGTTTCCGTGAATTAGAATGATGTAATCAATGTATAATATCAAATCATAGGATAATTTGTCATATGTGACATAGCATTGTATTTCTTAATTTCCACTGATTTCATTGATCTCACAATGTAGTGCAGTATTTTGTCATGACGACCTGCTGTCATAATGTGTGATCCCGAGGTGAAGGCACTGTCAGGAGGCATTGTTGCCTCATTTTGCCGCGCCTCGTGGACATCCTGTACCACATATGTATGTCCAAATAAACTGAATTGAAATTAATTGAATGAATGTGCTAGTACTTATTAGACATAAATTTTCAGACATGGCATTGAAGCTTTTCCAGCTTGAGGTTGTTGATTGCTGTGTAAGGGTCCTATACTATTCCTATTCGTATTCTATTACTGGCCTTACGAGAGATATTTATGTCAAACCTTTTACATCAGGAGTAGCACTTTGCATGGTGTGTCTGAGGCACCACAGTGATTTGCAAGCTTTGCAGACTACCGGCTTCATACGGGTATTTCATTGTAGGTCTGACGTAAATGTTACTCCTATAAATTTATATTGGTTCACTCATTCAAGCGTATGCCCAATAATTTTATTATGGTAATTAAGAATATTTGTCTTCCTAGGTATGGTTATGAACACCGTTTTTTTAAGGTTTCGCTTCATCTGCCATTCTTCACAACATTTCGTCATTTTTGAAGTTTACAATTTATTTTACTCTCATCTTGGATTGAATTTATTTTACTGTAGATTACACAATCCTCAGCAAAGAGTCTTCATGCCACAGAAATGGCTTTTAGTATATCATTAATATAGATCAAAAATTAAAGCAGACCTATAACACTACCCTGTGCTAACGTCGCTATTCTGTGCTACCCAACCCATTGCTACCTGTGCTACCCTGTTCTAAGGTTGCTAACGTCAAAATATACATATATCTTACGAGAAGAAACGTACGAGGAGAACCATCTTGTTAGATTTTGACTTTTCAAAACAGTAATAAACTTCCGTAGCAATTTCGGATGCGACACCTTATCAAAAACTTTTGGGAAATCCCGGTACATAATGTGTGTTTGACCACGTGAATTTATTGTTTCAGCAAGCTCGTGAACTATATCTATGAGTAGCGCAACCGGAGAGTTCTATTCGAAATCCATGTTGACGACAGTAAAGAAAGTGATGCTGATCCAGCTAGTGCAGGAGATGTTTTGATATGATGTGTTCAAATAACCTGTAAGTTGTATTGGTGAAGGAAATTCGCCTCTAATTGTTAGGAGAATATTTTTCCCGCTTTTGTGATCAGGTATGAGTTTTGGTCGCTTGCAATCACCAAGCAAACATCCGCTACTAATAGATACCTGAAATATTTTTTCGGGTATCTAGAAACATCTTCAACGTACCTGTACAAAAAGTTGTTTGGGATGCCGTCCAGACCCGGGCTCTTTTTGATGTCGGCATTGAGTAAGAGGGTCACAAAAACCTTGATCATGAATTTCCAGATCGGGCATAGGCGGTCTTGGATTTTCATAAACAAAAGGCAGTAGTACATCGTTGCCGTGGGCGAACACAGATGAAAATTAGGAGATAAAATTTCCAGCACGTTCTTGGCCATTGTCCTCTTGTCCAGAAATCTGCTTAATGGATGAATGAATAATGTAACGCCAAAACTTAAGGGGCGTCTCTCGAAGAAACTTTGTTAGTGTTACGTTATAGAACCTTTGCATTCCTTTAGTAGGAGCTTTAATTTCGTGCTCATGTGGGCAATGCAAGGTTTCTTTTCAGGCTCAGGGTTTAGTGAAGCCACCTTCCTTGAAGTATATCTCTAGTGACCCAAGGACTTCTTCTATTAGTACGTTTAGTTTTTTTTAAATAAACTGCTTAACGCACCTTGCTGTCACTTCATAATGGAAGTTCCAAAATCGGTCTGTACTGGCACCAGAGTCGTAAATATCCATAAAATCAGAGCGAATATTCAGGACAGTCTGTTACCGCAACGTCATCAGAAGCTCTAAAATTAGCGAAAGTGGTGAGGGAATGAGTCTTCCTCATGTCTGGTGATGCGTCCAACCACAACAATACCGTCATGTTTCGCTAACCCCTAGAGTATTCCGCACTCATGGATGGATGAGTTTAGGCACTTTGGCACAGAGATCAAATCGAGAATGGATGATGCCGTAAGACATGTCCTTGTGTAGTCGGTTACAACCTGTAATAAATAATCACAGAAGGCAAGATCTAACAACTGTTCACTACTAGGCCCCTGTCGTGTGCCAGGCAGTGTTGAAGGCCAGTCAATTCCAGAGAGATCTAAATCTCCAAACAAGAGAATCTTACTGTCATAAGGTAGATCTGCACCTATAAAAAATCGCGACTATGCCAGTACGTCCACCGGTGATTTTGTGGCTCCGTAGGCAGCCCCACTGAACACTGTGGTCATCTAACTTTGTCCTAATCCACAGCGCTTCGATACCATTTGCATCTGGCGAAGCAGCAAATGCTGTTTTTTATTATATTTGCAATTACCCACATTTTGACCTCTAGATCTCTTGTGGATATATTATAGTTGAGAAGAGTAACGTCGGTGAAATTATCCTTATGAAGCCCCGTTTTACTAACTACGAATACGCCAGGTTCGTGCCCTTCGTGCTTTCTAACTAAAAAAGTTTATTTAATATACCTCTGGCGTTCAGGTTTATAACATCAAAATATCGATGCCAGGGTTTTTCGCGTCATTTGTTTCTCCCGGAAAAGCTATGGTACCTGCACCTTGTAGTGGTAGTTTCATTCCAGGCATACATGCCATTATTCATTTTCAGTTTACCAAAGACAAGCATCACTTTCACTACCCTTTGTCTTTCGTCTGCCGTTGAATTCCAGAGGTTCTTTTTCGTATTTGAAGCACTTTTTAGAATAATCCTTTGAAATACTTATTTCCTGTTCTTTCAACTTAAAGCAATTTTACAAGATACTCATTTTCTCCTTAAGGCATCCAATCCAAATGATAACAGGCCGACCTTTATCGAGCGTTTTCGTACCTGAATGGTGTATTCTTGCAATTGTGGTTATTTTCTGTCCCTTACTTCGTGAAAAAGTCATTGCTTGCCTTTCTTAGTATTTCATCATTTTCACTTTTTCTCTGTGTCCTCAAACAATCAGATTGTTACAGCTGGACAGATTTTCGAAATTATAAAGTTGTTTAGACAGCGTAACAATTTCTTTCTCGTAGTGACTCACAGCAGTTTCAATATTCGAAAACCTTATTTGTGTTTCAGCGAAGACCTTGAGCTTCTTTTCAATGGCTGCCAACCTGGCCTGGATTTGCGACATACCCATCTCAGAGGATTTCTATTTACGACATCTTTCTGGGTTAGGCGCAGTATTGGCGTAGCAGCAATTTTCTTGGGAAAAGAGCCGGCAAACTGCGGAGATCGGTGCAGACACCTCGGTCTATTTCTCCTCCTTGCAGTGCCCTCCTTGGCTCTGCCAGAAGCCAAGTTCGAGCGCCTGAACCACTTTCTCACGAAGCTAGCTGCTGGCTTCGCCGTCTTTGCTTGCGATAGACGAAGATTATTTTCGTAGGAAAACTTGGCCACGCCGTTCTCGAAATTATTTATCCGATGATGGTAGCCGTGCACTTTCTTTCACCGCAGGGGCGTCTGCGTCAGCAGGCGTTTGGTGTGTTGCGACACCACGTACCCGAGCTCACGAGGGTCGGACCCTCCCTCGTGGAGTCGTGCGCGGCTTAGCCATGTCCGAAGAAAGGGGGATCCTGGAGGTTGAGCCGATGCCGGGTGTTCGGACCTTTAAGGCCCCCGGCGGAGGCAACACGCCTCTTTAGCCTCTGCTTCACGTAGACCGCACCCCCGGACTGACCCACCCGGGGGAAATTGGCAGTCGCCGTTTCTTGTCTCTCTCTACCCTCATCTTCGTGTTTCTCTTCTACTTTTAATCTTTCCTGTCCTCTCATCTTTTCCATTCACTTCGACTTTTCCTGGCGGCAAGGGTTAACCTGGTGTGGCTGTCCTACCTTGGGTATACCATATTGGGTTATAGTAACGGCATACTGCTGGCGCTGTGCAGACTTCTTTACATGTTCTGCAACGTCCCCTTGTTGGGCTCCGTGGTGGGTGGCAGACGCCGTTGCAGAACAAATCACTTTTTATGCGAAGCATATTAACGTAGGTTTCGGGCCTTCGCGCGACGCCCGGCGGTGGCCACCATTGACCCTGAAGTGGGGTCACGTGACATGACGTCACGTGATGACGTCACACAGGCTGCAGATGAGGCCTCAGATCGCGCCGTCGGTCGCCTCCCGGCGGTGGCCACCATTGACCTTCAAGTGACCTTCAAGTAGGTCACGTGACATCACGTCCCGTGCTGACGTCACACCGGCTGCAGATGGGGCCTCATATCACGCCGTCCGACGTCGCCCGGCGGAGGCCTCCACGCCTCGGTTCGCGCCGTCGCGCGCGACGCGGCGGCGGCGCCACCATTGCTGCATCACGTGATATGTGACGTCACGCCAGGGATAAAGCTGCGCGCGCCCGCCGTCGCGTCAGTCTCTATGCCCGCAACCGCGCCAGCGTCTTTGCGCCGGGCGTGTATGCGGTCAAGATGCCTCCAAACGCTAAGGATACGCTAAGGTTAAGCCCAGTGGATGTTTCGCATCCACTGAGCTTAACCTTGATAAGCCTCCAATTTTTCTATGGGATCCTCGAACCCGTTTTCACCCGATCGTGCCTCGAAAAGGGTACGCACCAACACAACCTCTTTATTCATTCCAAAAAGCAAAGAAACTTTCCCAAAATTCGAGGTCCTTCACTACGAACAATTATCTACAAAAGCTAGAACAATTTCACCATTTAATGTGGCCAAGTGCCTAAGAGAGACCATTGGAGCTGGCTATGAGGTAACAAAGATGGCAAGTGGGGATTCGCTCCTCGAGCTAAAAGACAAGGAACAGTACAACAAACTCGCACACCTCGTAGGCTTTAGTAACATCCCTGCTTCTGTGAGCGCACATCGAACCATGAATACAGTAAAGGTGTAGTATCAGATGAAGACCTAATGACATTGAAAGACGAAGAACTCCTGGATGGATGGAAGGACCAAGGCGTAATCCATGTGCAGCGCATCAAAATCAGACGAAATGACAATGAAATCCCAACAAAGCATTTATTACTCACTTTCAGCTCAACTACTCTACCCGAGACTCTTGAAATGTAAAACTTCACGTTCGACCCTACATTCCGTACCCGCGACGTTGCTTCAAATATCAGAGATTTGGTCACGCCTCCCAGAGCTGCCGAGGACAACTTATGTGTGCAAAGTGCGCCAAAACCGGTCACTCTGCTGACGACTGCAATAATGAGGTACATTGTGTGAAGTGCGACGGCAGTCACCCTGCATACTCCAGAGCTTGTCCAGCCTGGAAGAAAGAAAAGGAAATAATTACTGCAAAATTTAAGGAGAACATAACATTCCGTGAAGCACAACAAAGGGTTTACTCGTTATTTCCACTGAAAACAGTTTTCGCTGAAGTGGTGCAACGGGGGGCATCACCACAACAGTCTATGGCGGCAGCCCGGACCACGCCTAGCGTGCCGAGGATAGAGCCACACGCCCCTACGGTGGGAGCAGCCAGCGCTGCCCTGCCATCTCTCAAACGGTCTGCACCAGTGGCCTCTTCAAGCTCCGGCAGCAGCCAGGGCACCGCAGAGGCCACAGGGGTCTTGTCGACCTCCGCCCCGCAGGGGACGAATACTTCATCGCTTGAGATGAAGTCTACGCGACGCACACATCGCTCTCTGGAGCGGGTGTCCAGTGCCTCGCAAGAGGCACTGGACACCCGCTCCAGAGAGCGATGTGTGCGTCGCGTAGACTTCATCTCAAGCGAAGAGGCTCTAGACACCGGTCCAAGCCAAACGGCGCAGGTAGCGTCGAAGGAGAGGCGAGGTTCTCTCGACCACTCCAAAAAGGACAAGGCACCAATTACAGCGCCTAACAAAGGTTCTGTAAAGTAATGTCACTTTTCAGACACACAGCTCAGTTTCTTTTTAAACATGGATAACGTCTGTGATGCCTCTAATATGGGGCAAAGGTTCGTGTACTCAATGCTTCGGTTGGTTCTCTTAGGCGGAGCCTCCGAGAACCCAATTGAGGACAAAGCCGTTGGTTTGAACACACACACAAAGATTTTAATCAAACTAAAGAGAGGCATAAAGCAAACAGAAGAAAATAGAAAGCATACCTAAAATGAAGACTCAAGAAGACATTGCGGCAAAGAACACACATAGGGCTTGCATGTGGTTAGCGGGTGCGCGAGTCCGGGCTTGCCACGAGGGCGGGGACGCGTAACAGTCTCGACGCGGCGACGCGGCGACAAGCTGGCGTAAGGAGAGGCGCCGGTCTCACCAGAGGTCGCGGTGTACGTTGACCGCCCGGGCGACCGGAGCGCGCCAGCTCTGGCTAGGCGAAGAAAAGCAGGCGGCTTGGTGGCGCGAGTAGATGGCGTCGGCGTTCTGGCCGGGCAGCTGGCGTAGAACTCGGGCCCGTAGCCCGACTGTTCTCGTCTCGCCCACGGGCGCAGAAGCTCGAACGCCGGCCTCGGGCAGCAGGAGGCACGACAGACGGGGCGGCGTTCTGGCCGGGCAGCTGGCGTAGAACTCGGGCCCGTAGCCCGACTGTTCTCGTCCTGCCCACTGGCGCAGAAGCTCACCGGCCTTGAGGAGCTGGCTGCACGCTCAGGTAGATGGGCGACGCACATGAAAAGGTTGGCAGGAGGCCCCGGTCGGGTGAAGTCCTGGTGGGCTCGGGTCGGGAACCCGACGGCCTCTCCGGTGGTTGACCTCCTCCTTCCGTCGCTTCCTGGGACTCTCCTGGCGTCTCCCCTGCGTCGCCTCTGCGTCTCCTTGCGTGTCCTGTCCTTCTGCCAGCGCATCACGCTTTTTCTTCTGGTCTGGCCGATTCGGCATTCTCGAATTGGCTGCCTTACGCCCCGTGATGATGATGATGATGTCCTTGATGAGTTTGGCGCTTACCCACTCGCGGGGATTGGCCAAGAGTCGGGCAGACTTTGCTTAAGTGTGCAGAAAATGGAGGTAACAACCTAAAATTTGTTACATGAATTTAGCCGAGAGAAAAACGAAACGGTTCAGTAGACTGTCATGCTACGTAGAGGGAAAAAAATTATCTATAATATATCAATGCGGCAATACAGGAGGAATAAATAGAATAAAATGGTCATCAATGAAATCGGTTTGATTCAATAATAATTTTTTTAAGGCGAAGCACACATTCCTGTGTGAGTGCCCAAGCACAGACGCTCCGAAAGACAGTAGTACCGGAGTGTTCAATGGCAGGCCAAGCTGTCGCACTGTAATTTCTAATGTCATTTTCCTCACGGAGGAGAAACGCCGGCATACCAGCAAGTAGTGCTCAATCGTCTCTAATGCATTGCAAAAATGGCACAATGGGGATATTGCCAGACCAGATCGGTGCATGTAAAAATTTAGAGATGGGACTCGACAACGTAGTCTCGTTAATGTAACTTCCGTTTGTCTTGTTTTGCAAAACTTCCTGCTCCAAGGGAATTTTAAGTGGCGTAGTTCCAAGGTTGATTTAAGGTTCGATTGTGATGTTAAAAGGATGTATCTTCTAAACCTGGCGGATGTGATAAAACCCATCGTTGGAAGAAGGGGAAGCACTGGGCCGCTGATAGAAGCCTTGGCCAAGCTGTCTGCCACCTCATTCATAAATATGCCTTTGTGCCCAGGTACCCATATTAATCGTAAACTTCTCAAATGACTAGGAGCCAGTGAGTAAAAAGTTTTCAATATGTGTGACTCGTCGGGAGCAGTAAGTGAGGTGCACAGCGACAAAGAATCTGTGATTATTACCGCCGTTGTCCTGGAAGATTGTAGCTTTCGTAAAGCTAGGACAACAGCGAGGAATTCCGCTAGGTATATTGGAGTGAAGTCGGGAAGCCGAATAGAAAAAGACCAGTCCAATGATGATGAGAAAATTCCAACTCCTACCTTTTCTTCACTCTGCGAAGCATCCGTTGCTATGGTCTTTTTTAATTGGTTGCTTTTCTTCTTTTTGTTGTTTCATGCGCCGCGTGTTCTCGTGCCCGACGCTCTTCGGCGTCGTTGTTTTCCTTCTTCCTCCTCGGCGCGCGTGCACTCAGTGTCGTCTGCTCCTGACCGTCCCGAACACCACACCATGTCGCGCACCACACACATCACAACGTCATACAGTGGAATGTTAGAGGACTATTAAGAAACCTAGATGAAGTCCGAGAAATCCTCCGTAAGTTTAAATCTAAAGTGATGTGTGTTCAAGAAACCCACCTAACTTCTTAGGACACTAACTTCCTCCGGCAATACATGACTTTCAGGAAAGACCACGAGGATGCTGTCACATCATCTGGCGGTGTAGCTATCATTGCTGATAGATGTGTAGCGTATCAGCATTTAAAGCTCCAAACGACCCTTGAGGCCGTGGCCGTTCAAGCCGTACTTTTAAATAAACTCATTACCATCTGCTCTTTGTACATACCACCACATTATCAGCTTCACAGACGCGAATTAGGATCATTATTAGATGAGCTGCAACAGCCCTATCTGATCCTCGGTGATATTAATGCACACAGTAGTCTGTGGGACGATTCACGCTGTGATGCACGAGGTCGCGTCATTGAACAGGTGCTTTTTTCCTCTGGAACATGTCTCTTGAATACGAAGGAGCGCACATATTTTAACCTGGCCAACAATCATACTCTGCCATAGGTCTTAGCATGTTATCGCCGATGCTTTCGCCCTATTTTAAATGCAATGTGCTTAACAACCCGTATGGGAGTGACCACTTCCCAATAATCCTAACTACGCTGAAGCAAGATCAACTTTCCCCGCAGGTCCCTCGGTGGAAGGTTGACTCAGCCGATTGGGAACAATACCGAACTCTTACACACATGACTTGGACTGAGATGTCCGGTATAACCATAGATGACGCTATTGCATATTTTACAGCTTTCATACTTGATGCCGCCCGTAAATGTATTACTCAAGCGAGCGGCATGGATTCCAAAAGGCGTGTTCCCAGGTGGAACGATGCATTCAGGCAAGCACGGAGGAACCAGAACAAAGGGTGGGCGATATTTCGCGATATTCCAACAGCTGAAAACCGGGAAAACTTTAAACATGTCAAATCCCAGGCAAGGAGAACGCGCCGACAAGCAAGGCGAGAGAGTTGGGCGAAGTTTATGTCAAGCATCAACTCGTACACAGATGGAATAGTATGGAATAGAGTGAAAAAAGTTAATAGGCAACAAACGTATTCCCTGCCTTTAGTAAATAGCCACGGGGAAAGCCTGTAAGATCAAGCGAACTTTCTTGACACGCACCTTGAACACATATCCTGCTCCTCACACTACACCGAAACATTCCTAAAGTACAAAACACGAGTAGAGAAGCAAAAGCTAGAAAGGAAATGTGCAAAAAGTGCGCCGTACAATAAATCATTCTGCATAGCAGAACTGCAGGCAGCACTGAACTGCTGTAATACATCCACCCCAGGTTCAGACCGCGTAATATATGAGATGTTAAAACAACTACCATCCGAAACACAGAAAACCCTCCCTTTACAACGTTATATGGTCTTCCGGCGACATCCCCTCTGTTTGGATGGAGGCTATTATATTTCCCATATTGAAGCGCGGAAATGATACTTCCTCTGCATCAAGTTACAGACCTATAGCACTAACAAGTTGCCTCTGCAAAGTATTAAAAAAATGATTAACTGTCGCCTACTACACTTCCTAGAATCAAACAAATTGCTGGACCCATACCAGTGCGGGTGTCGGGAGGGTCGATCCACCACTGACCATCTCATACGTATCGAGGCACTTATCCGTGAAGCTTTTGTCCATAAACAGTTTTTCTCATCAGTATTCTTAGATATGGAGAAAGCCTATGATAGAACGTGGCGGTTTGGGATATTGAGAGACCTCTCACAGTTAGGTAAACACGGAAATATGTTCAATGTTATCGAAAGTTATCTGTAGAATCGGACATTCCGTTTTCCAGTGGGCAATGTTCTGTCACAGAAATTTGTACAGGAAACTGGAATGCCGCAGGGCGGGGTGCTCAGCTGCACGCTCTTCATAGAAAAATGAATTCTCTTCGCCTACGCATACCGCATAACATCTTCGATTCAACGAATGTTGACGATGTGCAGATAGGTTTTCAATCAAGTTCTCTTGCAATCTGTAAGCGACAAGTCCCGCTTGGTCTTAACAGGGTCTCCAAATGGGCTGATGAGAACGGGTTACCCACGAAAAAGCACCTGTGTCATTTTCTCTAGAAAAAGAGGCCTGCACCCTGATCCTGAAATTGTGTTGCATGTTGAGCGTCTGCCCGTAAACAGGGAACATAAATTTATAGGCGTAATTTTAGACGCGAAACTAACCTTTGTACAGCACATAAGATATCTTAAAAACAAATGTATGAAAACAATGAATATCTTAAAGGTGCTCTCACGCACAACCTGGGGCAGTGATAGAAAATCTCTCATGCACTTGTATAAAAGCCTCATACGCACACGACTAGACTATGGAGCCATAGATTACCAGTCGGCTACTCCAACTGCTCTGAAGATGCTAGACCCTGTCCACCACTTAGGCATTCGCTTCTCCACAGGCGCCTTTAGAACAAGCCCTGTGGAAAGCCTTTACGTTGAATCGGATGAGTGGTCACTTCATCTGCAGAGAAAATATTCGCCTTTCATGTATTTTCTGAGAGTGAACGCAAACAATGAGCGGCCTACGTTTTCCACCATAAAAGATTTGTCCAGTTGTCAAGTTTTTCGCAACCGGCCCACAGTGGCAAAGCCTTTCTCACTGCGTGTCAGAGACATGGCCGAAGAAACAAGGGTTCCACTGCATGAATACCACCTTATGTCCCCTGCTATAGTGCACCCGCCGGGGCAGTGGCAACCAATAGATCGCGATATATCTTTTGTAGCTGGTACAAAGCACGCGCCTGTCGTGCATATACGAATGTATTTCGTCGAATTACAGCACTAATACTCCCCTCCTGAATTCTTCACAGACGCAATGAAGTGTAATTCTGGCGTATCTTACGCAGCGGTCGCTCCATCCTTTTCGGATGCCGGTGTTTTGCACCCTAATACAAGTATTTTCACAGCAGAGGCCTACGCCATATTGGCCGCTCTTAAACACAATAAAGAATTTAATATAGCACAGGCAGTTATATACACAGAATCTTTGAGCGTCGTAAATGCTTTGAAAACTGTCAAAAATATCAGAACCCTGCAAATATATCTCTTTACTCAGCATTACTAACCATCTATGCCTCCAAGCAGCATATCGTCTTATGCTGGGTGCCGGGGCACCGAGAGATAGAGGGAAACGTGTTAGCTGACCAGCTAGCCACATCCCTCGACGCGAGCGCTGCAGACACTTCCACGACTGTCCCTGCAATGGACTTCAAGCCCTCTAAGAAAAATGGTAAGAGATTCTGGCAGCGCTTTTGGGATAAAGAAACAGCAAATAAATTACATGTTATTAAGCTTTATCTTGGCGACTGGGCGCCAGTATTAGAGCCGCCACACAGAAGTAACACTTTGCAGACTCAGGATAGGACACACATACAGCACACACGCATACCTTTTGTCCGGTGGCGATCCACCCACGTGTGATAAATGTGGTGAGCCACTCACCGTGCTTCAGATCCCGCTGCAATGCACTGAATTAGACGCTAATAGGAAAAATCATTTCACATTACCACACCGGCAACAAATTCCACTTCATCCTCTAACGATCATAGGTATAGAACCTCTCTTTAAATATCAATAGTTGTTCAAATTTTTAAAAGATGTACGTAGTTATCATGTTATATCACCAGGAAATCCGTAGCACGGCCTCTTCACTGAGGTTTCTGCTGCGGTAACTGCATTAAAGGAAAGCACCTGCCTCCCAGCCTTTGGGCTCAAAGGCCTTCCGGAGGCACAGGCGCTATTTCCAAATTCTTGGACTTTAGCACAATGATCACTCATCACGCGTACTATATCCATAGACAACTACATGTATCACTATCATAATCTTATACTATATGTCATTTTACGCTTCTATGATACGGATTGCTTTTAGGCCACTTTACAGCCACGTTACATCCCACCATCGCAACTCACAAATCAGCGCTTAACAAAACATTATCAGTCATGGCGCTCTTTGGCCATACCTGGCCCTTGCGCCACTAAACTAGACACATTCGTTCATGCACTTTTCTTTAGCGAAATGCCGAATTTACCCGACAGGCACTTTCGGCGACCTTCGTTTCCAGCATTACCACACTCTCGTCTGTTGAGTGTTCGAAGACCACGCACGCGCACTCCAACCAGGTAAAATACGGGTCCTTTCTTCAGTGTCGAAAACTCGTCGTCGGGAAGGACAACGTCATTTAGGACGGCATGATGACTAAACATGGTTTCAACCATCAACGAACCTTTGAGCAAATGTAACGTACAGTGCCATTGAAACTCCGTGATCTTCGCTTCCAAACACTTCAAATTTTTAAGTTCATTTCCCAGGACGGGTCTGCGTCCGAGGAAACGCAAACTGCTCGTAATCACTTGTATAGTAAGAGAACTTGCCTCCATAGCTCAGACTTCAAAATGCGGCAGATCCTTTTGCTATGTTCAATTGAAGCCTTCGCTCGTCTAAAAAAGTCAAATATTTTGGTAAGTATAAAACGCTGCCTCAGTCAAAACACTAAAAGTACTTGTCTATCGCCTAATTCCTTCTCGTGCCGAATGTGAGAGTGTGTTAAACCCCCGTGTTTCGTTGCTCAAGGAGCCAGGCCTCAGTCAAAACACTAAAAGCACTTGTCTATCGCCTAATTCCTTCTCCTGCCGAATGTGAGTGTTTGTTAAACCCCCGTGCTTCGTTGCTCAAGGAGCCAGACGTTGCAGGCAAAACCACGAACCATCACAAAACAAATGTTTGCACCGGGCATTCTAGCAGGGGATATCGTTTGCTTCTATATAGATTTGTAGTACTTATGTCCAATCACCATTACGTTTCATGATAACACATTCATTCAATTGGCCACCAGTTTTGGCGACCATTGGACCTAGGTAAAAGTATTTTTCGTGTGTGTTTTTTGTCATCGCCGCAGGCGAACGCATTTCTGGTGTGGTTGAGGCGGCCTGTATAAACAATATGAGCTAAATGACCATGTATGCTGTGACGATCAATCAGTTTGCGACCAAAGTGCTTAGTTATATTGGAGCTCCGTTACTGCTTAGTGCAAAAACTTGGTCGTCCGGCGTTATGGCATAAAAATTCAAGTGGCCAAACCAGGGGTTGAGCCGTCAAGCTTTGGTGGGAGTCGAATAGATGACCTTTGGTCTTAGTTAAAGAAAATGTAATGTAAATGTAAATGAAAGTGTAAATGTAGTTTATTACGATGGAATCTATTAAGGCACTCGAACCTCCGACCTTTGGTGAGAGTCATACGCAGATGTGGCGTTATTATGGCAAAATTATTTAGGCGCAGTTAATTAACACAGAGTTAACTGAGGCAGTCGAACCGACGACCATTGGTGAGAGTCGAACCGACTTCGATATATAGATGAACAGGCGATAGCTCCAAGTTGGACCCTATTTTACATCTTGAAGGTCCAGACTCGAACGCACTGCCTTTGGTTTTAATCAGGACAAAGTGGATCAAGGCACGCCTAATCAAGGTATAGTTAATTAAGGTACTTGAACGCACAACCTTTGGTGGGAGTCATACCCTCGACCTTCTTTTGGAGCCTGACCTACTTAGAGATTCGGAAAAACCGGCGATATCACTAATTGACTCCGGGAAGATCCCACGACGTTCGGTGTTAATTCAGACAAAGTTGATTAATGCCCTCGAACCCATGACCCAACTACGAGGTATGGGTGAACTCGCCGTATCTCCAAGTTGGATTCGAATCGGCATCGCGAATGTCGAGAGTCGAACCAACTACCTTTCGTGTTAACTTATATTAGGGTAATTAGGGCGCGGTTGATCAGGATAGAGTTATTAACGCACTTGTGTCCGCGACTTTTAGGAGGATTCAATGCAACTTGGAGACGGGCGAACCAGCCATATCCCCAAGTTTGTTTCCAATTTACATCATGAAGGTTTAGAGGCAAACCCACCACCCCGTTTTTTTCGCGATGGTTTATATGAATTTGACACCTCCAGTGTGCCACATCTGCAGGCTTGGAGTGACGCCTGACACCGACGAAAGATGCCAAGAGCGAGCGGGGCCATACTAATGCATGTACAACCAAATCAGGAAGGCCCACTAAGCTTGAACAAAGACACTCCCGCACCAGAAGAGGAATTGGACTCTCTTGTGCAGTATTCGGCCACAACCTCCCTGACGATATCTACAATTAACCAAAGGCCCTCAGACCCCAGCAGATGCAGAACACATGAACAAGGAGGTGGTCAGACCTGTAACACAGCAGAGGGTGATAAGAATCTGTGGGTCTGGACAGGCAGTCAATGGAAATACCCCGTGAAGCTTCAACAGCCGAACTCTGTAGAGTGAGGCTAGCTTAGCAAGACTCTTTGAGGAACTATCAGAAGTTGTTTGTGATATTATCGGCCTTGGTGAGATTAGAACTGGTGAGGCCTATGCATTGCTTAAATAATGCCATGTCCTCTTCTATAGAGGTCTTCCTGATAAGAAGCAATACGCGGTAGAATTCCTAATTCATATGGACATAGCGGGCAACATTGACGAATTCCACGGTAATAAATAGGGGGTAGCAGTATGCGTAATCAAACTTATAAAGAAGTATAGATTATTGGTAGTACAAGCCTACGCTCCAATACCCAGTCATGACGAAGAGGAAGTAGAACAATCTGATGAAGATGTTGAACTAGCGATGAGAAATGGTGCAAACTCGTTATACAGTAGTAACGGGTGACTTCAATGCAAAAGTGGGAAAAAAGCAGGCGGGTGAACTGGTAATTTGCAATTACGTCATCGATTCCAGAAACGCTAGAGGAGAGATGCTGGTATAATTCGCAGAAAGGAATAAGCTGAGTATAATGAGCATCTTTTTCAGGAAACGTGGCAGCAGAAAGATGACCTCAAAAAGCCCTAATGGTGGAACAAGAAATTAATTTGATTTCATAATTTCTGCCAATCCCAGCATAGTGCAGAATGTAGAAGTTATAGGTAGGGTAAAGTGGGCTGTGATCACAGGTTAGTGAGCGCTACGATTCACCTCAATTTGAACAAAGAGTAAAATTGGTTCAGAAGAAACAGGTCAACTTACAGGCAGTAAGGGTAAAGGCTTACAAATTCAGGCTGATACTTGCAAACAAATATGCAGCCTAGAACAGAGAGATCATGATGATGATGACATAGACGTAATGAATGAAACCGTACTGAGGCTTACTTAAGAGACAGCAATTGAATTGGGAGGCAAGGCACCAGGGCAACCAGTAGGCAACTTTTCCCAAGTAACAAAGGACCTAAAAAAGAAATCACTAAGTATGAAGGTGTCAAACTGAAGAGCTAACATAGAATTCGCGGAATTGTCAAAACTGATCAATAAGACGAAAATATGTGATATTAGAAATTAGAACGCGAAAAAGATTGAAGAAGCCGTACAAAATAGACGCAGCCTGAAATCAGTGAGAAGAAAACTCAGCATAGGACAAACCAAGGTGTATGCACTGAAAAATAAGCAGGGCAATATTGTTACCGAAGGATGAACGAAGAGAGAAAGAAGATCGGGAGACGCTGGCTGCTGCGGGTTGTTGGTGGTCAGCCATCCTAACTATTCAGACTCAATTTGATATACATTGTAAATATAATGTTCTATACTCCGAACGTTCCCATACCATATTGGTGAGAGGTGCGGAGTACCACGGCTGGAAACAAAGCTCCGCCATGGACGTCGCATCACCAGCCGCTCCATGAATGATAGTGAACACTCTGGGTCAACGTCGTTGCCCCCTCCTACGTCACCGTCGCATGCTAAGTCGCTGTCCTCCTCGCTGTCAACCCAAGGATCCTGGAACTTGCTGCGGGACCGATGGCGCCGACGCCGAAGAGAGCGTGACCATGTACGAACGCGTGAGTGTAATCAGCACATAGAAACCCACGCTTATGCTAGCTAACCTGTTGTTCTACCTAAGAAGCACGGCAAAGGTGCGGTACGAAAACCACGAAGAGGAGCTAACAAGCTGGGACCAACGCAAGGAGAAATTGACAGAGTTGTTTGGAAAACCAGCCTGCCTTAGAATTGCCGCAAAGCAGGAACTGGCCTCCCGTGCCCGATCCCCCACAGAGTCCTATGTCTCGTACATCCAGGACGTGCTGACGCTTTTTACTGAGCCCGATCACCACATGACAGAAGCTGAGAAGGTCGGGCACGTACTTGAAGCCATTGCTGAGGACGTGTTTAATATACTCACGTGCAAAAGCTGCTCTACAGTTGATGAAATCACTAGAGAGCCCCGACAATTCGAGCGCACCAAAAGCCGACGCGTCTTGCAACCATTCGCCAGATTTCCCAATACCGCCGCAACATCGACGTATGAAGATCAACCCGCGCAGCAGCATGCGTCGCCATCAGACGATGTGGTGCGAATCGTTAGACGTGAACAGGATGCGATGGCGACCGGAGCTTTCGGTTCGCATAGCCCTGGTGCTACCACATCTTCAGTTCCCCTCGTACAAACCGTCGTTCGCCAGGAACTTGAAAGCAATGGTTTACAGTCTGTGTGTGCGGTCGCCCATCCAAGAGCTAACGAATGCCTTTCTGCTAATTTTACTCCACCCGGACGCTTCTCTCCGCTTTATTGCAACGCGAATGAGTGGATAACTGCGGACGACCAGCCGATATGTTTCACCTGTCGCTGCATTTGTCATGCCGCCTGATACTGTTGAAACTCGGGGCCATCAACACCTTGCACACCAACAAACCTGAGCCGTTTTGATGGAAATGCCCGCAATGTTTCGCCCACCGCCGAGTCTAACAGCGCCGAAAATTCTGCTGGGAACATGGGGTACAGCCGCTAGCCATCGCCCCGCGGACACCAGTCTCGTTCACCGCAGACACGTGGCCCATCTTCCCGTTCGCCGTAGCCACGTCGGCTTTCTTCCCTGTGGTTTTTGGCTGCACCTTTCCGAAAACTAAGAAGTGCAATCCTGGGAGGTTGTGCTGCATTGCCTACTACCGCAGCAAATTCTCTGTCTGTGCCCACAAGGGTAAGGTAATAGACTTTAAAATAGACGGCGTATCTGTCCAAGCACTCGCCGACACGGGAGCCTACGTTTCTGTGATGAGTGCTCGCCTACGTAGACGTTTAAAAAGGTCCTCAACCCACGAGTTGCCGGAGTGCTTCGTATGGCCGACGGCGGCGTGCAGGTTGTTCTTGGAATGTGTACTGCGCGTTCAATTATAGCCGACCGCCCTACTTCTGTTCTCTTTGCTGTGATCGACAACTGCCCTCACGACGTTATTCTTGGATTGGACTTTTTATCTACTCATTCTGGTCTCATCGACTGGACGACAGGTGTTCTTCAGTTGGTACTGCGTCAACTCGCTGATGCTTCGAGCACCACCCCACCGCACTTGTGCTCGCTTCACGTTGTGCGTCTGTCACCCGAGGCAGTTACTAACGTCACATGGACCGTCCAGCCACAGGTTCTTGACGGTGAATATGTGCTTGCCCTATCACCGATGTGCTTTTGAACCGGAACGTTGCTGTTTGGCATATGTTGGTGACGGTTACTAATAACGACGTCATTCTACCGCTTCTGAATTTCATCGTGCGCCCTCAAGTGATTCCGGCCGGCGTGTTCTTGGCCAGCGTTCTTAGTGGTCCCGAATTTGAAATTGAGATTCTGAATGCTGAGAGTGGCTTATTAGCGCCGATTCCAGCTCACAGCTCTGCCTAATTAACGGATGACTTCGCGAAAATGATCGCACTTGACCTCCCCTCTGCACAGGCCACGGACATACGTCACCTGCTTGAATCGTGCAGTGACATATTTGATTTTCGCGACAGGTTTTAGGCCAATTATATGTCGTTCACCACCGTATAAACACTGGAGACGCGAATCCTATTCGTCGACGTCGATATCGCGTATTGCATGCTGAACGTCGAGTCTTCCAATCAGAAGTGGACAAAATTCTCTGCAGAGGGGTCATCGAGCCATCAGCCAGCACTTGAGCTTCGCCTGCCTTCCTTGTGAAAAGAAAGAAGGGACCTGGGGTTCTTGCGTCGATTATCGCCACCTAAACAAGATCACGCAAAAAGACGTCTACCCACTACCAAGCATCGGTGATGCATTGGACTGCTTGCACGGAACTAAATACTTCCCGTCCAGTTGTCTTCAATCCGGCTACTGGCAGATATTAGTTGACGAAATGGACCACGAGAAGACGGCCTTCATCATGCCGGATGGCTTATATCAGCTCAAAGTCATGTCCTTTGGCCTATGCAATGCTCCTGCGACATTTGAACTTATGATGGACTCTCTTCTGCGAGGCTACAAATGGACCACCTGTCTTTGTTACCTTGATGATGTCATTGTTTTTTTTCACACGTTTGGCAGCCACCTTACCCAACTCGCTGTAATTCTTGCGGCCTTTCGAAAAGCCAGCCTTCAACTGAATTTCACGAAATATCGATTCCGGAGCAGTCAGATTACCGTGTTGGCAAACCTCATTGACGAATCCGGTGTCCAACCAGATCCAGAAAAAGTTCGAGCCGTACGCAGTTTCTTTTTGCGAAGTTTTGATTCTGACGTGCGCTGCTTCGTCGGCCTGTGTTCTTACTTTCGCCGTTTCATCAAAAACTTCCATGACGTTGCTCGGCCTTTGACACATCTTCTAAAGAGCACGCCATTCTCATGGGGCCCAGAGCAGGCTCATGCGTTCGCCGCTCTCATCTTTTTTCTGACCACCCCTCCCATACTTGCTCACTTTGATCCATCTGCACCGAACAAAGTCCACCTAGACGCAAGCGGCCATGGTATCCGCGCTGTTCTCGCCCAAGAACAGAATAGTACCGAGTGCGTGATAGCCTACGACAGCCAACTGCTATCACCTGTCGAGAGAAATTACTCCATCACCCAGCGCGAGTGCTTGGCTTTAGTTTGGGCTGTTGCCAAGTACTAGCCATGTTTATACGGCCGCACGTTTTCGATCGTTAGAGACCACCGCGCCCTCTGTTGGCTGTCTTCCTTCCGGGACCCCAAAGGACAGCTTGGTCGCTTGGCTTTGCGGCTTCAGGAACTTCGATTTGTTGTCAACTATAAGTCTGGATGTCAGCACAAGGACGCTGAACGCCTCCCGCGTCATCCCTGGATTTCGCCAATCCTGCTGCGCATGGTCGGGTGTCCTGCGTGATGCCTTTTACTGATATGACCGACATGCGCACTGAATAACAATGCGACGGATCCTTACAGCCCATCATCGCCGGAGTACAACCTGTCAGCACCGACGGCACGTGCCGCATGTTCGTTCAGCACGACGGCATTCTCTACCGCCGCAATATCAGCCCTCACGGCCCCGAGTTGCTCCTTGGCCTTCCTCGTCTTCTGCGATCCGTGGTTCTCGAACAACTGCACGATGCACCGACGGCGGGACACCTTGGAGTTTTGCGCACATACGACCGCGTACGACGCTGCATCTTCTAACCGGGTCTCTGCCGCTCTTTGCGTCGTTATGTCTCAACTTGCGAATTGCATCAGCGCCGGAAGAAACCTCCACTGCCACCTGTCGGCCGACTACATCCAATTGAAGTTCCCTCTGAACCATTCTTTCGCGTAGGCCTTGACCTGCTTGGCCCTTTTCCGACGACGACTAGATGAAATATGGGGATCGGCGTCGCTACAGATTACGCTACACGCTACGCGATAACAAAGGCGTTGCTGTCTAGTTGCGCAACAGTCATCGCCGATTTTCTACTTCACTACGTCATTCTCCAGCACGGTGCACATCGACAGTAACTTACAGACCGCGGCCGCTCGTTCTTCTCTCGAGTATTGGGTGACCTGCTCCGCTGTTCTGCAACTGAGCACAAGCTTTCCTCCACCTGCCATGCACAAACGAACGGTCTTACGGAACGTCTCAACCGAACACTCACAGATATGCCGTCGATGTACGTTTCCAACGATCACCGCGACTGGGACGCCACGCTGGCATACGTGATCTACGCTTATATCTCGTGCAGACATGACACCACAGGATGTTCACTCTTTAAGCTTTTTTTATGGTTGCTACCTCACATTGCCCTTGGACACCATCCTAACTTCTGTGCACCGCGTTGCTACTGAGTACGCTCTCGAAGTCATCGATCGCGCTCGCATGGCAGGTCAAATCGCTCGATCTCGCTTTTTAGCCTCGGAGCATCTGCAAAAGGAGCGTTACGACCGGTGCCATCGCCATGCTCAGTTAGCCCCAGGTGCTTATGTGCTGCTTTGGTCACTGTTGGAACTCATGGGAGCAGACAAGAAGAGAAAGAAGACGGCGCGCTCTTACGAAAGCAATAAAGAAAAAAGAAGCATCTTGATTTCGTTCGCATCGAACGGAGCTGTCTCGTCTCGTTTCTACAACATGGTGCCGTGACCACGATAGCGGCTACTCCTCTTCCGACTGGCCACGGAATACCAGAACGACGGACTGGCCACAGAAAACGGACGAAGAGGAGGCCCACAGGCGAACCAACGGCAGCGAGGCGAGACATCGACAGCAAAGAGCGGCACAGACACAGAGGGCGAACAAGACTCCGATGACGTTTCGCCGCTAGAATCTGTAAGCGACCAGCAGTATCCTCAATTAGTCAAGATGAACAGAGAAGTGATTATGAACAAGCGAAAAACGCTGAGGACGCAAATAAAAAGCTTATCGAGCGAAGCTGAAAAGAAACAGGAGGGAAATCAGGATCCTACAGCGATGTCGCGGACAGCCAGCCAGATTAAAGGTATGCAGACTGGCTAAAGAAAGTAGACGAGCAGATGGAGCAGTTCATAACAACCGAAACAGCTGACGCGGAGTTTGCGAAAACCACTGAGTACGAGTTAAAGATAAGTGCTCTGCTCAGCATCGACGCGTACCTTTCTCGACAAGAAATATGGGAAACTGCCTGCATTCACTCTGGCGAGCCTGATGCCGCTTATCACATATCCATTGTTCGCAGTGAAATCTACGAAATTATATGACCGCCCGGTGTGATAACGTACAGATTAATAAAAACGGGTAAGCTTAGGACCGGTACTTCGGGTCCGTGGCACCCGGAACATTACCAATACTGGTATCATACTATGCTTCATAAGTGTTCGTCAAAACACAGGTTATCATTGATACACTACGGAGAATAGTCGGCGTATTCAGCCTTTTTGGCAGGGTCACTACCCTCTACGATCCCAAATTTACATAGTTCTAGTCATTTCGCAAACTTAATTTTTCATTGCACGAAGTGTAACAGGATAAAAAAACTTCACAACGGGAATAAAAGGCACGAAATTAGAGTGACACAGTTAGAAAGTGCATTCTAACAAAAATATATTTTTCCTTGTTTTGCTGCAGCCCAAGGGTCTAACGAGTGTTCATTACGAAGACCGAACCATTCATCAAAGTCATAGACGGTACCAATCGAGCTCCGCATTTAGATCCAGCCTCCGTTGAAGAAGCGTTGATATTTCATGCACATCAAGGAGATTTAGTCCTGCATTCGTTTCCAAAAAGCGGCACGCACTGGGTTCTTTATATTGTGGAAGTCATTCTGAAGAAAGGCAAAACAATCCCAAGTCATCGTGCTTTTAGGCAGAACATTGTATATCTTGGTTCGGGAGGCCATGACGACTTAAAGCCAAGCCTGCTGCTACGTCTGTTCCAATCACATTTTCCCGTAAGAAAGGAATTAATGAGCAGCGAAGCAAAATACATCTACGTGACACGGAACCCCGTGGGACATCTGCGTGTCATTCTACCACATGGTGATCAGTATCAGCGTCTACCGCTTCCAAGGTGGCACATTCGACGACATTTTTGATCCTTTCCTTAGCGAGGATGTCCCCGGCTACGGGAACTACTTTAATCATGTAGTTTCGGCATATGCCATCGAGGACATGCACAACGCATTTTTCCTCATTGATGAGAACTTGACAGCAGACAACCGAGGCACCGTAATGAAGCTCGCCCGTTTCTTAGGAGAAAGTTGCGCAGCGGATTTGGAAAAAAATGAGTGGCTGCTTGGTGATTTACTTGGATGATGATCAACTCATGAAATGAGAGATGTACTGGTCGCGAACGTCAGCTCTATCTCAAATCCTGTCATGGAGAAAGTGCTGCGGCACATTGGCGAAACTTGTAAGAATGAAAATCGCGGTGACAGCAACAAGTTCTGCTTCGTGTGGCAAAGTTGGCGGATGGAAGAGATATTTTTCACACGAACAGCTGCTGCGCCTGGAGGAAGCAATAAAGAACGTAGAAAAAATGTCGCCAGTGATGGAACTTTGGGGTGACACACGTGAAGAGGCCAACGAAGTGGCGGCAGCGAAATACAGAGAATAGAGGCGCTTACCTCGGCATTTCTCAAGCCATCTACCCTCTTTCCTTAGTTGTTTCAAGAGCCCGTTAAAAGAAAACTGTTTGAACTATGTCATTTTGTTTTACTTCTAGACGCGGACAACAAGGCTGAAGAAATGTAGACCATGCATGGCGGAGCTTAGGACAAATAATCATTTGTATAATTACGGTGGTATCTGCTTCCTTGTTGTCTATTAGAAGTTTGCGTGCGTAGAGTCACGGCATAAGGTCAAGAATTTCTCTGCGTAGGTTTGCTTTGCCGTAGCTTTTTGATTGAACGTGGCGTTGTAATCTCATGATTGTGTTACTGCGTCTGCTACCAATTCTTTCTTAGACTCCTGTTGCCTTTGAGTGTTTAAACGAACGAGGCGAGCGCGAACGTCCAAGTCCGCGCGCATGGATTTTTGCAAGTCTGAATCAATTCGCAGTGGACGCAGTGGCTTCACCTCGTTAAGCACACTTCGCAAACAGAAGGGTAAACCACAGGACATGGACGTCAGAAAGTGCAACTATTAAGAAAAAATTCTATTTCCTTAACGAAAGTGGCACCGCCATCCGCTCTGGGGGATCGGCTAAAAGTTGGGCTGCTTTCCGAAACGAATTTCGAAAACAATAAATAATCATATTATTGCAAGCCAGCTGACGCGGTATTCCTTTTTTTTTCAATATAGCCAAGTAAGACAGACAAAAAACCAAGACAAGCAAAAAAAAGTACAATGAGTGCACACAGATAAAGGCATTGAGGTGCCCACATGTGAATTTACATTTGCACACCGCGAAAACCGTCAGCCAAGCCCTCAAATTATTAAGGACAGAAACAACAAATGTGCCGCTTTAGGCAAGAGACCTGCATGATTTCTGCTGTGCGAAGACAGCAGTCAGCCGCTGAGGGGACATTAGTAACGCGGCAGATGATGGCAACTTGAACTGGACACCACGTATATCTAGTAGATGCGCGAAATTAGCTTCGGCTTGCTATTTCTTAATAAAATGCAGGGAATATCTTGACCTTAGCGTAGTTAAAGTTGTTTTCTTTTACATATTTCACTGTCACATCACATACTGTTCTGAATCATGGTCTAGCACTTATAAAACATACGTAGATCCCGTCTTTCGGTTACAGAAAAGGGCCTTGCGCATTATGACATACACAAGCTCACATGATAATACTTACATACTGCTCAGTCGTCTCTGTATATTACCATTATATCTGGCATGCGAAATGAATGTTGCCGTTTTGATTAACAGTATTTTACGTGGGAATCATTCATTATCACCAAGCCTGTTTATAACACCTAATCGCAATACAAGGGGTACAACAAATATAAATTTCAACCTACCAATCACTCGCAACACGTATGGCCAAAGACTACTTGAGTTTCATGGTGCCAAACCTTGGAACACAGTATGTCTTGATGTAAAAATGGCCAACCATATTGCGTCTGCTGTTAAAAACCTATGCCTATCAAAAAGTACGTGATTTTCCGTCAGTCTGGTTCTACTCTTGGGGCCCTATAATGTAAAACTATCCAATAAGTTTCTACTCCAATCCCCTGACGTCAAATTTGCGTAACCACCAACGCAAGCACCGGGCGGTCACCCGCAGGGTTGTCTGAACAGACCAATCAAACGCTCTCCTCGTTCATAGGAGGTCACTTTTGCTTGCTTGAAAAACGAATAACATTGCCTACACTGAGCGGCTTGTCGTATCTAATTGGCTGACAAGAGGCGAGGAAAACGCTCAAGTGGCGAGGGATTCGATGGGGCCGAGCCACTGCACTGAAAGTCGAGAACCTGATGAAGAGGGTGGTGCCGGCGTCTACGATTGGTCGGCTCTCCCTTTCTTAGCTTGCGGTGGCTGGTCGAAAATCACGGCGGCGTGCAACGGAAGCTCAAGAATGACGCTAAAACGGACCCTCAGCAAAGAAGAGTTGGCAGAATGAGGGGGCAAACATGCCGAAAGTGCTCGAAAACGTTACACGGCCACGCAAGAAGTATTATTATACGCAAATGCACCCATGCTCTCCGGCAGGTGCGAGTAGCCAGCGTCTGAGCGATCCGCGGCAGACATCTTTTATTCCTTTCGGAACGGGGCAGCCCAGGGCTATTCCGAAGAAAATTCAGTTTTGTTCGCCATTCTAATGCATCCTTATCGCATACACGTCACTTTGACGCAGTGACTTCTTGCGGTTTTGTGACGTCGCGTGACAGGCAGGTTAAGTGGGTGCAGCCCGAAAACTTTTTACCAGTAGCCGAGTTCTAATGGCGAAAAGGGGTCGAATCAGAAATAACTGTTTTTATTTTTTCTGTCAAATCATGCATAATCAGTGTGTGCAGATCATATCAGATGGGAAGGTATCGTGGTTTTCGTGACGTCGCGTGACAGACCGGTGAAGTGGGGGTGGTCGAAAAAAGTTTTTGACCAATCGTGGAGGGCTGATAGCAGAATTGGAATAGAAAAGTTTGGAATAGTTTTACGTTATAGCGCGCTTGTTTCATACTGTGCAAGATTATTCCTTCATGGATCTATTCAGAAAGCCTAAACACTTAAGCACAGACCCTTGCAAATATATTACATCTACGTATAATATGCTATTTCGTTCTTTTTGCGTATGTGCATGTATTCTCCTGACTGTTCTGTTTTATTACCAGTGATTCATATGAACTGTTTTTCTTTCTTTTTTATGATTTTAATTGCATGTATCACTAACTCTATTAGGTTGTATCATTAAAAACTAGATATGGGCATGACATTGTAGATGCTACTACATATATGACTATGGGTCTACACTAGCCTTTAGCTACTGGCCCAACAGTTCTTCTGTACAAATTTTTATCAATGAAAAATAAACTGAATAGAATTAAAATTGAATTGAAATATTCTTGGTAACAAGGAAAAATGGATAACAGAGTCGATAACATTCAAGAAACTTCCGACACAAGTTGGCGCATCCTGCTTTGAGTGATACCTTTGTTAGACGCCGAAAAGTGCCCCCCCCCCATAAATATATACAAATACACGTGTCAGCATATTTCCTTAATCATTTAGTTTTTTTTACTCAAGACTTCTCAATCTACCTCGTATCGTTACTTATGTCTGTAACAGACCTGGTCGCATCAGTTTCCTCCCTGATCTTTATCCGCCAATACTCTTAATGTCTCTTGCTTATCGCGACTGCTGACCGGTTGATGCGTCCATTAAGTCCATGCGCTTCTGGAAGGTGCGCGTTATACCCGGGTCTCACTAGGTGAATGTCGCATTGAATTAGGAAGTTTGCTGCAGCATACTCATGTCTCATCTTGTTGCTGATATTTGTACACGTATGTTGTTGTCCTTAGGCAACCGCCTCGAGCCTCAAATAGCAACGCACTGTTTGAAGTTTCAAGTTTATTTCTTTCTTCATTTCAGAAAGAGGGTAAAACAGCTAAAGGCCATATGGCCTGACAGGGGCTCTTGATCCTAAGCGCGTTCGGCTTACATGATGATTGAATGTACGAAAAGAGCAAATATAACAAGAAACTTGCAAGTACGAAGAAGAAAATACATATAAACAAGAGAATGTGTACATTATGCAATGACTAGGTGAAAAAAACATTTATGCTTCAATTTTTGTTTGTTTGTACATTCACATTACAGCGCAGATTAGGGAATACATATACAGTGCATGAAAGTTTTTGTGCGATAGTATTTTATGTATAAATAATTTGATTGTAGATGAGAAGGTTTTTTACACATTGCTTGAAATTAGGTACATAGAAATCAATATTTCGCTGAACCATGTTTAGTAGCCTTGGTATATGATAGCTTATATACTGACGTCCATAATTAGTACGCGTGAATGCCATTTTTGGGATTTAACAACGTAATAGGCACCGAGGAGAAGTTGGTATGCTGACAACATGGAGCCTGTGTTTTTTTATGTGTAAAAGTAATTTATAATAAAATACTTGATTTGCTCGGATCAGTAAATGTTTGCCAAAAAGATTGTGTGTGGGTAAGTCGCGCGGCCTACCATGGTAGCTTTTAAAAATTCGGACAGCTCGTTTTCGCCAGCTTAATAACTTATCATAGTTTTTTTAGGCGTAGTATATTGCTTTCTTTAGCCATATTGATATTAGATCACCTATTTTATACATACAGCCTACGACTTTGCTAAGATCGTCGCTAAGCTTATTGACATGGTTGTCCCAAGAGAGGTTCTCTTGAAACCATACCCCCAAAACTTTTGCGTTGTTTTTCGTTCTAGCCTCCTTGCTTGAAATAAAACAGTTATATTAACAGGCAATGGATTATTTATAGGTAAATATTATATAGTAGGATTCCTTGATATTCAATTGCAGTTTGTTGATGTACAGGCATTCAGATAATAAATTTAAATAATCATTTATTTCTTTTCTAAGCATTGCAAGGAAGAATTTGTAAAGAAAAGAATAGTATCGTCGGCGTACATGGTGATATTAGGTAAGGAAGAAATATTAGGAAGGTCATTGATAAAAAGAATAAATAATATAGGACCAAGTATAAATCCCTGTGGCACGCCAGTATGTATTTTAAGAAGTGAGGAAGTGGCCTGTTTATATGAAACAAACTGGTAACGATCCGTCAAGTAACTTCTCATTAAATGTAATGTTGTCCCACGTATACCGTAGTCATAAAGCTTGCACAGAAGTATAACAAGATTTACACTGTCAAACGCCTTACGCAGGTCCAAGAACAATCCTACCGTGTATAAACGGTTTTTCATATTTTGCAGTATTGGATGTTTTATATTTAGTAGCGCATCTTCACATGATTTATTTTCTTTTCGGACTCCATACTGCGCCGTGCTAATAACAGCATATTTCCTTAAGAAACCCTCTAGTCGAGTCTGTAGAACAGTTTCAAAAAGTTTTGAAGAAAGAGGTAGTATTTATATATGTCGGAATTTGTTTACACTATGGTCAGCACGACCTTTATGAACCGGGCAAACTCTAGCTATTTTAAGTTTGCTAGGAAAAATTCCGGACACAAACATTTTATGAACAATATGAGCTAACACATTAGAGATGATGTCAGACACAAATTTTATAGGAGAAGTCATGATGCCGTCAAAACTTGCCGCACTGTTTGACTTAATGTTTTTTATCACGGTTTCTTCTACGCTTGGTGTCGCCGGAAATAATATTAAAGAATTTGGCAGAGTCAGTTTCACAACAGTAAGCACTATCTCTTCTGGATCTGCTGCAGAAACGTTGCTGCAGCACTGAAGAAAGTTAGTTTTTTGGATAGAGACGGCTTCATTACCTACAAGAGTGCCGTCAACAGAAGGTTTTTGTAGATCTTGAGGGCTAGCCTTTCGTCCAAATATTTTCTTAATTTCCAGGCTAACCTTTTCTTGGATTCGTATATATGCGCGAGAACACCTTCTCATATTATTTTCTTTTGCGTTTTAAATTCTGGATTTACTTGGTTACGGTACTCCTTAAATTTGGCTAATTCATTCATGCCTCGTGTTTTAGAAATATATGTTACATTTATTTTGATTTTTGATTTTTTTAAAAAGCACTACATTTATCTATGGCTTTCTGACTTTTTTGGGTGGCTTTGTAGCACTATGTTGTGCAAAGCTTATGCCGCAGCAAGCGTTTAGTTTATCGAGAAATTAATTTTATGCCTTATTTGGGTCATTTTCACTTAATTCAGATTCCCAGTTTTTTCCCGAATAAGAGAGCGAAAATAGGGTAGCGTCGTTGTACCTATGAGGCGGTAGAAATATACAGGCGCATTTTGCTAGTATTTCTGCAAACAAGGCAGAAAACAAAAAAATTTGAAGATGATTGCTTATATCAGAGGATATGACACCAGCAGTCACAGAGGAAACTGTCGTTTGTGTTATCGTACAGTTTTCCCCAACTAAACTATTTCTTCAAGTTCTTGTAAATGAAAATGTCCATGGCATTTTTGTTTCGATTCATTGCACCCAATCCTCTGTCTCTGTTTCTACCACTTTCTTTCTTATGGCTACGTGTTGGCTATTTGCACTTTCGACAACATTGTGCTTGGTCGCCAACTTTCCTGGCCGCTTCTTCCAATCCTAGTCCACGCTTTTCAGGTACAGATACCCGAAAACTCGTAAAAGGGTCAACAAAGATACGTAAAAAGATACGTCAACGAGGATACGTAAAGATACGTGGCAGTGGCCTATTGGCAAGACTATAATGATTCCATTCCGTTCGTTTTCATTTTTTTTTCACGCTTTCATATTTGTCACTCTCTTCTTTCCGTCTTTACTTCCCCTTTCCCTTCCCCTGGTGCAGGGTGGCAAATCAGATACTTTCAATCTAGTTATCCTCCCTGCCTTTCTCTCATTTTCATCTCTCTCTGCTTCATGCCCAGACACTTGTGAGCTTTAGGCACCAATTTATTTTGAACCATGTTCCTTCGCTTTTTTTGATAACTGAACTTGCTGTGGGGTTCTCTGGCTTCAAAAGAGACCCCGTCTGCGTGACCCTACGCAATCTGGGACTTTACCATTGGCTTCGAAAGCCAACAGGCATGCCGAACTTTTGTTAACATCCAACCATGGCAAAACATCCAATTTCAAGCACAGAATGGCATTTGAGATTCTTATCGCTGGCATCATTGCTCCTTTGCTGATTCTCTGCACCGCCTCATATTAATTGTGGGCCCAAAGTGTCCAATGTTTCATTATAGCTGATTTCTGTTTTCCCTAGATTTTCAGATTATCTTGGTTCGTAGGTGGGTCTTTCCATCGTCTAGGTGTTTCGCCGAGGTATTCGTATGGCTTGATTTTTTGCACTTCGATAACATTGTGCTTGGTCGCCAACTTTCCTGGCCGCTTCTTCCAATCCTAGTCCACGCTTTTCAGGTACAGATACCGAAAACTCGTAAAAGGGTCAACAAAGATACGTAAAAAGATACGTCAACGAGGATACGTAAAGATACGTGGCAGTGGCCTATTGGCAAGACTATAATGATTCCATTCCGTTCGTTTTCATTTTTTTCACGCTTTCATATTTGTCACTCTCTTCTTTCCGTCTTTACTTCCCCTTTCCCTTCCCCTGGTGCAGGGTGGCAAATCAGATACTTTCAATCTAGTTATCCTCCTTGCCTTTCTCTCATTTTCATCTCTCTCTGCTTCATGCCCAGACACTTGTGAGCTTTAGGCACCAATTTATTTTGAACCATGTTCCTTCGCTTTTTTTGATAACTGAACTTGCTGTGGGGTTCTCTGGCTTCAAAAGAGGCCCCGTCTGCGTGACCCTACGCAATCTGGGACTTTACCATTGGCTTCGAAAGCCAACAGGCATGCCGAACTTTTGTTAACTTCCAACCATGGCAAAACATCCAATTTCAAGCACAGAATGGCATTTGAGATTCTTATCGCTGGCATCATTGCTCCTTTGCTGATTCTCTGCACCGCCTCATATTAATTGTGGGCCCAAGGTGTCCAATGTTTCATTATAGCTGCTTTCTGTTTTCCCTAGATTTTCAGATTATCTTGGTTCGTAGGTGGGTCTTTCCATCGTATAGGTGTTTCGCCGAGGTATTCGTATGGCTTGATTTTACGTATGACTTCCTGTTGAATTGACACCATTTGTATCTTCATTAAAGATCATAATTCCCGGTATCTCTGCGCGAACCCTAGTTCCTACATTGCGTTGCCAAAGATATTCTCAAGTGTCTGTGAATCTCTTCTGTTGTCCGCGAGTCGTATATATATCGTATATATTGTCCTATATCGTCAGCATACATCAGTATGGAGACCTTCTGCGGCACTATTTCTTCATTACATGTGCAGAATCAATCAAAGCCTAATTCAATGTTTTCTAGTCGTCTTTCTATGCTCCTTAGAACAAAACCTGCACAAGAATGAAGGCTGAGGACGCCCTTGATTTTGCCCTTGGTGAATTTTCACCACTTCGTTACATTTTCAGCCTTCCCATAGAATATATACTGGGTTGTCTCTATGTATCTCCCTCAGCAGCTCTACGAAATCGTCATCTATGCCTTCTTGCTTGATAATAATCCATAATAATTCCCTGTCTACCTAGTATTAGCCTTCTTTAATGCTTAGAAATTCTATCTATTAACGTATATTCCGAGCTACTGACATCTATGTACGCTGAGTGAGAACAAACATATTGACCTCTAAGCATATGCCTGGTCTAATTGCATACCGTAGTAGCACCAGTACATGATTTTTTCCACACGCTTAGAGAGTTCTAATTTTATGGCTTGCATTGCTAACCTATATATCACCGACGCTACCGTAAGTAGCCTGTAAGAGGTCGTCTTATCAAATTTGCTCCTGTAGGCGAGGTTACCTGGCTTTCACGCCATCCAACCGGAATTTTGTTCGTTCTAATCGCTTGTGCTATGGCATTAGTAAGCTGTGCATTGCTATTTGGACCAAGGTTTGTGATTAACAGTATAGGGATTTCATCGGGTCCTGTGGCCTAATCGGGAAAATTTTGTTTCGCTTTCTTCAAGAAAAAAAAGCTTTCTCTGCTACATTTTGATCTCGCAGGCTTCGCTTTTCCTACTGGATCTGTTTACGTCTCAACTACGCTTTCTTTCGTGCCGAAATGTCCCTTATAACGTCCCTCATGTACCGCAGGGCATCGTCTCCTTCGAATATGTTACCGTGCTCATTTCTTATAGCAGTTTGCGAGCTTTTAATTGGAAATCTTAGTGTTCTTACATAGTTCCAGACCCTTGTACGTGCGCCTTTGTCTCTTGCTTTGCGAATGTTATGCACCCATCGTTCACTTATGCATTTAGTTTTCTCTTACATTTAGTTTTATCTTTTCACTTTTCACTTTTTGTTCCAAATATAGAGCACCTCTTCGTGTAATCCCAACTTCTTCTCTTGATGATACCATGACGCTTGCTTACGCTCTACTACAGCTTCCTTTATTCACTTCTTCTACCAATTACCTGGTCCCATCTTTCCAATTCAACTCTTTTTACCGTGCTTTCTTATCTTTTAATAGACAAGTTCTTTTCATATGATTTTTCGCCCATTTGGTTTTTAGGAGCGATCGCTTAGCCGAGCATCTACATATAATATTTTTTCACGCTTTTCGGCTTCTTTACCTTTTCGGTCACATATAAGCAGGCAACAATTATTTGTACATTTATATTTGTTGTCTACAAGCAGAGTAACTTTTGAACTGCGTCTTGTTAGTACAAGATGATAGTGGGTACTAGGAGGAAGCCACACGTGTGTTAATCTGAGTGCTAGCGTTCCTACGGGTTGGAAGAACCAAGCGTCAGTCAGTACTTAAAGCTAACGGGGTGGCTTTTATCTGTATGATGCGTGTGTTAGGGTCATTGCTAGAACGTCTAGATCAAAATTGCGAGCTAGATAAGCGAGTTGGAAAGGTATAAAAGGAACTCAAGAGCAAGCAGAAGCAAAGGAAGGCAGTAGAAAGGATAGCCAACGTAGAAATGAAGCTGAGGGTCACCATTCTGAAATGGGGAATCCTCTATGCGAATACGGCGAACAGGGCTATCTCCAAAGCTATAACGCGCAAGAAAGCTGAAGCCACAAAGCTGCAAAGCACTGACGGACCCGTCAGTGATGGTGACGTAGGGGTTGCCACTACCATACAGGCCGCGGAAACAGAGAACAAAGCGAAGGGTGAGGATGAGACAGGAGCGGAGGGCACCGCGGTGTCACGTGCAGCTTTTGGCGGCAAGATGCAAAGAGAACCGATGATAGTACAGACCGTCGATGCAGGCGGGCGAGTCCATATTAGCACGTTTCCGGGAAAACGGATTAGAAAAGTGAGAGCGAAGTCTAAAGAACACATGTGGGACAAAGTGGAGGAGGACAGAAACCAAGTGGTGGTAATGGATGGAGTGATTGACGTACTCCAATGATGAGGAACAAGGGCCGCGAAGGAAAAATCCAAAGAGATTACCTATCTGCGGAATGTTTCAAAGAAAGGGCAAATGGCATTGTGCGTGGGGCCAGAGATTGAAAGGCAGCGTTCCGCAATAAAATCGGCAGTGCTTGCATAAACAGGGACAGAGAGAGACAGAGGGAAGCAGAAAGGCAGGGAGGTTAACCAGAAGTAAGGCAATTAATTTTATCGTCATTCACATCAACCGAGAATTGCATCGAGCAGGCCGCGCAGGCAGTTTTATGCGTGATATCATACATAATTTACCGATAGTGTAGCAACACCGGCTAGACATCGATTGCTGGCACGGGCATAGCTTTCCTACGCAGACCCCAGGCAATCAGGAACGAAGATCAAGTATTGAATGTAGCAGCACACCAGCAATAAGAAGAATTATGCCACAAATAACTAATAAAAGACGCACGAAGGATAAGTATAGAGGCGGTAAAATTTGTGCCATAAACATACATTCAGGGTGATTGCAAATACGAAAAATGGCTGGAAAGCACAGCTGAATGACGAAGCTATTCGTATTTACGCCTTGACCGAAACGGATCTACGAGAGTTGGAGCAGCCGATCGTCATTGCCATTTTTTATGCGAGGGGTACAACGGAATGACTGGTTCAAGCAAAGGCGGAGCCATGGTCATGCTCATTAGGCGAGGCATGAAGTGCCAAAGGGTAGAAGATATAAGAAACCAATAAACACTCACACCAATGACCACATAGGGGAAATTACTTGTGCTTAATAAATAAAATAAAGAAACCATAAATTAGTGGAAATGAAAGTGATGACAAAATACCTTGCCGCAGGTAGGTAACCATCCTATTACCTTCGCATTTCACGTGTGATGCTTTACCGATGGAGCTACGGCAGCGCCGTTTCCCCGTCCACATTCTTGGGTATTTGTGCTTCTTTGTAGAACCCTGCGAGTGTTAGCCAGCGTCACCACTCACAGACATCGGCGGCGGGCGTGGAACATCTGTTCTGCCGCAGGCGAAGTTTGTGGGATCGTTCCCCACCTGCGGAAAGTTGTCTTTTTTTCATCCACTTTGATTTCCATTAATGTATCCTTTTTTTATTTCATTTATTAAGCACAAGTAATTTCCGCTATGTGGTCCTTGGTGTCAGTGTTTGTTAGCTTCTTATGATATGACTAACAAAAATCGGGCCCCTCGGATAACCCTCTTTCTTCTCATTAAAATGTAGATGAGACATGTAAGGAACATTTACGAACAGAAGATGGGGAAGTAAAAAACTTAGCTTGGTGTGGCTTACCTGTGGACTTGTAGTGATAGCAGACATAAAAATAAAGAATTAAGTGAGTGTAAGAGAGGCGATATAATTGAGTTGGAAAATTCCACCACACGGTTTTAGTACAAGATATCAATGCGCACATGTAGGATTTAGATAAATATACGGATTATACTTGTTCTCTTTGCTGGATCGCTGAGTTTTACAGAGCTTTATAGTAGCTAACAGGGAGAATAAATATTGTTATGTGTAGCTGCAGTCCATACTATATACAATTAATTTACGGGGAACCTAACGGAAGGCGGAAATGGCGACGCTATATCAAACGGGGCCCACGTCGTCTTCTTCCTCCTCAGTGCAGCCTAACTGTGACGCATGTTCCGTAGCAACACCCCCGGCAGTAGAAGCCCCGTCCCGGTGCTTAATCTACACATCCGCGGTGAAAGGTGCCTGGTATGGCTTTAGTCTCGCCGCGTGAACGATGTCACTTGCAGCCGACGATGACGCTGACAGGTCGGCGGGGATGACTTCATGCGTGACATCGGTCACTTGTCGCACCACACGGTATGGGCCAGTGTAGCGCGACAGCAGATTTTCGGAAAGGCCCACACGTCGAATGGGTGACCAGAGAAGCACCAGAGAACCCGGAGTAAAGTGCAAGTCGCGATGGTGGCAATCATAGAGGCGTCTCTGATGCTCCTATGAGTCCTCGGGACGGGTGCGGGTGAGCTGGTGTGCGTCGTCGGCGTGTGCAATCGCGTCGCGGCCGTATTCAGTGGATGAACGTGTGGCCGAGGGCAACGCGGATTCTCGGCTATATAGGAGATAGAATGGTGAATAGCCGGCGGAGTCGTGACGCGATGAATTATACGCGAACGTCACATATGGTAAGTGAAGATCCCAGTCCTGTTGGTCGGTCGCAACGTACTTTGAAAGCATGTCGGTGATGTTCCGGTTGAGGCGCTCCGTGAGGCCGTTGTTCAGTGGGTGGTAGGAAGTGCTGAACTTGTGCTTTGTCGAGCAGGAGCGGAGAATGTCCTCGACGACTGCAGACAGAAAGCTGCGGCCACGGTCAGTGAGTAATTGGCGCGGAGCACCGTGCAATAAGATGATGTCATAGAGCAGAAAGTCAGCAACGTCAGTAGCACAACTTGTCGGAAGGGCTCTGGTGATTGCGTACCGCGTAGCATAATCAGTAGTGACGGCGACCCATTTATTTCCGGAGCCCAAATGAGGAAACGGTTCAAGAAGGTCTAGACCAACACGGAAAAAGGGTTCAGATGGGATGTCTATCGGCTCGAGACATTCAGCTGGAGGTGTGGATGGTTTCTTCCGTCGCTGACAGGGCTCACAAGCGGCAACGTAGCGCCGCACGGAGCAGGCGATACCCAGCCAAAAAAATCGACGGCGTACACGGTCGCATGTGCGCGAGACGCCCAAGTGTCCAGCAAAGGGAGCGTCGTGAAGTTGTTGGAGGACAGTCGAACGCAGGTGTGATGGAATTACGAGCCGAAGGTCAAGGCCGTGTTGATCGAGATTGCGGCGGAATAATGTTCCCTCCTTAAGGTGAAACATCCGGAGAGAGGCGTCGCCAGGCGTTGACTCCAGATGGTCGATGAGGGCTCGTAATGAAGGATCACGGCGTTGCTCGTTGCCGATTTCAAGCAACTGGGACACAGAGAAAACGCAAGCGATGGCGTCCGCATCAGTCGGTTCGTCGACGGGGCAGCGGGACAAACAATCGGCATCTTGGTGCAAGCGTCCCGTCTTATATACCACGGAGAAGGTATATTCTTGCAGGCGTAACGTCACGCGAGCGAGTCGTCCCGTGGGGTGCTTGAGCGAGGATAGCCATCAGAGCGCGTGGTGATCAGTGATGACACAGAAGGGGCGTCCGTACAAGTATGGACGAAACTTCGCAGCAGCACACACAAGAGCGAGGCACTCGCGCTCTGTGATTGAATAATTGCGCTCAGCGGGTGATAGAAGTCGGCTGGCATAGGCTATAACGCGATCATGTCCACGCTGGCGTTGTGCTAACACTGCTCCTCTGCCATGACCAATGGCATCAGTTCGAATTTCTGTTGAGGCAGACGGGTCAAAGTGGGCCAGAATTGGAGGCGTGGTAAGGACAGTAGTGAGCTGCGAAAAAGGTGCGATATGGTCAGGTCCCCAAGAAAATGGGGCGTCTTTCTTCAAGAGGTCGGTAAGAGGATGTGCGATGGTCGCAAATCCTTCACAAAGCGTCTGAAATAAGAGCACAGCCCTACGAAACTATGAACCTCCTTGGTAGACTTCGGAACAGGAAAGTTCGTGACGGCGCGAATTTTGCCCGGATCCGGCGGCACGCCTCTGGCGTCCACGAGGTGTCCAAGGACGCTAATTTGGCGGCGAGCGAAGTGACATTTTGACGAATTCAACTGGAGACCGGCGCGGCGGAACTCGTCAAGAATCGATGAAAGACGGTCTAGATGCGTGTCAAATGTGGGCGAATAAACGATGAGGGTCGTCCAGATAGCACAAACAGGCGGACCACTTGAACCCCTGAAGCAAAGAGTCCATCATTCGTTCGAAGGTGGCGGTCGCGTTACAGAGACCGAAAGGCGTCACCTTGAACTTATAAAGGCCGTCAGGGGTAATAAATGCAGTCTTCTCTCGGTCGATGTCGTCGACGGATATCTGCCAGTAGCCGGACCGTAAGTCGATATAAGAAAAATAGGTGGCACCGTACAAGCAGTATAGAGCGTCATCAAAACGTGGTAAAGGGTAGACGTCCTTTTTTGTGATTTTGTTCAGGTGGCAATATTCTATACAAAAACGCCAGGTTCCTTCCTTCTTTTTGACAAGTACGACGGGAGAAGCCCAGGGACTGCAGGAATGCTCGATAATGTCCTTTGCAAGCATCTTTTTGACTTCCTGTTGAATAACAGCTCGTTCGGACGCAGAAATACGATATGGACGTTGGTGAATAGGGTTCGCATCGCCAGTGTTTATTCGATGGGTCACGACGGACGTTTGACCTAAGGGTCGATCGTCAAAGTAAAAAAATGTCGCGATAGCCGTCAAGAACGCGGCAAATGGCTTCAGCTTGAACAGGTGTAAGGTCATAGGAAACCAGCTTCTCAATGTCGACGTCAGTACCGTGCGATGACGTCACGGTATGGGCTGAGCTGTCACGATCTTCCACTGTGACTGGCTCGATCTCATCATCCTTTAAAGCGCTGATTATAGGCAATGAAATCCCCTCAGGCAGAACTTGCGCAGTTAGCGCGAAATTGACAAGGGGAAGGCAGGTGCGGTTGCCAGTAATTGCCAGCACACTGTGTGGCACGGTAACACCATGTGCAAGTATAACTGCCGGAATTGGTGCGACCACATAATTACCGTCAGGTACAGCTGGTGAGGACAACAAGTCGACGTGCGTCACACATTGAGGCGGTAGGCGAATTAAATGCACGCAGCTCAAACGGCTTGCAGGCAGGTCCACAGGGTCGGCAAGAAGAGGCAAGTCAAGGCGAAGTGAGCCGGCCGAACAGTCAATGAAGGCCAAATGATTGGCAAGGAAATCCAGACCGAGAATGAGTTCGTGAGGGCAATGCTCGATGAAGGTGAAGAGAACGACGGTGTGTCTCTCAGCAATGGTGAGACGGGCACAGCACATGCCAACAATAGCGACAGTCCCTCCGTCGGCGACTTGTACAAATCGGTTCGGGGCGGGCGTCAGAACTTTCTTGAGCCGACGGCAAAGAGCAGCACTCATAATGGATACATGCGCCCCGGTGTCAATCAACGCGCACACAGGAACATTGTCGACGAGAACGTCCAAAAGATTTTTGTTCGTGGGTAAGGTGAAGCGAGGATTTTGAGCCAATGTCGTCTTTCCAGCTTCACCTCCAGAAGCTGCACTTTCTAGTTTTCCGGTCAGGGGTGCGGCGAGTAGGTCGGAGAAGGAGCACGGCGTAACGGGGGCGAACGAGATTGACGACGGCAGGGAGAAGGCGAGCGGGAGTAGCCGGGTCGTGTCAAAGGTGTCCCAGGGGCAGATGATGGAGCGGGCATAGAAGGGGCGAAGGAAAAGGACGCCCTAGAGGGGCGAGGGTTGTAATCAGGAGAATAGCGTATCGGTGAAGTCCAGCGGCTGCGACAGTGGCGAGCGACATGTCCAATGCGACGGCAGTTAAAACAGATCGGCTTGTCGTCGACGGTTCGCCTTTCGGAGGGGTTGCGCTGTCCGTAAGAGGAGAACGCGGTGGGGACGTACGTGCAGAAAGAGGTTCCGAGCGTAGGGAACGAATAGATTGCAGGCCGACGTTGGACAACTCTTGATGGACGACGGCCTGGATCAAGGAGATTGTCACCGGAGAATGATCAGGTGACGTGAATGAAGGGGCCGCCGGTTGTGCCACTTTCACCTCACAACGAATGATGCGGGTCAAGTTGTCACATCATGACGGCTGGTGGAACAGGTCGTCACAGGATGACGTAGCAGCTGTGTTGGGAAGTCGCGTGATGTGCTGGGATACCCGGCGGCTTTTAGCATGCTCGAGACGGCGGCACCCCTTGAGGATCGCATCGATACTGGTGACGTTCGTAAACATCAGTAAATTGAATGCGTCATCAGCAATGCCTTTGAGGACGTGATTAACCTTATCGTCCTCAGACATGGTCGTGTCAGCCTTGGCACAAAGGGCCAAGACGTCGAGAATGCACGACCCGCAGGACTCGGTCGACGTCTGTACACGTGTGGCAAGGGCTTTCTTGGCATTGACTTCGCGACCAAACGGATTGCCAAAGAGGTCGCGGAGCTTCTCTTTGAAGAGATCCCAGCTCGAGATCTCCTCTTCGTGAGTCTGGAACCACGCCAGTGGAGCTCCGTCGAGGTAGAAAAGAACGTTCGCAAGCGTAATAGTCGGATCCCACCTGTGACTGGTGCTGACACGTTTGTATAAGCAGAGCCAGTCGTCAACATCAGGACTGCCGACTCCGTTGAAAACACCAGGATCACGAGGGGGGGGGGGGGGCAGACGGCGACGTGGGTCGGGGCTGCAGGCGGAGACGGTTGCGTAGATGAAGTGCCGCCGGCCGGAGCTGAAGTTGCACTGTCGCCGTTGCGACCGCTACAAAGCTGCATGACGGATACGGGAAACGCCCACCTCCACCAAATTAATATTACTTGTAGCTGGAGCCCACTACTATATACAATTTATTTACAGGGAAGCTAACGGAAGGCCAAAATGGCAACGCTATACCAAGCGGGGCCCACGTCGTCTTCTCCTTCCTCAGCGCAGCCTCACTGTGGCAGCTGTTCCGTAGCAGTATCATGAAGATGTATTATGAATCAAAATGAGGCGCGACGGTAACAAAATTCAGAGAGCATCTGATTCTCACATTTGGTTCAAATGTTCTGCCCGAAAAAATCGAGGCAGGCTGTGCGAAGGTCAGGGTCAGGCCGTATATCCGATATCTCCTCCGATGCTTTAAATGCCAAAAGTTCGGCCACAGTTCCCATAACTGCCGTGGTCGACTAACCTGTGCCCAATGTAGCGACAATGAACAACCATCCGAGTAATGCAAGAACACTCCACACTCTGTGAATTCTGAAGCAGAGCACCCGCGTACTCGCGGTCCAGCCCATCATGGAAAAAAGAAAAGGAAATAGTGGCAATCAAAATTTGAGAATATTTCGGTTAGGGAGACGCGCAGGCGCATATTCATCGTTGCGAAGAATAGCTATGCATAAGTGGCGCATCCGGGGACAGCGCCAAAACGGCCTCCGGCGGCTGCCCGGCCCATACCTAGTGAGCCGGTAGTGACGTCACCTGTCCCCTCAGAAGTTGCAACTGGCGCTGCTCCGTCGTCCGTGAAGGTGCCATCGACCTCCGAGCTGGTGGCCTCAAAGGCCTCATCTCTTGTGAAGAGGCCTTTTCAACAAACAAATCGCTCACAAAAGCGGGGGTCCAGCGCATCCAAGGAGCGATGGACACGACACGTAGTCAAACGGCGCCACTGGCACCTTAGGAGCGGCGAGAATCTCTCGTCCGCTACAAAAAAAAAGAGAAACATCGCATTACGGGACCGGCAAAGGGTCATGTAACCTAAATTCTCTTTCTAGGCACACAGCGCTATCCTCCTTCCTGTTATGGTTACCCAAATATCACAATGGAACGTGAGAGGACTTCTTAACAATCCTAACGATGATAACGAACTCCTTCGCAAATTCACTCCAAAGGTGCTGTGTGTCCATGAAACACACCTAAAGTAAACCCAGACCAACTTTCTAAGGCAATATGACACATTCCGCAAAGACCATGAAGATGTACTCACCTCCTCGGGCGGTGCAGCTGTAATAGTCGATATGGGCGTTGCATGTCAGTAAATAGAACTCCGAGCTCCCCTCGAGGCAGTTGTAGTCCGAGCTATGACACTTGGTAAGATAATCACAGTTGTTTGGATATACGTCTCCCTTGTCTGTCAGATTTCTAAAGCAGAGTTTCAAAGCATCATCGATGAGCTTCCTCCGCCATACATATTCATTGGCGATCTAAACGCACATAGCCCCTGTGGGCCGACTCGCGTTCCGATGCGCGTGGGCGCCTCACGAAAAATTTTCTGCTTTCTTCAGGTGCATGTTTATTGAACAAAAAAGAACCAACGCACTACAATGTCACACATAACACATACTCATTCATAGGCTTGAGCATCGTTTCGAGTTCACTATTTTCGTACCAGGAGTGGTCTGCTCTCAAGAACCCCTACGCGAGTGACCACTTCCCAATAATATTAAAGCTAACAAAACCAGATGCATGCTCGCCGCATTTCCCTCGATGGAACCTCGAATCAGGTGAACTGGGAACTGTTTCGAGAATTCACATATGTAGGCGGGGATTTTTCTGATTTTAATGGGAACGATGCTGTGGTATACCTGACTTGTTTTATTATGAACGATGCAAAAATGTATTAAACAAACTAACGGACTGGCTAGGAACCGTCGCATGCCTTGGTAGAATTACGAATGTCGAAAAGCACGCAAAAATTAAAACAAAGCTTGGGGATTGCTTCGCATTTTTCATCAGTTGAGATTCTTATTAACTTCAAACAGGTCAACTCTCAAGGCATGAAAACACGTCGACGTGCGAAGAGAGAGAGCTAGGAGTAGTACATATCTGGAATAAATACCTATGAAGAGATGGCAAAAGTGCGGAATACGGTGAATAAACTAAAAGGCCAGGGTACGAACTCCCTGCTCTTAGTAAGTACCCAAGGAGATGGCCTGGAAGACTGTCTGGGTGAACACTGAGTATATCTCCAGTGTATCTCATTACTCAGAGTGATTCCGGAAGACCAGAAAACGCGCTGAGCAAGAGCTCCTTGATCGGAAATGTGCCCGAAATGAAGATTACAACCGCCCGTTCCGTTTAGCTGAGCTCAAAACTTCTCTTCCTTGTTGCAACAGTTCAGCACCAGGAAGTAACCGCATCGTATATGTAATTATCAAGCACCTGTGTCCTGAATAACAGAAAACACTCCTCTCACTTTGTAAAGTCATGTGAACTTCTGGATATATTCTATCTTCTTTGAAAGAAGCTATAACAATACCCATACTCAAACGAGGTACGGACCCGTCCTTAACTAGTAGTTACATACCTATCGCTTCGACAAGCTGTTTCTGCGAGACGTTTGAAAATATGATAAACCGGCGTCTAATCTATCTTCTTGATAGCAATGGGCTACTAGATCCTTACCAGTGTGGTTTAAAAGAAGGCAGGTCGACCGCAGACCACCTTTTCCGCATTGAGGTAAATTTAAGGGATGCCTTCCTACGCAAACAGTTTTTGCTCTCCGTATTTCTTGATTTCGAGAAAGCGTATCACACCGCATGGCGCTTTAGTATTATTCGAGACCTTTCCGCTATGTGTATCCGTGGCAGTAAGTTGAGTATCATCGTAAGTTACCTTTCCAACCGCACCCTTCGTGTGAGGGTGGGATATGCCTTGTCAAGGTATTTCAGCCAGGAAACTGGTGTTCCACAAGGTGCTGTCCTATGCTGCACCTTTTTTTTTTGGAAAATAAATTCTTTGGGCATTGCTATCCCACGAACACTGTTATACTCTCTATATGTAGATGATGTGCAACTTGGTTTTAAATCATGGAACTTAACTAACTGTGAACGACCCATGTCAAGCGTGCCTTAAATAAAATGGCGAAATGGGCTGAAGAAAACGGTTTCACGTTGAGCCCACATAAAAGTACATGCGTTCTTTTCACGAATAAGAGAGGAATAGTACCACGTTCTGCTACTGAGCCCTCTGGTAGCAGATTACCTGTAAGTGTCAAGCACAAGTTTCTCGGCATCATATTTGACTCGAAACTGACATTCATCCAGCATATTAGATACTTGAAGACTAAGTGCGTCAAAACAATGAAGTTATTGTATCTTCTATTAAATACAACATGGGGCAGTGATAGGAAATGTCTTTTGAACATGTATAGGTGTCCTGTCGCCTCACGCATCGACTACAGCCCCATGGTATATCAATAAGCTACACTAAGTGCTTTAAAGATGTTGCATCCTGTTCATAATATAGGAATCCGCCTTGCGACCACAGCCTTCAGGACAAGCCCCATACAAAGCATTTGTGCAGAAGCAAATGTATGATCACTCCATCCCCAGAGATCATATATCAGTTTTACATACTTCCTAAAATAAATTCAAACCGCGAACATCCCTCTTATTCATCCCTAAACAATATGACCGCTGCAACACTCTTCAATAAACGACCTGCAGCGAGAAGGTCGTTCTCTTTGCGTTCGAGGCACCTTAGTGAGCACATGGGTATTCCAGTGCTTGAACTCTGTACTATGACTCAAGTGAAACTTACTGTCATGGCAGTGGCAACTCATAGGGTTTGATATGTTGTTTGTTCCCATCACGAAACATGAGCTAGAGGCACATACCGAAATCGATTTTCTGGAACTCCAGTATAAGCACTCTTGCATTGAATTTTAAACAGCCGCTTCCGAATCCCTGCTGGAGTTTCTCACGCGGCCATCTGCCCATCTTTCTTGGAACATGGCGCACTGCACCCAGAAACTAGTATACTTACGGAATGCAATATTTTCTTCGTTATGGCGTGGTTTTTTTTTTGCTCGTGTGTCTGTGTGTGGTAAGTAAATGATTTGTACTAAAAGACCACATGTTACTTAAAAGTAAATGAGACATCAACCCAATCGTAGCAATTGCCACAAAGGAATCCTATACAGATTCCTCGAAAGGAAAGCATCACAGTTGATAAAAAATTAGTCCTGGTCCGGGGCTCGAACCCGGGACTACCGCCTTTCTGAGGCAGGCGCTCTACCGTCTCAGCTAACAAGGCGGCTAGCAGATCGCAGGGTGAAGTCGAATTTGTAAACTCGAAGCAAGAGTTTGACTTAATAACCCTTTGTAGTAAGGACTATTACGTCAAAATCATGCTTTTGCTTACGTGGTCGTGGTCGCCTCTGTTTTCAGTTTCAAACGTATTACTTGCCCAGAAGACGACACAATCGTCCCACAAATGGAGCAGAAAGAGAACTTTCAAAGGTAATCGGTCTTCTGAGCAAATTTATTCATCAAGGAACACAGAACACAAATGAGTCTCTCAACCAACTCATCTGGTACCGCTGCCCTAAGAAAACTTTGTCAGTGCTTACCCATTGAAGACAGCAACTAACAACGCCGCAGTCTACCACAATGACAATAATTCTCCACGAGAAGCTGTTACGGAGGCCCTCGGTCCGTTCCAGGTCTCTTTTGTAATATTGCCTTCAGCAGGATGGACAAAGAGCGTGTTGACAGGGCAGAATTCTATGACTATGCCGAGAGCAAGCAAGGACGACGAATAAAAAGGAACATTAAGGAGGATTTTGTAGGCAGCTGCAAGAAAGTCAACAGTAAAATGTATTCTCCTGGGGCATTTTGGGCATCCACAAGCAGTATTGGAATATAAAACTTCATTTTTCTCAAATAGCATTTTTTATGAATTCAATGTACCTTTTAATGAATTCAATATACCTTTTCTGATAAAGTATTCATCCCATTCCAGTGAAACTTTGTACACATGTACTACAACTAGCTATAAATATTCTGAACTAAAATATCTGGTGGTATGAATTATAACACTGCAAAAATTTACAATACAAGAAACCCCCTTGTGGCTTTGTGCAAGCAGAGATATTTATTTTGGTGCGAACTCCAAAGTGGATGTGGTATATCTTTACTTCAGATATAACCAATGGGTATTTAGAATACACTGTGGTATATCGCCACATTCATCAGTGTGGTTGTGGAGAAAAGGTACATGAAATAACTAAACACGCCTGAAATTTTGGGAGTGGGCCACAGGAAAGGTACGCCATCTAGACACAAAAAAGTGTCCCCTGTTGTACCCGAGAGCATGTTTTGTAAGCACGTGAAATTTGACGTATATATCTGCAGCCGTTTCTAAAATATTACGTTAAAACTAACATGTAACATTTACCCTACCATACCTCCTCAAGCCACAGTTAGGCTTCTGGACCCCGAAAACAAAACACCAAGAAATGACGTTCTTTTCTGTCGAATCATGATACGACACACCTATGCCACTCAAAATTTCTTACTGACTAGGAATGAGCCTCCAACCTGTGGTAGATGTGGTAAGAGGCTGACCGCCCTCCACGTCCTCGCGGAGTGACGGAAAGCCGAAACTGAGAGAAAGAAACATTTTCCTCTTGTATGTTGCCACCACACCCCTCTCTATCCTACAATGTTTCTTTGTGCAGAACCGTTCTTTGACACCAAAGCAATTCTAGGTTTTTCGAACGATGTCGAGTTGCAAGTATTTAGCCCCAAAATTATAGCACATCCTCTTTCAAGAGTATGCCGCTGGGAGGGCAGTTTTGTATAGCACATGCCTCCAGGACTTTGCATCTCAAAGGTTTTGTTAAGGCAGTAGTGCTTCTTGCAAATGTTTATCTTTGACATATTTCATTATATCACCAGCGTGCCCGCTTGCACACCGAAGCCACACAACAGGACCGCAAGGAACAATATGACGCATCTCATCGCGTAGTTTTCTAGCAGCTCGGGCATGAACTGCTGCTATGGACACCAGTTAACACACCTGGGTTGTGTGAGAAGTTTCAATCTCGCTTTATTGGCCGAAACACGGTCCTGGAAATGACTTCTCCCGTTAATTATCGTGTGACCCCTGTTCTTCTCTCGACTAATCATCGTTGCCGTTCTACCGAAATGGTTCACGTTTCTCGTATGAAGCCCTTCCCGCGGCGTTCCCCGTAACTTTCGGGTGCAGCCAGGATGACCGCTTTTGAGCAAGGGAAATTACTGTGGCCATTTATTGTTCACTTCATCACCTGTATATTATCATCATCATGTGTGTGCCCTTCCTCTTCATCGTGTGAGCAGACGCCCCATCATTGCGAACTGTGCCGAGGGTTCTTCGCCGCCTCTCTCAGGCTCAATAATGGTCGGTCCTTACTGTGATGTCACACACGTTTTATAAATGGCTTCGCGAAAGTTACGTGTCAATGGCATAGATTTCAATGCCTGTATTGCATCGGCATATCATTTTTATAATTGTATTCACCTCACATCAAACTTCCCATCACACATTAAGTCGGCCCGTGTTCTATGAAAACCATCATCATCACCATCAGCTTACCTTTATGTCCACTCCAGGACTAAGGCCTGTCCCAGCGATCTCCAATTACCTCTTCCATAATTGCGCTATCTGAGTACAACTTACGCCTGCAAATTTCTGAATTTGATGACTCCTCCTAAATTTCTGCTATCCTCGATGGCGTTTTCATTCCCTTGGTATCTTCTCTGCAACTCTAACGATCCACTGCTTATTTTGTCCACCACATTATATGGCGTGCCCGCCTTAATTTTTTTCTCGTAATGTCAACTAGGATATTCGCCATCACCATTTGCTCTCTGATCCATGCCACTCTCTTCCTGTCTCTTAACATTACACCTAGCGATTCTTGTTCCATCGCTGTTTGCGCGGTCCTTAAATGGTTCTCCCACTTCTTTGTTAACCTCCAAGTTTCTGTCCCATATGCTAGGACCAGTAGAACGAAATATGATTGCACAGTTTTATTTTCAACGATAGTGTTAAGCTTCCAGTCAGGGTTTGGCAATGTCTGCTGTATGCACTGCAATCCAGTTTTATTCACCTCATGATCAGGGTCCTGTGTGAATAATTAACATAGATAAATGTACTCCTACACACACTATAGAGGCTGACTGGCGATAACGAGTTCTTCCCTTGCCAGTCTACTGAACATTATCTTTGTCGATGAACATAAATATCTTTTAAAAAATACATTGGTCTATAGACATTTCTTTAAATATTAGGCGGCATTAAATTGACCTAAACAATAACAGCATAGATTGTTTGCACCAATGCTCATGTTCAAAGTTCAAGTTCAAGTTAATGACGCTTGCTCGTCTCAAGCATTTCGCGCTATCAAACATTGCTTACATGTATGGACATTACGAACATGTTTTTACAAATGGTTCCGTGACACAGACCTCTTCCGCGGCGGCCTACACGGTGCCAGGAATGGGGATCGCACAACGGTTCAAGGTAGGACACAGGACGTCGTCTACAGCAGCTGAGTTGACCGGAGTTCGAGAAGCAGTTCGCTGCGTACTGCAACAGAGTCTCGAGAAATGGACAGTGTTCTGTGATTCAAAACCAGCACTGCAACTCATCAGCAATTATATGAATGACAGAACCGCATATAGTCCTCTGGTTTATGACATCATGTCTCTGCTTGCTGAGGCGTCTCATCCCGGGCACACCATTGTGCTGCAGTGGATTCCTGGCCATTGTGGAATAGCTGGAAACGAACAGGCTGACGCAGAAGCAAAAAAGGCGCACACTGAAGGAACCATTATAAAAATTCATTTTTCCCGGTATGACATTAACACCTTGCTCCATACCACCATTAAAACTTCTACGGCGCGACATTGGGACAACCCCGAACATCAACAAGAGCGCCTATATACACTTGACGCTGGATTACAATTCCGGCTTCCACTTCGGTTGCGGAGAAGCCAGGAAACATTCATTCATCGATTACGACTGGGTGTGGCATACAGCCACCGATACCTTCACAAGATTGGACAAGCACGGGACCCTGAATGTAGCGTCTGTCACACTCTCGAGACAATAGCTCACGTACTTTGCCTGTGCCCTCAATATGCGGCCGAACGAAGACAACTCAAATCTACTGTTGACAGCTTGGACTCCCGCCCCTTTTCAAAAGAAAAGCTTTTGGGCGCGTGGAGGAATGTTGACTGTGCCCAACGTGCCATAAAAGCACTTTTGAACTTTTTAAGTGAGACTGGTTTAGACGATCGCCTCTAGAAGCTGTGAGACGTGTAGTCAGTGCGAAATGTGTTTGGCAATAACTTTTTTGTGGCAAGATTACTTTTTGTATGGATAAAAATACTCTTACGTGTATTGCGCCTCCAGTGCGCATACGCATATTGGACAACGTGTATATAGTATCTCATTGCACCATATCATAATCACCCGCCACCTACCTTTCCCTGTATTTCCCACTTCCCCATTCCCCAGTGAGGAGTAGCAGGCTAGAGACACGCTCTCCAGGCCGACCTCTCCTCCTTTCTCTTCATTAAAATCTACTCCTCCTTCTCCTCAAGTTCGAGGTAGAGTTGTTTTCGACCGGTAAAGATGGCTTCGCAAAATGCGCACCTTGCTTATTTTACTGTGCCCCCTTGAGCTGATAATATGGCAGATTATGTAACAAAAGAGGACGTTCCGTGTAAGATAGCATATCGGAGAACATTATCCAAGCTCACCTCTGCTAGAGAAATTTCCAGAAGATATTCTTGCCCATGATGCAGGAGACCTCACTGATGTGGACCACGTCTTGCATAGTGGCAGATATGACGTGATTTTAGAGATTGTTACTGGATTTCCTGAGTGCACATCCATGTCCAGAAGATGATACATGGCTGCTACGTGTGCAATAGTTTGCAATCCAGCCCACGAATGCTTCAATTGAACCTTAACAAAGGATAACCCCAACAAATCCTTTCAAAGTTGGTGTCGACTTCGCTGGGCAGCTCCAAGCACGAACACAAGCCGTAGACGCAAGTGTTACGTTACGTTCCGGACTGCTTTTTCGCAAAAAAAAACCTAACTTTGAGTTCATCTTCATTATGATGTAACTACCCTCAGAAATACACTAAGAAATAGGCACGCTCATCCAGACTTGATGCTTAATACAAGCCCTTTACTGATTCTACGCACGGTGCAAATAAGAAGCGGCCCGTACGTTGTCAGTAAGAATAGAATGAAGGAAAATTAACCAAGTGGACATCCAGTAGCCGCGGCCGTGACGATGCCTCCCCCATCACTGCTCCATTAAAACAGCTTCTCTAAAATTTGGGCCATGATTCTGTGAGGTCGCACCAGCCTGTGCGAATAGTTTTTTTTTCCTCCACGTGAAGTCTATCTTCGATGCACAGAAGTCACAACCGTTTTTATGAGAAAAACCTATTATACTCTTATAAAAATACATATGTTCTAATACTTGCGATTGTCATTGGTAAAGGAACAAGAATTACTTCTTTTATAGTATCGTATGTATTCTCTGGAATGCAGTTACACACTTGAAAAGTGAGCCGGTCCGCCAGTCACTCTACAACATTGAGCGTAGGTTGTGATGTCCAACCCAACCCAGATTCAGGAAACCAGAATGAGGCGCACATACAGTTACTTGAAGCTCAACCTAGAAACATTTTACTCATTTACAGGTGGCGGATATACTTGTATTCGCTCGTCGTGTAATTGTTGCCGTTTAAAAATATACATGTAACAGAAGAAACGCTCTTGAGATCAAGAAATCTTTATGCCAAATATTCATGCGGGTATTGTTGAAAGTTGTGCTTCTTGGGCGAGTTGTAAATGCATACTGTGCTGGGGCACGCGTTGAAGTTGAGGACAGAGTAAGAGCACACAGATAAACATAAAGATCACATTGTCCTCGCCCTAAAAGCGCACACCAGCACCTTGTGTGGCTGTGCTTTAAAAACAAAGACAGAGTATTGTTTACACTTATCCGCGCGGCCTGATTCTCTCCTCGCCTTCAAAGCGCTCAGCAGCACAATAAGCGTGATGTGAGTTCCTGTTTTTCGTTTTCTTATTGCAGCAATCCTGGGTCACTGTCTTGTTCTGTGTTCTCTACACAAAGCATTTCTTAGTGAGTTACCACCACATTTACGTACCGGGTGTGTGCCTAGCCTCTTATCGTGGCCTGATCCTGGAGACTGTGCAACTTGAACACCAGGTCCGATATGTGCTACTGGGTTTTTCTCCCTGGGAATACTGGCCACGGGATATTCCGAATATATGTATATAAGTTATATGTATTAAACAAACATAAAGAAAGTGTCCGATGACAGCATTCGAGCAGCCGACCACTAGCACAGCGGCCGAATTCTCTAATCACGGGTGCATGCGATAGAACCATCCTTAAGAATTTCCCTCATGCAAGCCAGCGCAATGAGGTACTTGGCGCCTTTTAACGCGGTAGCGTGAAGGGCCCCATGTCGCAGAAAATCCGGTGTCAGTGTCGGCGGAGTTGTCACTGAGCGAAAATGTACGTATATATTATGGTGTATGCATGTGCCATCCCTCGCTATATGAAATCCGGTTTATGCGGATTATATTGTCACACTGTTCTGTCGCTAAGCTCGAGCATAACTTGTCCTACATTCTTGACAAAGATATTCCTCGAAATTTTGAGTATGGCAACAGCAAACAAATGTCATGAAACAAAACATCGACAGCGCATGCCTTTTATGTTCAATCATCATCGTCGTCATCATCATTTATTGCACCATTAAAGGCCCCTGCGGTGCATTACATAGGAATGGGGGGGTCGTTGTACACAAAACATAACAAGTACAAGTGGTTAATCAAACCAAACCGCACACAGGCAACTATAGCAAAAATAAAAAGGAAGCGTACATATTATTTACCAATTTATACCTAGAACGAAGTAAATAATAAAAATACACAGGCAAATATACTGAAAGTAGGAAGGAAGCGTGCATGAAAATGTAGCAATTTCTACATCAGGTTAAAGCATCAGTTTTTCTTTTTTGCAGGCCGGGTCACGCTCAATGACAGTAGAATTGGGAAGCCGATTCCAATCCCGAATCTAGGCCGGCAAGAAAGATTGGTTAAATGCGCTAGATCATCCATGAAACGTTGGGTGATCATGGAGTTGAATAGACGGGATGCAGTGCGGACAGGTGGAACTAGAAGCGAATTGTGCAGGTTAGGAAATTTGTGCAATAGACATAAGCGAAAGAGGTTACGCCTTCCCGTAACAATATTACTATTGCTGTGGTGAAAATAGCAATCTAAACTAATAAAAAGCGCTGCGCGATTGAGGATGGATTCAATGGTATTCGTTAAGGTTGTCTGATGAGGGGACAAAGTTGCGGATACCTACTCAAGTTTGGTACGTATGAAAGTCTCGCATGCTAGTTTACCAATCGATGATGAAGACAAGTAAAGTGATCTTGTAATGAAAGCTAGAGTTTTTGACGCGTCAATGGCGAGTTGAGTAATGTGCGTATCCCACGTTAGTTTGCTGCCGATTAGAACTCCTATATACTTATATGATTCAACCCTGAATCTTCTCAGACTTAGCCTTCTGAGGCTTAAATATTAAAAGGGTGATACAATAATAGAAATCTGAAAACGATGCAATGTGTCTAGCCCGACTTTGCACTACTTCTGGGCGTGGCCCATGCAAGAGGCCGCCCTTCTAACATAAAGATTCCCGGTAAACGTTCCGGTTACACGTATAGTAGCCGGGAAGCTGGGTGGGAAGCAGTCAGGTAGCTTTGAATACTATCGCGTCCCATTCTAATAGGCGAAGTTCAAGCGTTCTCCAACTTTTTATTGTAAGGTCATTTACCCGAACACTCCATGCATGCTTTCGTCGTGATGCGTTTTTACAGATAAAATGCTGATTTATTCAGTATTGATAGCTTTTCTGAAAAACGCTCACCTTAACAATATGTTTTTCCACCGCGTCGGAGTTTTAGCGTCGGTGGCGTAATATGCCTAGCAATAATCACAGAGATTGATGGACAGAATTACCTGTACGCTAAGACCTCAAGTGAGATAGCTTTGCTTGCTGTAACGAATTGTAAGACAGCTAAGCAGACTCTTTCCAGCTTGTGCTATGGTTTTTAACACGTATTGACCTAACGTAGTGGGGCTTTTACAGTGATGCACTGCGTTCCTCACATTACGAAACATGCCTTTGCGCGTTAATTGTCGGAATGACAGCCGAGGAGCGCCTGCGAAAGGCTAATCGCAATAAAGCAAGGCGGACTTACAAACGCGCCGCTCCTCAGCCCCCTCACAAGAATTGTTGTAAATAAAGTTCAAGTAATAAATGTTTACCACCACCACCAAGAACACTTGTTTGGCCAGACGCAAGAACAATGTGCTACTGCGTGTGAGGCTCATGCTGCGCTCAGTAAAAAATGACCAACCCTTCTCCTTCCAGAAGATGGGGGTAAGCGAAGCGTGTCCTGCGCGCATCTGACAATCGTCATGGTTAAGTAACCCACAATTATCGGCGCGAGGTTGCTTCGGCCTCCAACTTCCTCAACTTGGGACCTTCTCGCTGCTGTCGCATTGCGTGGGCTCGGGTCGCTCTAACGGCTGACTCGGCAGGTCGACGGCGAGCCCTTTCACGGGCGAATTCTCGGCGCTGCCCGTTCCTCGGCGAATCACACAGCGCGTGGCCATCCCATCCGTTTCCCAAAACTGAAGTGAACTGAAACGAAGCCGCTGCATCGCGCACTAGACTCTTTCCTGCCCTTTCCCTTCCCGGCGGAAGCGAAACTGCTCTGATTGGTTGCGCGCATGGCGTGAGCGCACGCGTATGCAGAATGACTCACGCTCCGGTGCTGGCGCAGCTGTCAACTCATGAAATCGCCCTTTCCGGCAGCAGCTCTGCTTTTGGAGTAACTGGATTTTTTGCGTGACCGCGACAACACCACTTGTTAGCAAATACAAGCTTCGCTTTAGAAAGAGGTCCAGGCTCAGCAACAGCGACGACAAGGCCATCTCGTTGCACAGCGCGAAACGGACGCAAATCGTGCTCGCCGTGAGAATGCCGCCGCGCAGGAACACGAGGCCGAACCAAGGTGACAACGCCGACAAGACCCTGTAGTTCTAGCCGATACTAGTCGCGGTCACGGAGTTACTTGAAATGCTAAGCATTTCTGAGCAAATATTAGGTACTCTTACTCTACAAAGTTTTATGAAGAATTCTATTAAGAGAACAGGAGTAGAATGCGGCGCACTGCGGAGTCGGGTGGCAGCACAGTGAGAGCAGGAACACTCGATCCGCCTCTGGAAAGTGGCGTACATCTGGAGAGCAAGTTGCAGGGGGATGTGTGAGGAGAAATGTACCATGTGACACAAGCAATCGACGTCCCAGCATTCTCTGAGCGAGAGCGGCAAAACACGAGTAACCGTCTTGTGGTCGTCTGGCGTTCACCGGTTCGCTACATACAACATCCATTTGTGCAATGCCGACACATTCCGCAACGTTTCCGCATGCGAAGATTACCTGAAATCATGGAAACTCAAGCTCAGCGCATCCTGTATTCAGGGCAATTCAGCTGCTAAGAGGTCCGCCACTGGCCACGCGATGCGAGAATTTTTTTGAAGTAGAAAGAAAAAACGGGCCCTTTAGCGACCTCACCGCCCTCGGAAGCTGAACAACGCACCTCCTCGTCGGAGTAGGAAGAGACAGTCTTTGCAATGTATGAGTGCACTTTCGGTCTTTGCTCCGGCAACGAAAATACCTGTTGAGACATCGCTGCATACATTTCGTAGTCATAATTGCTACTACTGTCGTCCGTCGAATTGCAACTGGAATCCGAAGTTGAGCTTCAGCAGCTTTCGCTGCTGTCACCATCGAGCGTCTGAAGCCCTTTAGCAAGGCGAAGACGCTTTGCTGCCGCTGTCCCCCGCGCATCCGACGAGAAGCAATGTGGAATAGAAATGTCAGTATGTGCCACTGAATCGTTGTGAAGCTCTTCCATATTGATACATGCATACTGCGTGTTTCTTGTGGCCGATGCAGGCGCCCGCCCCGACGAAGGCCACGAACGCTCTCTGGCTCACGAGCTGTCAGTTGATCTGGCTAGCGCTGCATTATCATTTGTAAATACACTTTGTAAATAGTATCCAGCTCTTATTCCTTCGTTCACTTAACATTTTGGCGGAAGTGCTGGGTAAACGCGGCAGTTCGAGCCGGGCCCTACGCAAACGGCACGTCCTTCTTCAGAAGATCAGTAAGCGGTCGGACAATCGCTGCGAAGTCTTTAACGAAGCGCCGGAAGTAGGAGCAGAGTCCTACAAGACTTCGGAGGTCTTTGACAGACTGAGGTACAGGAAAAGACGTGACAGCACAAATCTTCTCCGGGTCGGGTTGAATACCGGAAGCGTCGACGAGGTGGCCCAGCACTGTAATCTGCCGACGTCCGAAGTCACAATTCGATGAATTTAGCTGCAGCCCAGCCTCGCGGAACACTTGAAGAACAATTGATCGGCGCTCAAAGTGTGTCTCAAATGTAGGTGAAAGTACGAGGACGTCGTCTAGGTAGCAGAGGCATGTTGACCATTGGAACCCTTCAAGTAAAGAGTGCATCATACGTTCTAACTTTGCTGGGGCGTTGCATAGACCGAATGGAGTAACATTGAATTGTTATAGGCCATCAGGGGTGATGAACGCGGTCTTTACTTGATCCTCTTTATGCACAGAAATTTGCAAATAACCAGACGGAAGGTCTATTGATGAGAAGTATTTGGCACCGTGGAGACAGTCGAGGGCGTCGTCAATGCGAGGCAAGGGGTAGGCGTCGTTCTGGGTAATGCGGTTTAGGTGACAATAATTTACGCAGAAATGCCATGCGTCATCTTCCTTTTTAACAAGAACCGAGGGCTCGACGAAGGTTCAACATTACCTTTGGAAAGCATCTTGTTCAGTTCATCTAGAACAAACTTACGCTCGGAAGCAGAAACTCGACATCGCCTGGGATGAATAGGACTGGCATCACCAGTATTTATGTGAATCTTAACAATTGAAGTCTGGCCTAATTGGAGACTGTTGAGGTCGAAGATGTCGTGGTAGGAACCCAAAAGGCAACACAAAGCTGCTGGTTGTTCAGGCAATAGGTATGCAGCAATCATGGGTAAAATGTTGCGTCAGGGCAAATAGCATCCTGTGGACATGGTGAAGAACTTGAGCAAACGTCAACTGAAAACGTCGTGACGTGGTCATCTCCTATAGCACGCAGCGTTGCAGCCGATATGCCTTGGGGTAGAACTTCCTTGGTCAGGTCGAAATTGACGATAGGGAGGCAGGTCCGGTGATCGGCGATGGTGATGACGGAGTGGGGTACAGTGATATTGCGAATTAAAAGGACATCAGGAATAGGTGTGGCGAGGTAATCACCATCGGGCACAGGAAAAGATGATAGCAAATTGTGGTAAGTCAAGACTCTAGGCCGCAGGAGGACGAAGGCGGTCGTACTATAGTTTTCCGGCAGTTCGGCACGAATATGCGCGAGTAGAGGAAGTTCGATGCAAAGGGTACCGGCAGAACAGTCGACCAAATCTGAATGCGCCGGAAGAAAGCCGAGTTCGAGGATTAGGTCATGGGGACAATTGATCAGCACTGTAGAAAGAACAGGAACGTGGCAGTCGGCGATACTGATGCGGAAAGTACACATTCTAGTGACGTCAACAGTCACTACACCAACACGTCAACAGTAGGAGGCGTGCGAACCTTCCTCAGTCGACGACGGGGGTCGCAACTTATTATGGCCACCTGGCTCTAATATCTATTCACGCCGTCAAAGGGACACCACGGACGTGAACATCAAGTACTGGTTTCTTGGGAGCGTCATTGGAGGATTTCTACACGTCGACGATAACGCAGCACTACCAGGAGCTGCATGGTCTTGTTTTCCGCCCGGGAGGATCCATAATTGGTCGGCGATGAATATCGGCGTGGCTAGGGCGACGGGACCAACGGCGCTGAGGTGACGGCGAGCGAGCACGACGACTGTCATCGACGGATACGCCTGAGGTACGAGGCACATGGCGAGGCGAGTAACGGCACGGGTCGGCATACGGGCGAGGAGACGGGGATAACAAGCCCGAATACGGTGACGTCCAGAAGGTGCGGCGGTCGCGAGCGACGTGGCCAATGCGGAGGTAACGGGAGCAAATGGGCTTGTCGTCCGGAGTTGTCCACTCGGTTGCGTTACAGTATCTGGGAGGGGAATACCGGTCGCTGTGAGGCGTAGGTACCGGCACCGGTCGGGCGTCAGGTCAGGAGCATGTCCAACAAGCTGCGCCACAGATGACGCCGATTTTCTTTTAGGCGGCGTCATTCTGCAGCATGGCGCTCCACACTAACTGCTCACTGACCATGGACGGACATTGGGCGTGGTCGCACAAAGTCAGCGCCAAAATCCTGCAGTCCTGCCCAACCAAGCGAAAGCTGACTGCGTCTTTCCATCCACGGACTAATGGTCTCGCAGAGCGCCTGAATCGTGTCCTGACAGACATGCTTGCAAAGTATGTCTCGTCCGACCATACTGATGGGGACCTTGCCCTACCCTATGTCACTTTTGCGTATAGTTCTTCGCGTCACGACGCCGTCGGTTATTCCCCGTTCTTTCTGTTGTTCGGCCGAGAACCTACATTGTCACTGGATGCATTCCTCCCATCCACCACTGCAGATACCAGCGAGTATGCATTTGGAGAGGAGGCAGCTTAGAAGGCTGCTGGAGGAGATCTGGTAACAACAGATTTGTTGAAGGATGGTGGGCAGATTTTTCTAGAGAAACTGGCCACCCTGTAAACGCAAGGCCTCATGACCTCGAGCGTACCGGAATCTTGGAAGGACGCTAACATAATCATAATCCATGAGAAAGCGGATGCCAAAGACTTGAAAAAATTGTAGACCAATCAGCTTACTGTCAGTTGCCTAGAAACTATTTACTAAGGTAATCGCAAATAGAATCAGGAACACCTTAGAATTCTGTCAAGCAAAGGACCAGGCAGAATTCCGTAAAGGCTACTCAACAATAGACCATATTCACACTATCAATCAGGTGATAGAGAAATGTGCGGAATATAAGCAACCTTTATATATAGCTTTCATTGATTACGAGAAAGCGTTTGATTCTGTCGAAAGCTCAGCAGTCATGGAGGCATTACGAAATCAGGGTGGTAGACGAGTCGTATGTAAAAATACTGATAGATATCTATAGCGATTCCACAGCCACCGTAGTCCTCCATAAAGAAAGCAACAAAATCCCAATAAGGAAAGGCGTCAGGCAGGGAGATACGATCTCTCCAATGCTATTCACAGCGGGTTTACAGGAGGTATTCAGAGACCTGGATTGGGAAGAATTGGGGATAAAAGTTAATGAAGAATACCTTAGTAACTTGCGATTCGATGATCATATTGCCTTGCTTAGTAACTCAGGGGACCAATTGCCATGCATGCTCACTTACATAGAGAGGCAAAGCAGAAGGGGGGTCTTAAAGTTAATCTGCAGAAAACTAAAATAATGTTTAACAGCCTCGGAAGCGAACAGCAGTTTACAATACGTAGCGAGGCACCGGAAGTGGCAAGGGAAGTGTTAATACATCTACTTAGGGCCGGTAGTGACCACGGATGCGGATCATGAGACTGAAATAATGGGCTGGGGTGCGTTTGGCAGGCATTCTCAGATCATGAACAGCAGGTTGCAATTACCCCTGAAGCGAAAACTGTTTAGCAGCTGTGTCTTACCAGTACTCACGTACGGGGCAGGAACCTGGAGGCTTACGAAAAGGGTTGTATTAAATTGAAGATGACGCAACGCGCAATTTAAAGAAGAATGATGAGTGTAACGTTAAAGGATAAGCAGAAAGCAGATTGGGTGAGGGAACAAACGCGAGTTAATGACATCTTAGTTGAAATCAAGAAAAAGAAATAGGCGTGGGCCGGGCATGCAATGACGAGGGAAGATAACCGATGGTCATTAAGGGTTACGCACTCGATTCCAAGGGAAGGGAAGCGTAGAAGGGGGTGGCAGGAAGTTAGGTTGGCTGATGAGATTAAGAAGTATACAGGGACAACATGGTCAAAAATTAGTACTTGGCCGGGGTAATTGGAGAAGTATCGGAGAGGCCTTTGCCCTGCAGTGGGTGTAACCAGGCTGATGATTATTATGATGATGATGATGACGACGACGGCGACGCCGTCTTGAATCACGTGACTTTCTCCGTACTATACCCTTCAGGCGACAGCAGTGCGGACTGCTCCCGGCTGCTCTCGGCGCTGCAAAAACTGCTCTTGCTCTACCGCTGATGACGGCACTCGCATTCTTGTTCGACCACTGAAATATGCCGCGCCTGCAAAGATGACTTTTCAGTGTGCTTTTGAGTGCTCCTGTTCTCCCATAGGAATTCGCCATTCATTTGGCGTTCGCAACCGAACGTAAATGCATTACGTACGTAAAGAAATAGCGTCGTCCTGACTGCGCATGCTCCGAACAATATTAGGCTCCAGTGGTTTACGTAGGCGGCGATAACCTACGTCATTTCGCAAGTTTAACGTTCCTAATGTTTACGGACGCTAATAAATAACGTTGTCGAACATGGCGGCACCCATGACTTCCGCTTCACCGTGAATTCTCGTGAGGACTACGCTCTCACTCACGTTCATCGCGAGTAACTATTGAAATCAGCTTTCGCATCCTCTAAACTCACTTCAAACGCTACTTATGATCGCTTTGTGCGTTCAATTTTTGTGATCGTTCGGTGATTTCGGCGTCCGTAGGCTTAAACAAGACGCGTCCTGATAGCAACAACAGGATGGATTGCCTTGGTTTGGATACGTTTCGCTCTAGACACCAGCGGCGCGTGCTCTCCTAACGTATTCCGTGCGTTTTTGTTACCGCACGTTAAACTAACAGTATTGAAGGGACGCGCACCATAATGTCCCGCACAGATGCTTACGTTTAACGTACACAAGGAGACAAACGCTATTCTAAAACTGCCTAGTATCTCTCTACCCAGGGCCTGAGTCTTGTTTCTTTCATGGTCGTTTTATGAACTTGGTATGTACCAAAATTGGCATGGTATGACAAGAGTGTATTTCGAACATAAATGATCGGTAATAACATAAATATTATGACATGTGTGCCATTTAGGTCATAAAACAGCCGTATCAACTTTCTGCTCTCAGGGTCTTTCGTTAACTTGGTAGCTACCAAAATTGGCATAGTATGACAACAGTGTATAATGAACATAAATGATCTATCATGACTTGAATATCGTGAAATGTATTTCCTGTAGGTGATGAATGAGCCGCCTACGTCTTGGTGCTCTCATGGCCGTTCCGTTAACTTGGTAGGTACCAAAATTGCCTTAGTATGACAAGAGTGTAGGACGATCATCAGTGATAGGTTATACCATGAATGGCGTGAATGTCATGACATGCCTATCAGGTAGGTTATGAAACAAGCGCCTACATCTTGATATGTACCAAAGTTGGCATAGGATGGCCAGAATTTATGAAACATATAAATGATAGGTCATGACAAGAATGTCATGACATTCATGCCATGTAGGCCATCACACAGCAGCATGCGTCTTGGTGCTTCCATGGTCATTTTGTTAACTTGTAATACACCAAAATTCGAATAGTATCACAGGGGTGTATGACCAACATAAATGATAGGTCATGAGATTAATATCGTAGCATGCATGTTATGTAGGTCATAGAACAATAACCGCCTACGTCTTGGCATGTACTAAAACTGGCATAGTATGACAAGAGTGTATCACGAACAAAAATGATAGGTCATGAAATGACTATTATGACATGTTTGTCCTGTGGATCATGAAACAGCCACCTTTTTTATGGTGCTCTCATGGTCGTTTCATTAACTAGGTATGTACCGAAATTGGAATGTCATGACAAGAAATGTGTGCTATGTAGGCGATGAAACAGCCGCCTACATCTTGGTGCTCTCATGGTAGTTTCGTTAACTTGGGTAGGCTGCCCACACACGACCTCGTATACCATCTATTCCCACCGCGCGTGGACTCTGCCGGATTTTTTATCCATGAGTGGTCTGCACACGTCAAGCTACACATGTTTAGATAGCCGGCTTATGTTTGTGGCAATTCATACTGGAGCTATGAGCATTACATCATGTAATATTCTCAATGTTGCAATCGTACTGATCGTTTTGCCCATACGGCGAAATTGTCATTTCCTAAACGAATAAATTAATAAAATTGTCCAATCGCCGGATTCGAACAGAAGACATCCGGCACAGAAGCATGATATTGTAACCGTTATTTTACGAACGATTTTCCTGCAGAAAAGTGTGCCGCATTATTCAATCGTCTTATGACACGTTAAACCTCGGAACTTATTTGAAATTCATTAGCACGTCATCACACACCAAAACGGGGGCGGATCCCGAAGATAGTGGTGCAAAATAAAATGTGAGTCCGACGCCGCTTCTATTCCTCTCACCCGAGAATAATGTGATGTGCGGTGACGCCGCCCCTGTCTCATCCCCAACTAGATCAGCAACGCTTAGTCTTTCATCGACTTCAACTGGAAGTTGAATCGCCTTCTAACTTTTTTCTATTCATGATCATTCGTGGTAGCAGTACATACACTCACCTTCATAGCTGAGTTGCATATTCGTTGTTTTGCGCTTCGTCCTGTGAATGTTTCATCTATTGAAGTTGTTGGATTTCATGTCAGCTTGCAACCCCGCTTATAACGACAGCTCAGGAACCACGATGGCTCTATTGGAAGCTCTTCGACGCACGAGTTGATCGAGCTGTTCTCCTGCCTTCTTCCAGGGTGCCAATAGATACCTCTGAACTACAGCCTGCTCAATCAATGTTTTATGGTCCCCTTCGAATGCCAGAATTACAGCCTATATACAGGTGGCTTTACACTTATGTTCGCAAGCAAGGAACATATAAACAAAAACTAAAGGTAGAAATGACAAGCTGGTGCATACTGCCTGCTGAAACATTATTAGAGGGACATAATAAACACCATGCAAGTGAAAGACAAAGCTTGAATAATATTGCAAGTACTATTAATGTTGATATTTGCACCCAGGTTGCCCCATTTTTCTTTATAATTCGTCGTTTTACATATTCTTTTCAGTCTCGGAATGCCTAGATTTGGCAGCGGTAGTAACATAATCGCACTCTTGGTATCCCTGTGTCACATAATTTTTCCTCAACTTTCCATCAACGCGTTTTCAGTGCCTTGCATGGCATGTTCCCAGGCTAATTGAATCCAACCCTAGTATTTTTGTACCTGCTGAGAGTACATGCAGTAATGAAACGTTTGTATCTGCAAACAATAGTGCATGCATGTTTGTGTCCGAAAAATACCATTTAAGATCTGTGAGGAGTGCCCTAAGCGTGCATTTTAAATTTCTGTCATGGAAGTTGCTATGTAAGCAGTAATGCCTAGTTAATAAGCTAATATAGCTAGTCAGCTGGCGATTTACAAATAATTTCAGGCTGCCAAACATCAGATAACAGAAAGGATAGAGTTCCACATTTTGCAAGGACTACTTTGCATTGTTAGCATACTTTGAAAGTTCGTCTCCTTTAGGAATTTCAGGCCTTCTATAGCGTATTTTATTTCAGGCTTCAAGTGTGCGTGCTTGTTTATTTTTTTCCTTGACGCATTATTTTTTTTCGAATAACTTGATCGTCTAGGCCTAAAGCTATTTCATCCATGTTCCATTCATACCTTTTAGAGTTTTCTTGTAAGACGACGCTTCTTTCTATGTTGCACACTAGTGATTCTATGTAATGAAATGTATGTATTAGTTAAGCACAATGGTAGTCATAACCAGTGGTTGCGCACGGTTATGTCAAAAAGAGCTTTCCTAGCTGGAGCTTTATATACTACGGAATCGCATAGTTGCAGGTGTGCGCGAGAAAGTATGACACTTTGTGTGTCATTTATGATATATCTACGAGTGCGGCATCAATGTGCATTATTGCGCCTACTTCCCTTTTTTTTTGTAGTCGCATCCCCGTTGGAATAGGTGCAAAATGCAAAAACGTTACTGTGCTTTGATGGCGCGTTAAAGAAAAACACGTGATAAAAATCGATAGGGAGCCCTAGACTACAATATCTCCCATTAGAACTATGAAGTTCCGCTACGTTAAAACCTATAAACAAATTCTTATACCTATTTCAGGCTTAAAAAGGTAAAAAATAAAGTTTTGTGGGTGTGAAGGAAACATGAATATATAAACTTTGGGCCAAAGCCATACCGTTTCATTTCATACGGTAAAATCTCGCAATCACCGCAATTTCACCGCTTCTTTTATTTGCAGCAAGTTACGTGCGGACACGTTATACTGATGGTATTTTTTTTATGAACGAACGACCCATGCCATGAAGACGCCTGAGTCTGAGTCATCATATCCGGCTTTAAAAATTGCCTGCTTCTGCGTTAGGCCTTCTTAAGAATCAAATGAAACAAAGCAAAGCGCTTATGAGCAGCTCAGGTATCTACATGACTGCGATAAACATCTAATAGCACTAGCAACGTGATGGAATAGGCGCCTGGAATTGTCTTATGTGTTAACGAAAGCAGTCGGTGTGGGAATAGATCTGAAAAGAAAGGCTCCCCAGTATTTAACGCAGCATGGTACACACCAATAAAACGGTAGGCGCTCGCAGAAATAATTATTCCAGACCCCGAAAGCGAAGGTCGTGTTAGCGCGAACTCACATTGTTATACAACATGGCGACCATGCCACTCCAGTCCCCATTCGGCAAGGGCACGCCCTACTGGCCATCTTCGGGTGAATCGACGGTGTAGCTGCGCATATTGCGAGATTTGTTGCTTAAGCTCACTTTCGGGTGTCTTGGAAAATAATTTCTTGTAATGACACTCCATCAGAATGATCACTCATTACAAACCCGCGGAAGAAAAGAGCTGTTCTGCACTTTTGCCAAAAAATCAAGGTATTCCACGCGTAATCTCATAAACTCAGCCGCTTGGAGTGTTGTATGTTTTCTCCCTACCTACCCACAAACACGCATGTGAACAGTCGAAGCAACTCGAAAATACAAAAACAAATCTAGTGGACGAAGCGCAGGAATCGTTAACCAAGAACGTGCATGGTTGTTGCTAGCGACTCTCTGGAGTACTTTTTATCAAGTCCAACAAAAGACTTTAAAAATAAATAAAGGTATTACAGGTACGAAAACCACGATTCGATTATCAGGCACGTCGTAGTGACGGACTCCGGAATAATTAGGACCACCTGGAGTTATTTACCGCGCACCTAAACCTAAGTACACGGGTGTTTTCGCATTTCGCTCCCATCGAAACGCGGTTGCCGTGGCCGGGATTTGATCCCGTGACCTCGTTCTTAGCAGCCCTACCACCCTAGCCACTAAGCAACCACGGCGGGCACGCGTAAAAAACCTTTGTTATATGCTTCCTCCAAGACAGTAAGCAAATGTTATTGGCTTGAGACGTTTCGAGCCAGCATGCGTTCCCTTAAATACCACTGAACTGTTACTTATGATTTTACGTTATCTTTAGCTCAAGAAATGATCAAGCGCGAGCAGGCGCATGGCGAGTTCTGGCAGCCGTTTATTTTTCAATACACATGTACATAATGTGCGTCAACAACCATGCAAGTTGAGCTTGCCTTGCTTTAGGTGTTCTTCCACTTGAAGGAATTTGCTATAGCACACACATGACAACGCAGGGTCTACCAACACAATGCCATTCAACGTCACGTAGAAAAGCTACACTGAAGTACGACATCCCGGTGGAATTATCGTCTCTAGGTATATCTTCGTGTACTATTGCCAATGCCGGCAGAGTCTCTATGCGAAGACTTAAAATAAAAAAATTTGGGCAATTAGGAGGAACGTCGCGATTAAAAACTAGCGCAAAGCGAATTGTTTTTATTTGATTGTTTTCACGACTATATACCTGTTCGTGCCGCACTTCATGCTTCGTACCGGTTTACAATCGCGTACTCGCACAACACGCATTGAAAAATAGGCAGCAATAACTCCTATCTCTACCCGGAGATGTAGGCACGTACATTTCGTGTGCAAAGATTAATTCATACCGAACTTAGCAGATTCGCTTGGTAGTGTAAGAAAAGAAGCGCGCATAACTTTCCCTTACATTTTTCAGTTCACTTATTAAATCAAGTTCAATAATTCAACAAGGACCACATAATCAGCCTCTCTAGGCGTCACTACATAGTTCAAGGGAGTGAACACACAAACTACCGACATCGTCTCATAATATACACAAGCCCATGAATAATATAAAACAATTAATAATTAATGGTTAGTACGTAATCGAAAATTATGCGTTAGCAGGTTGGGTTGAATTGAATAGCTTTTATTTATTGCTGTTTCCTGACTTTTCTTTTACAGGGCCAGGCCAGTCAATCTAAAAACTTTCAAGTTCACATACTCATCAGAAATAAGAAATTGCACACAAAAAAATGGCATTGGCTTATCTCCGCCATGCCAGGATATACGGAGCGAAAGCTAAGGCATAGCATCGTTAGCCTTGATTAATCTTGATTGCAAGTCCAGGTTATTCTGGTTGCCTAGCTATGTTGCGGCGTTTAGCGAGTCGTTCGGCGAGCTGTTGGTCTGTTTCCTGGGCGGTTAGTTTCCTCTTCATCTCCTTCCCATGTCGATTCTAGGCCTCATCCTGCTTATCAGAATTGTCGCCTTCCATAGTGCCGTCTCAACTGTGGTTTCGGCAGATGTCCTTTTAAATCCTTCGACATGTTATCAGGCATGCGACGCAGCTGGCGAAGCGAGCGGAGGCGAGCGCAACGCGAAGAACCTGGTGGGACGTCGTACCAAATGGCGGCGGCGGAAAGGCGCGGCGCTGCGCAGCGGCGGAACACCTGTGGCTCGGTGCTACTAGTCACGCATGCGCAGTAGTGACATGGGAGCGAAAAGGAAAAATATTCGCGTCGAGGCGCGTGTTGTGACGTCATGGGCGTCCTGGAAGCACCGCCACGGCGAAATCGCACGTACGCGGCCAGTAAAGCTTTTGCTTTAATGCGAAAATGCGAAAAATGGAGGCACCTGCTTCACGGGTCTTATGTGTTGCATTTTTAAATAGTTACTGTTTTTGAAGACGCAGTAGTCACTACAATGTTTCTACGCACTTGGTCAATGTACATATATGGAAGCAGATGTCTGAATGAATGCGCAGGTCTTCAGAGGTGCTCCAAAGAAAGTGAACGTTTTTCTGAAGACACTTCCTTCAAGTAAAAAGCAATCGCCATGCTAAAATCGAACTGACTTAGCACCCTTAGCACATGAAGCCCAATACTGGAAACAACTCACAGCGATAAGCAGCTATGAGGCATTCGGCAATCGCCGGTTTCGGTTGTTCATTATTTTTGGTCTCTTAGTTTCTGGAAAGATGTAAGAGGCAGAATGATCTGTTTCGCAATATTTTATCCTTCTGGGCAAATAAGATGTATTTCATAAGAGCATGCTGACACTGATTTCCGTTTTGCAGCAATATTTGTTAAGCAGATGCTCCGCTTGGTTGAATTGAACAAGTTGGCATGTATTCGTTATTAACTATAGTGTACAGCGCGAAAGATAGACAACGGACAAGATCGAATCAGTCTATGTGTTCACTTAGCTCTTGTCTATTGTCTTTCTGTTGCGCTGTATATAATAAATTCAGGAGGCTGCACAGGAGAACGATGCCCCCACCCAAGGCCCCGTTTTCCCATCGAAATCTACGTGTGCGCGCACACACACATGCACACACGCACACACGCACGCTCGCAAACGCACGCACTGGCACGCACACACATAGTACACACACAAACAAATGTTGCAGAGGCTAATAGCATCAAGCATTATCAACAGTATGACTCTAGTTAGGGATGAGGAGTAACTTCTAAACAAAATGTATTGGGAAAATTAGGCAATTTGCACAGTTTGCCGCAAAAAAAAAAACAGCAAGAAAGCCTGGAAAAGATTCGTGCTTGATGGAACCAAGTATAAATAAAAACGTTACAGAAAGAAAGTACCGATAATAATTCCGAGTGAAGGAAAAAAACTAATCATTACAATCCCCACTCGTGGAGGCCAGCACCTTTCATGAAACACTTCTCTTTCCAATAGGCAGACTGACAGCTTGCTTATGCGAGCACATTTTCCTGTCACATACCATTGGAAAAAAATACTTGTTTCTTGGATGGTAGTCCCATGTGCAGTTGGTGATCACCATGTTTTTTCCCCCGGACTTGTTTATTTCTTTGCATTTTCTAAATATTAATAAATTTTGAGGTTTTATGTGCCAAAACCCCAATCTCATTATGAGGCACACCATAGTGGCGACTCCGACAATTTAGACCACCTCGGTTTTTTTTACCGTGCACACGGGTGTTTTCGCATTTCGCCCCCATCGGAACGCGGCCACCGTGGCCGGGATTCGATCCCGCGACTTTGTGCTTAGTAGCCCAACACCATAGCCACTAAGTTGGTATTTTCTCTCTTCCGGGTTTTTACATTTGGTTTCATCAAGCTCTGGTATTTAACAGGTTTCTTGCTATACTACTTTTGGGTGGCCTTAATAAATCCTTCAATTCTCACAATAAACATTTTCATTAGAAGTTAGAGTACCCTGTTCTTACTGCTTCACGGTATACACTCTTGAAACATTGCCTAAATAAAATATTTTATAAGGTACACAGAAGTATCATAAGGATTATCAAAGTGACTTGTTGCAGTATAAAAGAAATAAAGAACAGCCTGGCTGCAGATGGCACAAGAGAACGGATACGACGGAAAGAAGGCCGAGATGATCTAACAACAGAAAATTTTATGTGCATGACGCGTAAATTCTGGCTGACAAGCAAATAACCGAACATACACAGAAAGGAGAAGCAAAACCTGACGTAAGTATCTTGACAGGAAATGCATTTGTCTCTAATGCCAGCTCATGCTGACACAATATTCTCTCAGCGTTTTTAGATCAACAGCTTCCACAATTTCCCTAGGCAGCTGATCGGATTTGCACTGAATGCCAGCTTCTTCTACACTGCATGCTCGTAAGTCGAGACGTCTGAGCATGAATTGCGGAGGAATGAGCTAGCATTCTGTGCAGACCGGCTGTCAAAAGAAATTATGGAAGCTGTAGATGTAAAAACGGTTCTAGAATCTTGTGGAAGCATGGCCTCTGTTAGGATTTAAGATATGGATGCGTATCCTGTCGGTATCCGTACGGGCGCACATCAGTGTTCGCTTCTCCTTTTTGTGCAACTTCCATTTATTGCTTGTCACCGGCATTTACTCGGCGCGTTACAAAAATTTCATTTGTTAGTGTGCGTTATGATCGTCTTGGTCACTAGCAGAGATGCGTTGATTTTTTTTCTCTCATTATTTGTTAAGTATTGTATAACGCTGTGCCCTTTCTTTTGTAACTGCTTCTTTATTGCCCCTCACCTAATGCTCCGACCTTACAGCCTATGAGGTATTAAAGAAACAAACAAATAATTAAATACATAAGCACAGCTTATTCATTTATCTACATGCACCTTTCACCATGCCACCCTGTCTCCATATCCGTATCTCCATGTCTCACAGTGCGCATGCACCTTAGCTACTGTTTAAATTCTGGTATAGATTGTGAACAGTGTAGTGCATAAACATTTCATGATATAATGTTGTGACCTACGCGGTGCATAAACAAACCCTGCAAAAGATGACACGTTGGATTGTTGAAAATAAGGACAAGAGTATATATTGCAGTTACATTAACAGCATATGGCTGACGACTTGATAAATACTTCACTCCGCATGGATTCTAGGAAGCGCACTGAATCTGCAGTTATTCTTCTTTTTTTTTGCTAATTAATCTGGTCGTTACTGTGCGCCCACATCTTGTAGATTTGCAAACAAAGTTCAATAAATTGCTTTGTTGCAACATATTGACACTGTACTTATATTTAACGGGCGACCACGTTTCGCCGCCTCACAAATGTTATCACACAGCGCGGGACGGGTCTGCATGTATCCGAGGTTTCTGGAAAGTTATCGATGCTTCTATCCGCTGTCTGTTGTCGCCGAACCTTGTGTTATCTAATTTCATCGCGTGACTCGAATGTTGTAGAACTTTGCGGAAGGCATGCGGGTCCCAACGATTAGTCTGGAACATTCGATGACTGCTGTATAAAAGCCGACGCACTTGACCCGCTGATCAGATTTTAGACGATCGCCGACCGTGTTCGCCGTTATCGTTGTGCTATAAGTGTAGCCTGTTTTTGTGGGCACAGGTTCGCCCAATAAAAGTTAGTTTTGTCTATCACAGTATTTGCTACTGTGTTCTTCACGTCACCACAACGTGACATCTGGTAGAGGTGCTTTTCGTTCATGTACCGGACACTCCCGACAAGCCGTGATCCAAGCCCGGACCGCAAAGACAACACCAACGTAGTCCTGGAGCATCGAGCAAGCCGCCGTCTTTAACAGTTGCCCCCGGAGCACGGACTTCTACCTGAGAACACCAAGAAGATTGTGGACAAGGCAACCCCAATGGCAGCCCCAGCGTTCCACATCGTGCTGCAGCATCCCAGGGCATCTCCGACGTTCCGCGGATCAACATTCGAGGACCCGGAAACCTGGCTCGAGACGTATGAGAGGGTCGCTACGTTTAACAGTTGGGACAGCGGCGACAAGCTGCGGTATGTCTATTTCGCACTGGAAGACGCCGCCAGGACCACGTTCGAGAATCGAGAAGCCACCATAACGACGTGGCACCTGTTCCGAACCGGCTTCTTGCAAACGTTTACAAGCATCGTGCGAAAAGAGCGAGCCCAAGCACTACTAGAAACCAGAGTGCAGCTGCCAAACGAGACGATCGCGATCTTCACGGGGGAGATGGCCCGTCTTTTCCGGCACGCCGACCCGGAAATGTCAGAGGAGAAAGAAGTCCGCTTCCTGACGCGGCGCGTCAGGCAAGAACTTTTCGCAGGACTTATTCGTAACCCGCCGAAGACCGTAGCTGAGCTTTGTGCAGAGGCATCGACGATCGAGAAAACTCTGGAGATGCGCACCCGGCAATATAACCGCCAGGGGCTCACGCCGCAGTACGCCATCCAAGGACTGGATTCCGACGACGTTCAGGAGACCATCAGGGCCATGGTGCGCGATGAACTGGGGAAGGTCCTGCCTTCGTCGCAGCCCCTAGTGGCTTCGATCACCGACATCGTGAAAGAAGAGGTGCACCGATCATTTGGAGTTCCCGAGCTGCAAGCACAATTACCGCAGCCCCAGCCAGAAGCGATGACATAAGCCGCCGTCGCACGCAGTCAAGGCCCCCTCCGCGACCACGCCAGGGCCCTGCAACGACGCAATTCCTTCGTCCGCCGCAGCCGCCGCCAGCATGCCCACCCGTCGCCTAGCGCACCTACGCGAGGAAGACTGACATTTGGCGAGCCCCCGACCACCGCCCGCTCTGCTATCACTGCGGAGAAGCCGGCCATGTGTATCGCTGATGTCCATGCCGGGAGATGGACTGCGAGGTTTCGCCGTCAACGCTCCGCGCCCGCAGCAAGGTGAACGCCCTCGCGATATCGCCGACTACCTCGCCTCTACTCAGTGGAGCTCTCGACGACCGTCGCGTTCGCCATCACCAGGCCGCTACCTCTCGCCGCAGCGGCGACGATATACTGGCCCAGCCCGGGGCCGGTCAGCGAGCCCATATCCGAAATACTAAAAGCAGCAACCGATGGAGGTGCGGTTGCTGTTCGTCGAACTGACGATCCTCCGCCGCCGACGAAGACGACGAAGAAACCATCTCGATGACCTAATGACGACTCGCCGCCGTCCCGACGAAGTCAGGAAGCCAAGACTACACCGACGAAAGACGGCTTGACGACGCGACGTTCCAGCTTCAGTTCAACTACGACGCAGCCGTGATCCGACGCCAAGACCCAACTACAACGCCAGACAAACAACCACCGACCTCGACGTACTTCTCGACGGCCACGCAGTCACTGCCTTAGTCGACACAGGGACCGATTACTCCGTAATGAGTGGACACATCGCAGCCCAGTTGAAGAAGGTTAAGACTGCATGGGAGGGCCCCCAAATTCGGACCGCTGGAGGACACCTCATTACGCCGACTGGAATCTGCACGGCAAGAATAACCGTTCATGGCCGGACTTACCCTGCCACCTTCCTTATCCTCCAACGGTGTTCACGAGACGTCATTCTCGGCATGGACTGCCTGAATCATCACGGCGCTATCATAGACCGGAAGTCAAAATTGATAACGCTGTCGGAAGATCAAGCGATACCGCCGGAGAGCTTTCGCAGTCACCACGCCTTGAGTGTTCTCGAAGATCAAATGAGCATCCCGCCTCGCTCGAGCATTGTTATTTCGGTCGGCACCGAAACACCCGCTGACGTAGAAGGCGTCATCGAAGGGGACCAAGGTCTACTGCTAGACCGTGGAATTTGCGTCGCAAGAGGGATCGCTCGACTGCGTGGAGGGAAAACTGAAGTGTTGCTGACAAACTTCAGCCAACAGTTCAAGCACATCAACAAGGGCACGACGATCGCGTACATCGAGGAAATTCTGGAAACCAGTAATGCGTTTGTCCTCTCGGATTCCGTCGCATCTACCCCGACGACCATGGTTCCCGAACCAGACTACGACATTAATCCGAGTCTCCCCGTGATTAAGCAACAGCAGCTCAGAAATCTGTTCCGACGATACAAAGGCTGCTTTGTGACGTCATCGAGGATTCGACAAACACCAGTCGCCAAGCATCGCATAATCACCGAGGAGTGCGCTCGACCACTCCGCCAGAGCCCTTACCGAGATTCGCCGCGAGGACGTGCAGCTATAAAAGAACAAGTCGACGAAATGCTGCGCAACGACATCATCCAGCCGTCGAAATGCCCGTGGGCATCCCCTGTTGTCCTGGTAAAGAAAAAGGACGGAACCCTACGTTTCTGCGTCGATTATCCTCGTCTGAACAAGATCATGAAGAAGGACGTATACCCCCTCCCTCGAATAGACGACGCATTCGATCGGCTCTGCAACTCTAAATACTTCTCGTCCATGGACCTCAAGTCTGGCTATTGGCAAATAGAAGTCGACGAAAGAGATCTCGAAAAGACGGCCTTTATCACCCCAGACGCCCTCTACGAGTTCAAGGCTATGCCATTCGGACTGTGCTCGGCGCCTGCAACGTTCCAGCTCGTCATGAACACGGTCTTAGCAGGATTGAAGTGGCAGACCTGTCTCGTTTATTTGGATGAAGTCGTCGTCTTCGCTGGAAATTTCGACCATCACCTCAGGCGGCTTGCGACAGTACTAGAGGCCATCAAGTCGTCAGGGCTTACTCGGAAGCCGGAAAAATGCCGCTTCGCTTAGGATGAGCTTCTGTTCCTAGGCCACGTAATCAGCAAATCTGGTGTCCGTCCAGACCCGCAAACGACAGCTGCCATCGCACAGTTCCCGCAACCCATCAACAAGAAGGCAGTACGTAGATTCCTTGGCATGTGTGCCTACTACAGGCGCTTTCTCAAGAACTTTTCACGCATCGCCGAGCCTTTGACACATCTAACTAAATGTGACGTTGACTTCAAGTGGGAAACGCCGCAGGCCGACGCATTTGAAGAACTCAAACGACGCATGCAGTCGCTGCCGGTACTTGCGCACTTCGACGAGTACGCTGATACAGAAATCCATACTGACGCCAGTAGCCTAGGTCTCGGTGCCGTTCTAGTCCAGAGAAGAAACGGAGTCGAACCGTTGATAGCTTACGCGAGTCGGTCACTGTCAAAACCGGAAGGCAACTATTCTACGACCGAAAAAGAATGCCGCGCCATCGTTTGGGCTACAGCTAAATTTCGCCCTTATCTTTATGGCAGGCCATTCAAAGTCGTCAGTGACCATCACGCGTTGTGTTGGGTAGCGAATATAAAGGATCCTTCAGGACGATTGGCGCGGTGGAGCCTCAGGCTACAAGAATACGACATCACTGTAACCTACAAGTCCGGAGGAAAACACTCCGATGCCCATTGCATATCACGCGCGCCCATTGACCCACCGCCGCAAAAGGACGAGAATGACGACGCCTTCCTTGGAATTATAAGCGCCGAAGACTTCGCTGAACAGCAACGGGCAGAGCCGGAGCTAAAATGCCTCGTCGAATATTTGGAAGGGCACACCGACGTTGTCCCCAGGGCATTTAAGCGCAGATTATCTTCCTTCACGCTTCAAAACAATCTACTCGTGAAGAAGAGCTTCTCACCAGTCCGCGGCAATTAACTTCTTGTTGTTCCGTCAGCACTTCGTCCATGAGTACTGCATGCCCTACGTGACGATCCGACCGCTGGCCACCTCGGATTTTCCCAGACACTGTCGAGGATACAAGAAAAGTATTATTGGCCGCGCCTAACCGCCGACGTCGCCCGTTATGTCAGAACATGCCGAGACTGTCAGCGACGCAAGACACCGTTGAAAAGGCCAGCCGGATTACTACAGCTAATCGAGCCTCCTTGCCGACCATTCCAGCAGATCGGGATGGATTTGCCGGGACCCTTTCCGACGTCAATAACCGGAAATAAGCGGATCGTCGTGGCGACGGACTACCTCACCCGCTTCGCTGAAACAAAAGCACTGCCGAAAGGTAGCACAGTCGAAGTGGCGAAATTCTTTGTCGAAAACATCCTGCTGCGACATGGCGCCCCAGAAGTCCTCATCACCGACAGAGGAACGGCCTTTACAGCGGAGCTCATCCAAGCCATTCTGAAATAGTCAGACAAGGCACAGGAGGACAACGGCCTACCACCCGCAGACGAATGGTCTTACGGAGCGGCTGAATAAGACCCTCGCGGACATGCTAGCGATGTACGTCGACGTCGAACACAACACCTTGGATGCCGTCCTGCCGTACGTAACATTCGCTTACAACACGGCGGTGCAAGAAAGAACACAGATCACGCCGTTCAAGCTGGTCTACGGCAGGAACCAGACGACGACGCTCGACGCCATGCTGCCGCACGTCACTGACGAGGAGAACCTTGACGTCGCTACCTACCTCCAGCGCGCCGAAGAAGCCCGACAGCTCGCACGCCTGCGGATCAACAACCAGCAGAGGACCGACAGCCGACACTACAACCTCCGATGACGCCTCGTCGAGTACCAGCGCGGCAACCGTGTTTGGGTGTGGACCCTGATACGCCGACGAGGACTCAGTGAAAAACTACTGCGACAATATTTCGGACCCTACAAGGTCATCCGACGTGTTGGCGCACTGGACTACGAGGTCGTGCCAGACGACATTTCGCATTCACAGCGACGCCGCACACGATCTGAAGTGGTCCACGTGGTGCGTCTTAAACCCTTTTACGGACGCTGACTAACTTCCTTATTTTGTTGTTTTCTTTGCTAGCAGTGCTTTTTCTTTTTACGTTCGTTTGTTTGCAGCATTGGATCGATGCTTTTTAAGAGGGGGGGTATTGACACGTGTACCTATATTTAACTGGCGACCACGTTTCGCCGCCTAACAAATGTTATCACACAGCGCGGGACGGGTCTGCATGTATCCGAAGTTTCTGGAAAGTTATCGATGCTTCTATCCGCTGTCTGTTGTCGCCGAACCATGTGTTATCTGATTTCATCGCGTGACTCGAATGTTGTAGAACTTTGTGGAAGGCATGCGGGTCCCAACGATTAGTCTGGAACATTCGATGACTGCTGTATAAAAGCCGACGTACTTGACCCGCTGATCAGATTTTAGACGATCGCCGACCATGTTCGCCGCTATCGTTGTGCTATAAGTGTAGCCTGTTTTTGTGGGCACAGGTTCGCCCAATAAAATTAGTTTTGTCTTTCACAGTATTTGCTACTGCGTTCTTCACGTCACCACCACGTGACAAAATTTACAAACATGCATGTACCACTGCAATGGCAGCACCAGAACATGATGCAAACAAACACACTATAGAAAGCGGACAAATAATCAGGACCAAGTGCAGAATATTTGGATCCTGAAATACTTGAACAGTTTCCTTCCATGGCTGTTGTTAAGAGGGAGAAAGAAAACTTAATTGTGTTCATGGAACATAGTAGCAATGACAAGCTTCGAGATATAGGCATTTCTTAACACTTTCGAACTCAGTAACTATAGCTAGCTTTCGACTTTGAGGCACCCTTTTGACAGCAAGAAAACGCATCAGTCTTTTTAGCTTAGAGTATTGAATTGCAGGCAATTCAAGATGGCATACAATTCTGCAAATATAATGTTTAGGAATACCAGGTATGAATGAACATTGAGGGTCTCCTTCGTACTTTCTTTGAATGCGTCATTAAGATTGAAATGACTCCCTTTTGCGTGTAACGATGTTGATCTAATACCGGTTCAATACATGACTAGCTTATGAAACCTGATGATTCCTATAAATTACAGTGAAAGAACTATAATATTTGCTAATAATAATAATAATAATGTTTATTGAACAGTTTCCTTCCATGGCTGCTATAATAATAACATTATAATAATAACATTATTATTATTATTATTAATCCGGCGGAGCGTGTGAACCTGTCATAATCGCTTGTTCTTGTTAGGTCTGCCTGCGTCGTAGCATTCGAAAACGGTCGACGTGCCTGGTCTATCTACGGCATGGATCGCAAGTTCTGCACCATCTGACGTCATCAACTCAACGGACACCTGACACTTGCACGTGCTGAGCTGGCATCGTTCAACGAGGGTCCAGCGCCGACCAATCAAAGCATCACACGAAGAACTGGAAGCTGTAAAACCGAGCATTCCCCCATGATCGGCTGCAGTCCGGAGGAGCGTTTGAACCTGTCATAACCCCTTGTTCTTCTTGTTAGGTAAGAACAGTTGCCTTTGATTCTCGGTTGTTTTCACCTTTCTCCGCCGTACTGACTCGTAGAGCTTGTGAAAGTACCTCGTTTTCTTTTATCATGGTATTTGAAGAGCGCATTGCTTGCCACAGTTCGTTACGCGCTGATGGCCGTTTTATGTCGTGCGCTGAATGTAAACATGGCTACAATTTGGGTCGAACTTGTTGAGGCACAGCACCTAGTACTTTTGCGACCAAGAGCCAAGCGAAGCCAGAAAGGTGGGTCTGCAAAACCTGTTGGGTTGGCAGGCAGCGAGACGCTTCAGCATCGCAGATGGAGTGTAGCCAGACAGGGAACGGCAGTTCTATAGAGCCATCCTCGGCTTTTGAACTCAGGGAAATAAAAGACACTATCGCTTCTTTGTTAACTCTGCATGCAAAAGTGGATTCCCTGCTCAAAACTGAGTTTACTAAGCTTTCCATGGCTGTTAAAAACCTAGAGGAATCGGTGTCATTTGTCTCTAAACAGTATGACTCAGTGCTGCAGGAGATGAAAGCTAATAAAGAACGCGGAAAGGCCCAGGAAGAAGAAATTGTGCGCTTAAATGAAGCGGTCAAGGCCCAAGTGATACAGCTTGATCTTCTGCAGGATGTACAGAATGACAACGAACAGTACAATAGAAAGAATAACTTGGAAATTGAAGGCATTCCACTGGAACAAAATGAAAACCTAAGGCATGTTTTATCAGAGGTAGCCATTAGGCTAGAGCTAACGAACGTTTCAAACGCTGATGTAGAAGCGGTGCACCGATTGCCTAGCAAACGTAAAACAATCCCGACAGTCCTGATACGGTTCACTTCTGTAGCAGCGAGAGAAGTTTGGGTTGATTCACGAGGAAAGCTGCGGCGATTACACCAGAACGGTTTTCTACCCAAATTGTTTTTGAACGATAACTTGACAAAGGCAAATCGCAGTTTGTTTTGGCGTTTAAGAACCGTGTCTAGGGAGAACGGGTACAAGTTTGCCTGGGTAAAAGGTGGTAAGATTTTTGTAAAGAAGGACCAAGGTGCACGTTTGATCCAAGTAATCAGGCCAGCTGAATTACTAGGATTGTATAAGCAGCGCGGCGTCTAGTTTCTGTGTGGTTCCTGATTTCAGAAGTTTCAAAGTACGTTTGGCCTGAGGTCACAACATAATTTTACTTTCGTCAGCGTAAACATAGCAAGCCTACGAAAGTACTGGAATGAATTTGAAGAGATAGCGGAAGCGGCTGGCAATTACGTTGACGGTTTTGTTCTCACTGAGATAAATGTACCACAAGTCGGGGTCGATATGTTTACGCTGTCTGGTTATCGTTCACAATTCGTGACCCGGCCACGAGGGCGTGGAGGTGGTTTAGTGATTTTTGTTCGTGACATATATGTGACGTCTGGAATCGATATTACGCTCGTTCATGCGGAATGAGTGGCCATAAAAATGAATCTTTCAACTACAGATCTAATCATACTTTCGAATATCGTCCACCATGTAACAGTGTGAGGCGATTCTTAGCAGAGCTTGATGAAATACTGGGCAAATTGGGTTCAGCTGCGCAGTTAGGCTTAGCTGGTGATTTGAACATAAATACGCTATGCGTCACGTCAACTACTGTTTCCGATTACTCATCCATTTTGTCTTCTTATGGTTTGGAATCCATCATAAATCATCCGACTAGAGAAGAGTGCTTAAATAACAGAGTCGTAGCATCCTGCATTGGCCACATTGTGGTGCGCGCATCTGTCTATTCTGTGGCTGCTTGCATCATAAATCAGAGGTTAGCTGACCGCTACATTGTGGCATGTCGACTTTCGAAGCCTTCTGTATCTGTAGAACATCAATCGATTGAGAACACAAAAAAATAAAATGAAAATTCAAATAACTAATACAAAAATGTTCGACCAACACATCAATAATTTTACCTGGTCTTTGCTGATTGATGGTAGTGCACCCGATAAGGTATACGAAAAGTTCCCCACTCAACTTAAACACTTTTAGCACCTAAGCGCATATACTGTCATGAAAAAATGCAGAAATAATGTTAGCTGGCTTAATGCCGATACTATGGGTGCCATATCTTTTAGGGATTGGCTCGGGAAAAGCTGCAAACTCTCTCCTAAAGATGAGAGATTAAAAGCTGAATATAAAATGACAAGAAACAGGGTAGTCGGGCTCTTGCGAACAGCAAAGTGAGTGTACTTGTTTCATAAATTCAACCAGTCGCGCAAAAGTCCAGCGAAAACGTGGTCTATAAAAAAATCATCTTAGGAGAGGAAGTGACGTGCCTTCTAATTCCATTGACTCATTTCTAGATGACAAAATAGTGGTAGTTAACGCACTCAACCGTTTTTTCTCGCGTGCTTCTGGAAACGCTTTATTTCAACAGAAAAATCATTGCGCGTTGAAGGAATCCGTGTCGGCGTCCGCTTTTTTGCCTACCTTACCAACACCTGACCTCAAAAGGATTCTTTTTAATTTTCGGCAAAATAAACCACCAGGAATAGATGGCATATCTGTAGGCACTCTGCGAAGAAACTTCGATCTTCTTGAGAACATTTTGCTTTTTTTTAACCAATGGATCCTTCAGAAAATGCAGTAATTCCCGAGACTCTGCAAACGGCTATAGTTAAGCCACTATATAAGGGAGGCAGGGAAGATAACGTTGAAAACTATCGACCGATCTCAATTTTGCCGGTACTTTCCCAAATACTAGAAAAATTCTTTTACGAATGCATGACGTCTTTCTTAAGACGTCTGATGAAGTTTTCGATTTTATCACCCAGGCAGTTTGGTTTCGTTGCGAACCGGCGTACCACAGTCCTGTTAGAAGAATTCTCAGATGAAGTATATTTTGCATTTGAAAGCAACTTATTCACCTGTGCGCTACTTCTAGACATAGCGAAAGCTTTTGACACAGTGAATCATAACGTTCTACTAGAGAAACTAATCTTAATGGAATTCAGAGGACCATTCCACAACATACTGCAAAACTACATGTGTGGTAGGTCACAGATAGTTATGGGCGACAAGGAAACCGTCAGTAGCAAACAATGGCTTACAGCCGGTTAATCCCAGAGCTCCATTTTATCACCTCTTTTATTTAACATATTCGTGAACGATTTTCCTCTAGTAATTTCTAAAGGCACTATCTATCAGTAGGCTGACGATACGGTAATATAAACAAAGCATATAAATTATGAAAAGGCTATGGGCGCACTGCAAAATACAATACACAGTGTAATGCACTGGTTTGCGAAAAAATTGTATTAATGTAAATATCACGAAGACACCCTTAATATGTTTTAGAAATCCCTTATAGACAACAGCAATAAACATTGTAGTATTCTTGCATGACCAGCACTGCGTTTCATGTACATGTACCCCTGTTCAGTATGTAGACTCTGTGAAATATCTCGGTTTATTTATTGATAGCAGCATGTAGTGGCAGCATCATCTGGCCTATCTGTGTGGCAAACTTAGGAGTGCCGCTTGGTTGCTTTTTAATACGAAAGGTTAATATAAAAGAGAAACTGGCCACCCTGTATACGCAATGCCTCATGACCTCGAGCGTACCGGAATCTTGGATGAACGCTAACGTAATCCTAATCCATAAGAAAGGGGATGCCAAAGACTTGAAAAATTATAGACCGATAAGCTTACTCTCAGGTGCCTACAAACTATTTACTAAGGTAATCGCAAATAGAATCAGGAACACCTTAGAATTCTGTCAAGCAAAGGACCAGGCTGGATTCCGTAAACGCTACTCAACAATAGACCATATTCACACTATCAATCAGGTAATAGAGAAATGTGCGGAATATAACCAACCTTTATACATAGCTTTAATTGATTACGAGAAAGCGTTTGATTCTGTCGAAACCTCAGCAGTGATGGAGGCATTACGGAATCAAGGTGTAGACGAACCTTATTTAAAAGTGCTGACAGATATCGATAGCGCCTCCACAGCCACCGTAGTCCTCCATAAAGAAAGCAACAAAATCCCAATGAAAAAAGGCGTCAGGCAGGGAGATTCGATCTCTCCAATGCTATTCACAGCGTGTTTACAGGAGGTATTCAGAGACCTGGATTGGGAAGAATTGGGGATAGAAGTTAATGGAGAATACCTTAGTAACTTGCGATTCGCTGATGATATTGCCTTGCTTAGTAACTCAGGGGACCAATTGCAATGCATGCTCACTGGCCTGGAGAGGCAAAGCAGAAGAGTGGGTCTAAAAATTAATCTGCAGAAAACTAAAGTAATGTTTAACAGGCTCGGAAGAGAACAGCAATTTACAATAGGTAGCGAGGTTCTGGAAGTGGTAAGCGAATACATCTACTTAGGGCAGGTAGTGACGGCGGATCCGGATCATGAGTCGGAAATAATCAGAAGAATAAAAATGGGCTGGGGTGCCTTTGGCAGGCATTCTCAAAACAAGAACCGCAGGTAGCCATTATCCCTGAAGAGAAAAGTGTTTAACAGCTGTGTCTTACCAATACTCACGTACGGGGCAGAAGCCAGGATGCTTACGAAAAAGGTTCTACTCAAATTGAGGACGACGCAACCAGCTATGGAAAGAATAATGATAGGTGTAACGTTAAGGGATAAGAAAATTGCAGATTGGGCGAGGGAACAAACGCGGGTAAACGACATCTTAGTTGAAATCAAGAAAAATAAATGGGCATGGGCCGGACATGTAATGAGGAGGGAAGATAACCGATGGTCACTAAGGGTTACGGACTAGATTCCAAGGGAAGGGATGCGTAGCAGGGGGCGGCAGAAAGTTAGGTGGGCGGATGAGATTAAGAAGTTTGCAGGCAAGACATGGCCACAATTAGTACATGACCGGGTTTGTTGGCGAAGTATGGGAAAGGCCTTTGCCCTGCAGTGGGCGTAACCAGACTGATGATGATGATGATGATAAAAGGTTTCACGCCATTATCGGTAAAGAAAACCGTAGTGTATGCACTCGCATACAGCATCTTGCGATATGGAATCACCGTTTTCGCTTTCAGCGCATTACGATGGCAAACGAGAATTGAGTTTACTAAAATATATATTGAAAAATGTTGCCTATGGCTGTGGCCAGATTTCAGGTGACAATTCATTTTCAGCGTTAGGTTTTTCTTCATTTCAGTCGTTATTTAGGCACACTGTTGTTCTTCATTTTTGGAACGACCAAGTGAAAGAAAAATAAGTAGCCCCTCGACTTTTGAGGGACAACATTCGTTTCAATGTTCCTCGTTCATCAACGAGGCATGGCGAGGCACGGCGATGCGTCTATGTGCCCAAAATCTTTAATGATCTACCTGACGAATTTTCTCGGTTCAGTCAAAAAAGCTTTTAAAGAAAATTCCATCTTCCATTTGAGTTTTTTGTGTATAGGTATGTGTTTATTTGAAGTAATTTGGTTCTCTTAACCTGTATATCTATATGAGCTTACGAAAATGTTCATTACAGTGCCAGAACTTGTTTTTAATTTTGTTTTTTGTTTATATAAGCATGAAAAATTTTTCACTATGTTGGACTACCATGTATTAATTTTTTTTGTTTTTGATCTATATAAGCGTGAAAATATGTTCACGCTACATTGTATTAAGATGTATTTAGTTTTTCTTTTGTTTGCACAATGTTTTGATGGCACTAAGGTTACTCATGTTTGTACATACACTGACCTCATCGCTGTTGCCGGCGCTGCCGGGCCTAGTCACACAAGCCATCTAGGCTTCGAAAGGCCCGCTTACCGTGTATTGTTTCTGGTGGTGAATAAATAATAATATTTATTATTATTATTATTATTATTATTATTATTATTATTATTATTATTATTATTATTATTATTATTATTATTATACATTTCACGGTGCTTTGACTCCTTCTTCGAAGGCTTGCATTGCTAAGGCGGAGCGAGGCGACGAGACGTTCATTTGAGGGATCACCAGACGTTAGTGCGCAGGCGCGAGTAAGAGCTGGCGCGAGAGAACAAATCTGCGAGTTTTTGCTCCTTAAATATTGGACTCTGCGTAGGCACTACGGCGGAGCTTGGATGGCACAAGTTGTACTCGTTTGTCCCCAGACATAACGGCTTTGCGGAATGCGGTCGAGTTTATTTACGCTCGACCGCTGGCTGCCGGTGCTGTGAGGCAGTGGGCGCGGACGCCCCATTTGGTGATCGCTGTGTCTGAAGGGGCAATGTTCTGATTGGTGTTGTATAAGTCGCGGACCGCTTTTTGCGTCGCGACGATAGATTGGATTTTTTTACAAGCACTGCTCCAGGAGGGGAAAGGTGACCGACAAACAGAGGCCTCAGGAGAGCACCTGCGCTTATAATAAAGCAGGCGCCGCAGGATCTCCAGGGCACGTAAGGGCTATCGGGGTGATGAAATCTAAAAGCAGGGCGGCCTGTGGGTTGGGGCCGCGGAGGCCCAAGAGGGGCTGGGGGTGTTCGCATAAAAAAATTGGCTGTCCGCTCTCGCGGACTGACGATCTTATACACCCCTGGCACGCTCGGGCCTCTGCTAGCTCCAACCCACGGACCAGTTCGGGTTCTAGCTTTGGTGTACCCGTCGCTGCTTTGGCAGCGCTTCCACTCTGGAGGCGCTGTCAATATTGCGAAATAATGACGCGTTGTTACAATTAGTAAAAATCACGATTGAACAATTATAATTACGTCCAGCCTCCAACTTCTGACCCTAAGTTCAGCACTACCGCGCCGCACGACTTTTTTAAATATATGCGGCCCGGGCTCTACTACGGTCGCTACTACTCGCACAGAAATATCTGTGATGTTATTTACAAGGCACGTCACCGTAAGGCGCGAGAAAGCTATGATCCGCCATGGCACGAGCGCCGCAGGCGGGAGACACCCTGTCCGACACAGCGGGCGCCAAATGAGGCATCATTACCCACGGCTTCACCTATTTTACAGCGCTGGCCCCCAGCGTCCAAGAGTAAACAAACTCCACCCTACTACGCAATGCCGGCACGCCTAGGCACAAACACCTACAACAAGCGCTAGCAAACCTCCTCGGTAGTGCTTAGGCAGAGTCATATGTCCAAGGAGCAAAAGTCCCCAGATTTTCTCTCCCGCGGCCGCCCTTACTCGCGCCTGCGCACAAACGGCTGGCGATCCCTCAAATGGACGTCTCGTAGCGGGGCGTGCCCACAATGCTCGACCTGTTGAACGTCACCGTGGCGCGCAGTTCCAATATGATTTTGCACGTTCACGTCAACGCCTCTGCGTCCGATTTTGGTGCCTACGATGCGCCAAACGCGGTCGTCCTCAGCGAGCAGCAGTGCATTCAGCCAGCGGGCTAGTGGCGACACGACGCGGCGGCCGCGGTACTTAGCAGAACGCAAGTACGTGCAACTGTAGTGCGTACGCGCAGCGTTTGCTTTGTACACGACAGGGCTTGAGAGCACGTCATACTTGCCGTAGACCGGCTTTGTCCTGCCCCAGCTTGACCGACGGATAGTAGCTGCATCCAAATTCAGCATTTCGAAGAGTTAGCTATAGCTCAATACGAAGCGATGTCTGCCAAGGCGTCTAACCAGCAGCGGCCACGAGTGAGCGCGAAGTGGCAAATGTTCGTGTGGTCTGACATTAGGCTCGCGTTGTTGGAGGCTAGTTGAGTGTTCTGAACTAGTCTAAATTAGAAAGAACCAACGACTACGACACCGGTAAGCAGGGTAGCCAAAGCATAATCCTACCGACTAGCCGCGGCCGAGTGCCAGCAGACGATAGGCGGGTCTTTCTTTTTTTCGGAAGTAATTAATAATTATGGAAATTTGAAAGGGCATTTTCGCTTACTTCAGCTGGTTTAATCAGCTTCGCCAATAAATACGTAAAATGATAGTAGGAAGAGGCGTCCTAATCCAAACACCCTTCGTTACTGCTGTCAGCTATTTGCCAATAGCAGCCGCGTATGAGAATCTGCAATATTAGGAAATAAAGCAGCCCGAAAAGAGTGAGGAGGGGGCTTCTGTTGAGAAGTAAGTGTTCTACAAAAAGGCCACTGTAGCGCTCCGCTTCTGAGCGCCACGCGTCACTCACGCCTCCAAAATTTGCCTGAGATGTTCACAGTAGCCTATGCTATCCGTAGGCTGTTGTTGTTGTTTTTTTGTTTTTGTTTTTTTGCAATACCCGAGGGATGATTCAGGGTTCGTTTAATAGCAGACGAGTAGAAAGAAAGAGGAAGCAAGGACAGCAAAGGTAGAGAGGTAATCCAGACGAGCGTGCGGTTTGCTACCCTGCGTGCATACAAAGAGGCAAGAGGCAGAGATTGAACACTGTGGCAGCACGCGGCAGTGCATGCAACGAAGCGCCGTGACACCTAAGTCCAAGCAGCTGTTATATGTCGTGTACCGCCGATAGGTGGAGCTGCCCATATTTAACCGGCACGCACCTATAAACGCACCTAGATTACGCACCTATAAAGCGAGATATAAGAAGGAAGAATAAGCATGTGCTTGCCGCCGTAAAGCTAGGCAAACTATGGAGCATGTTTTAGTAGAATGTGAAGACGTCTACCCAGCGGTTGATTTAGGCACCACTGGCCTCCTTGAAGCCATCGGCTTCAGCGGGAACAGTGGTAAAGTAAACATGTCCGCAATAGGCATTAGTAAGATGCGATTGGAGGATTGGTGGAAGAAAAGTAGGGAAACGACTAAGACGGAGGCGTACAAAAGCGCAATTCGCAATAGGGGGTCAGAAAATTTGAGTGTGGTAGTTCATTTTGTTTTTTTTCCTGTTTATTTTTTAACCTAGGTAGGACATTAGGCAGTATAATACCAAGAGCTTGGTGGCGCAACCCACCGCTCCGTACCAAAGGGGATGCTCATAACATCCATCCATCCATCCGACACGTATCGTGGTTGGCGGCAAAGGAGACAAGACTCCTGCCCCTGAAGTCAACCTTCCTGATTCCACGTAGCTGGTGATGCACGTGGAAGTCGCCTGGGATGATAGACGGGCAGAGAGTTCTGCAAGAAGTCGTTGTTTGTACGTGGAAGAAAAACGGCAGCTCAATTATTCAGAAAGCAAGGCAGGGAAACTGCTGACGACTGACAAGGCAGCGCTTGCCGACGACTTCGGGGTCGGTCTACCCGCGCTCGGCCTACCGCCGCTTGCATGGCTGCTTCGTCTTTCTCGCTCGGTACTCGGCCTCTCGATCACCAGACGAGCCTGGTACATCCATAGCGCACACACAGTCCGTAGCAATTACCGGGACAGGGAACCCTGCCACACATTGTGCTCCTCCGCACCTCCTCAGTCGCGCGCTCCTCCTCTTCACATCCATGCGTCCTCTTCCTCCGGTGCTGGCTTCCCACTCGCAGCTCGGCGGCTTTCGACTTAATCTTGCTGATTTACCAGACGAGGTACGTACGCTTGCACGTGCAGATTTGAGCAGAGTAGCTCGGCCGACAGCGTCAGGTTGCCTTCGAGTTGCAAAAGCGCGGTGTCGCTTCCGCTGACATCACACGCGCGAGGGCGCCACTTAAACATCTCGGGGCTAATAGCGTTCTCGTTTAAAAAAACTAGGAACCTAACCGATGCTCGAGCACTCGCCGGACGTCTAAGTACACACTGGCGCAGTACACTGTACACTGTATGACAATGGGATGACGATTCTTAAATCACGAAGGTGGTATAACAACGGCAGCATGAGCATGATGGGATGACTACAAAGGTATATGATGAAGGCGTGGCAAGGGCTGGAGACAAGACTCCGACGACGGAGCTGGAATGAGGACGAAGGAATGACCACGATGGTATCACGACAATTGTGTGACAATTTCTTGGCAAATACTTCACGACAAATTACATTTCTCTACAGAAAGACGTTTATTTAATATAGATGGCGGTATTTGTCCTACTGATACTAAAAGGTATTTCAAAACATGCGACTTATATGTCGCACTGATCTCCTCTAGTGTCTTAGAACAAAATGATTTCTTACTCATTCCTTCGTGAACGAAAAAACCCTAAATTTATTATGTGGTATAAGCAAACGATGTATTTAGAGCTTTTTTTATGCAACTAATTTAACTTCTATACAACGAGCCATTTAGTTTTAAAAGGGCATTTGTCCCACTGATACTACATGGCTCTTTGAAAAAGTGGGACCCGTATGTGCGACTCACCTTTAGGGGTCTCATTTAAAAATTACGCGTAAACCCTTGGCTCGCAGAACGAACCATAACATCTCAAAGCGATATAGCCGAGGTCGCACTTTCCACAAGAGCTTGGAACACCAATGACATCAGCGCCTTTTTCGCACGTGCATGTCCTTTCACGTGCAATCATAAGAGTAAGTTTTCCGGACTAGCTATCGTCTCAAGGTAAAAAAATGGGTAGTTATTGCGAGCTAAAGGTGTGAATCTAAATTCACTATAAACGAATAACTTGTCCGGGATCTTAAGAACTTTCTTTTCTCGGGAATAAATGTAAGGGCTACATTCAGGAAGCGTTTCTGCAATGCCACTGGATTTAGGTTTTCTATTAATATACCTAACGAGCCAAGCTTCCTGTGTACACCGAGGATTATTAAGTTTGAATTTTGTCGTTGACATCACAACACCATCTAATAAGATAGGCCCAAATTTCACATTTTCTCATTCAGAGCGCGCGAATTTTACGGAAATTTCAGAAAATCAATTTTGTTACACTTTGCTATCTTCGCTCAATACTCCAAGCTAATTGTTTGAGTATTTATAGAATTTGATTTGAATGTTCCCACATTAGACGAGCATTGCAAGTAGATTGTTCAGCTAATATGACTTAATACATGGCAGCACGCGCTGTTACGACGGTTTTGATGCGGTTTTTTAGATTTTAGAAAACAGTGTAAAATGTCTTAACGTTCACACGACTCAAGCACAAATTCAGGCCTCGTTAATTTTATTATATTACTTGTGCTTACGCGCATTGCCACAACTCTAAGCTTCTTTCCCAAGAAAGGTTTGGCTGAAATAGAAATGAACGTTTGGTACTTGTCAAACATATAAAAAGTGGAAAATGCTAAAATGGCCCTTACCCAATCGCTTTTCATTTATTTCCGTGGCATTTTTCCCCCCAAACATTGAAGTCCGCTTGAGACTAGAAAGAATAAAGCTTGCGCCGCGCTTTTTGTCCTGTAGGCGGGCCAAGCAAGTGACAAAGCTACGCCACTAATCTGGAAAGCTTTATTATGGTCCATCCTTGCCAGCAAAAAATGAGCAGCCCTTTTCCTTTCTTTTTTGCATTATAGTCGCGTTTATACAGTGATATCTGTTTTTGTCCTTTGCGGAAATGTACAAAGGCAATTAATGGGGAATAAGAAGTCTTGATAGCACACAGTTCGGCGAAGGCGCACGCATACCCTCCTACTTTTAATATTTCTACATTTCTCCTACAACACACGAGAAAAAATGTCTTCGCCTCACGTATTTATTTTTGCTCAGATCTTCATCGTGCTGCTAGAAACTGCAGATTGCTAGGTCAGAGAATGCCCAGAACCGCCTCGTGATAACTTGTATAAGTTCTTTCTGCGACTACAATATATATTTCCAAATTATTGACTAGGAGGGGGCGAATTTCGAAGTTTAGAATACGAATATGCATAGTTAGCGTGGAAAATTCAATTTATATTCGTAATCGAACTAGTCTGTATTTTGTGCTATCGCAACTAATCAACCATTTCGCAACAATCGACTGCTAAATATGGTCACTGTTTTACATTTGATGAGCAATGTATCACCATTTATCATACGTAAAACAACGACAAATTTTTTCGAAATGATTCTGAAACGTAATGGGTAATGCAGGCTTTGTTTTTGATTTCGCGGCCTAAGTGTGGGGCCGGATAACAATCGTTGAGTTACAACTTGTGCACGCATATACCAAGAGCCTGAATGTGGGAACAGCCGTCGTTGTAGCACAGTTCACAGTGCAACGCGCACTTAATCCGGAGGTTGTGGGTTCGGCGGTCACCGGCTGCAAACTGTTTCCCGTCACTTTTATTTCTCTTTACCTTTTAATTTAGACATCTCACTCAAAAAGTACCAATAATTCCTCCTATGGTTTCCTTTTCGTCATTACCTGTTGACTTCATATGGCTGCGCCTAACACAAATCGAGTCCCTAGGTTCGCCATCTTCTGCTTCATTACATGACAACGCGTTATTTTTTACTACTGGTCTGCCAATTTGTGTTTTATGCAGTCTATTCATGTAGCTGCTTTTACCTTTTACCCTACAGCCAGTGATCTTTTCCTTATAACGGGCCCTTCGTTGTGTTTACAACTGAGAAATCTTCAGCCGTTTTTCTTTCTTCGTTTTTCATCAGCATTCGATATTTTTTCAACAACCATTCATTTAGCATTTTTGGGAAAGCCAGTCGTCCACCAGGCCGTCATTCTTCGTACGCTTGTTTGCAACAGGTCGCTGAAAATGTCAATAGGCTATTCGTGCAGCTACCTTGATGACAATTATGGCGATCTTGTGTTTAAAACTCATCTCCATTGTCCGTGATCGTTGGGTGTCCATCTTTCACGAGTCAGTACAAGCGTGTTCCGTAGTTACACTGAAATAAACATTCCTTCTTTAAATTAACGCGTCTGCGTTTGAGTACTCGACATTCGATACTTTCTGTTCGTGTTTCAAAATTTGATAGTCTCCCGATTATATTATTTAGTAATGGCTGGTTGGACAGAATCAGGTGACTTCCTGATTTAATCAGAGAGGTTCTTTATATGTTTTACTGTCTCAGAAAGCTTCGTTGGCAGCTCCTTACGAATGCAATGTGGCATTGCATATTGAAAGCAGAGGCGTAGGGTAAGCGTTTCATCAACCCTTACTCTTGTGCTTCTGCTCGTGTCAAGAATTGGAACCTTACTGTCTCCCTTACAGAAATGCAAGGTTGTCACTTTGCAGGCACACGATGTGCCAATAATATCATTAATAAGCTTCGGCAGAATATTAACATGCTGAGCGAAGGCGAACACCATGCCTCCTACTCCTTTATGATTCGTTTTGATCTTCTCACTGTGTTTGCGCAAATTTCAAAGTTTTATTCGATTTGACATTTGTTATTCGCTTGAAGCGAATGCTCGATTAGGGCTGACTACGCCCGCGACAGCGATTCCAGTATACTGATTTTAATTTAAAGATGCCTCATATGAAAACGAGAACTCTGATTAGTTTTCACGCGTTGCTACCCTAAACGTTGAGGATCGAATGTAGTTTCAAGACATATTTCATGGTTTGCCGGAAAGAAATTTCTCCTTGCTCCTCATTCTCCTCAAAGTTCTTATCGTAGCTTCAATATCACTCAAATATTACAAAAGCGCGCATGCTTTCAATTTCTGTATACAATTTCAATACAGAACTACACTATGCGAGCACCCCTGCATTAGCGCGAACAATTATTCATGCAAGTACAAATGGAAGCTCAAGATATCTCGAGCCGCCACAATCTGTTACCATTAAAGCAGAAAAAAAAATAGAAATTTAGCTCCAGGCAAAATAAAAGGATGGAAGGACGAAAACACGTCCTTTAATAGCACAGCGATATCGTAATATAGTTCATATTAAAGACACCCTAAAAGAAAGAAAATTATGTTTTAGTTACACAAACCTAATATCACTATGTAGTTTGGCGCATATGTACCCAACAAGACATGTCTGATCCATTTAGATCAATCAACCCAGTGAAATCAAGGAGAAAGGAATATAACGAGTAAGACCGACGTAAACCTTTGGCCCTGTATGGGCATCACTGATGCATAGGAATTATTGCAATATTTCTGCGTTGCCGAGAAAGTTTCGAACGTTCCTTCTAATCTTATCTAATCTGGTAATCATTACATCTTCCTAATTTGTTCGTATACACATGCGCCAACGTTGCACAAAGTGAGCAACAAGAACTTCTCCAAGTAGTCATAGCAAGGTTACACAAGCACAACACCTGCGCGGGTGTTGAGAAAAGCATAGTAGCTAATTCTATCTCATTCTGACATGTCAATTGCGTTCCTTGCCCCTTATAGCCAGTGACTATGGGCGGATCGACGCATGTTGTCCCTTCGTCACTGACGTCAAAGGTTGTGACTAAGGCCCATTAATGTTACCCGTCGCACTTATAGTCACTTAGTTTTGTTAACTTTGCACACTCTAAGCATTGCTGCAAAGATTTTTTGCTAAATTTGCGTAACAGTGTGCTGTTTTGTTTCCTTGTCCTCTGTGTTTTTGTGCCGAAAAAGCCACATCGCACTTAAACCTGCAATATTTGTCTTCGATATTGGTGCTACTCAGGGAACAAATACGTGGCAAATGATTTTCGTAACTCCTCTCACACCACAGCGGTCTTCACTCTCAAGGTGGTACCAGAAAAATATTATCGCGATTGTCATGTGTGCTTTAAACTACAACACTCAATTTTGTGTGAACAGTATTTGGAGGGCTATCTCAAGTAAAAAGGTCACAGTATATCGCGTCAACCGGTTTAGGTAAGAAGCTATAAGATTTGGTACTTGAAAACTTTCACATCAGCAAATAAAAAACTGGTTGCCTCAAGATCAGAAATATTGGTATACCGCTGAACCATCCTTCAGTAACCAGTGCTCTACTCCTAGTGACCTCGAACTCCTTAATTTTTAGGTTGCGACGGCTAGCAGTATTAGACAGCTTTAGTTTAGCGTCCGCAACTATAGCGTACGCTATACGCTATAATATAGCGTACGCTAAGCAGCGCACGTTTTCTACAATTTTAATTGGCCGGCGATATCTTCGGATCTCAGAGGCCATATGCCGTCGTTGCGGCTATTTCGCGCCTTTAGCGACAGGTGGCGCTGACATCTCGAACGTTTCTTTCGTTAGGCTTCGACTCGTTCGAAACGAGAAGCGATCTCGAAAACACCACGAGGTTATCCATAATACTCTGTCGTGGAAGCGGCCTGAGACTAAGCGAAAGCCGTTTACACAGTCATTTGCTACGAACGAAGTGCATTTTACAAAAGCAACGCCAAATTCAATTCGAACTGGGCAGCCGGGACCGCCGCCATGTTTCCCGCAAGCTCCGCAAACCCCGCAAAAACGCTAACGCTAACTCGTTTGCGTTGCGTACGCCCGCTATACCCGCTATTTCGTTTAGCGTTCAGCGCATGCGCAGTGACGACCCGCTATTTTTTAGCGTACGCAATGGAATAGCGTACGCTATACTAAAACTGTCTCTTATTAACCTATGCGTTCATGTTCTGTTCCTTGCTTCGAAAATACATAGACGCGCGTTTACGTCGCCGCAATCAGATGCGCTTTCACTGGCAGGAGCTTTATGAATTGTTTAATTTTTACTTCTGTATTGCTTCCTTCGTACTTGCACAGTAACCCTCGTAAATTTTGGAGCAATGTTGGCGGGAAAACTAACTAGCAAATACATTTAGAACATTTCGACATCGCTGTTTCTGTCGATGAAGGCTGCATTGTGCTGAATAATGCTTTCACATCAGTTTTTCATAAAGTGTCACCTGTTTCTAACCATTTGATTGCGGTTCGGAATTTCCCGCCAATGGATCCCATTGTAATAAATTGGGACGGTGTAACCAATCTAATTAACGGCCTAAAAATATCTTCATCTTCAGGACCCAATGAAATCACGTCGAAAATCCTAAAATGTACTGTCGTGTATTCATCTATTATTCTCTCTAAAATTTTTGATCTGTGCTTACCGTGCTCAATTCTACCCGACGATTGGAAAGATGGGAACGTGGTTCCTCTTCTTAAGTGACGTACTACGCATTCACCCAATAACTATCGCCCTATCTCAATAACCAGTATTCCTTGTAATATTTTACAACATATATATTAACACCTGGTTAATTGCCTAGAAACCAAATAATTTTTTAACCCTTGTCAGCACGGCTTTAGGAAGCAGTTTTCATGTGAAACTCAGCTATTATCATTTACCACTGACCTGTTCTTTAATGCTGACCTAGGTTTTGATACTGACTGCATTTTCCTGGATTTTGCCAAGGCATTTGATAGGGTCCCACATAATTTACTAATCCTTAAGCTCAACAAACTTAATATTGATCCTGACGTCTTATCTTGGATTAGAGACTTCCTGACCATCAGAACACAGTATGTAACAGCTAATGATTATTCTTCTCCTTCCTCTGCTGTCCCATCGAGAGTGCCTCAAGGATCGGTGCTGGGTCCATTGCTTTTCCTCGTTTATATTAACGACCTTTCTAACTGCATTACTCCTTCCTCTATTAGGCTCTTCGCTGACCGGCTTTGTATTTTACCATAAAATTACTAATCCAGCTGATGCAAGCAAACATCAAAACGATCTGAATAATGTGTCACTCTGGTGCAGTAAAGGGCTAATGCAACTTAACATAATTAAATGTAAAGCTATGCAAATGTCCCGCCGTTCAAAATCCAGTGACACGCGCCTATACTTTCTTAATAGTAATCAGCTAACACCTGTTGACACATACAAGTATCTCGGTCTTCATATCACAAATAACATCTCATGGCACACCCACATCGAGTACGTCTGTAACAATGCTAACCGCATGCTTGGATACCTGCGTCGTAATTTTTCATCTGCGCCTTCATGCCTTAAAGTAATTGTTTACCGTACATTGGTACGATCAAAGCTCGAATACGCATGCGCCATATGGTATCCTCCTCAAACCACTCTAACACTTGCCGTGGAATCAATTCGAAACCGTGTAGCTAGGTTCCTTTTATCAAATTACTCGCTTCATTCCAGCGTTCCAGCAATGAAAAAGACCCTAAACTTACCCGATCTTTCATCCCGTAGAAAATGCGCTCGCCGTTCGCTATTTCATAAACTTTTCCGCTTTAACCCTGTATTAAAGGAGCAGCTTCTCACACAGCCGTTTTATGTTTCATCTCGATCAGACATTTGCTTTAAGGTAAGTGTGCAGTCATGTAAGACTAATCTTCACAGTGATTCTTTGATTCCTTGAACAAGCATGGAATGGAACCATCTTCCCACTGCCATCGCCGCCATCACGGACACTACTAACTTCAAGAACGCCATTCAACAAGCCTTTGCTTAAATCCAATTTTATTTGCACAAATTGCTTGTTATGTTTACCCCAGTCCTTTCTGTAGTGCCTCCGGGACCTGAAAATCAATCAATAAATAAATAAATAAATAAATAAATAAATAAATAAATAAATAAATAAATAAATAAATAAATACGGCAGACCTACTGAGTCATTTTGCAAACCTGCGCTTCGTAGGATCGTTAGAACGATGCACACTTCGACCTATGCTTTTACCCAGTGCACGGTTTTAACATCTAAAAAATCGCAGTTTTCATTGATTGTTAGTTATTCATAAGTAGCAGCAAAAAGCAGGATCAAAAGAGTCAGAGATACTTCTTTCTAGAATACTGTCACCTACGTACTTATTCCTCAAGAGGTTTCACGTTACATCAACCAGCGGTATACCTTTAACCTGTGTGTTCTGATTTTGTGCTTTATTTGTAAGATGCTAGCGCTCCTTCACCACGGTGAACTTATATCTTGATTTTGAAGCAGGTTAAACGGTGCTTCACTTGTATTTACTGGTCGAGATTCACCCCGTGAGTATTCAAAACTGCGCTTCAAAGAGATAATTCAATCATTCTAAACGCTCACTATGCAAAGTTCCTTAGTCCTAACGCATGTGTTTACCAACGTTTAAAATACTCACCGCTTTCACTCATTGTCTTCCGTATTCCTACTTAGGAAGAAATCACAGAACGCCCAGGCTCAGAGATACTTCTTTCTGGAATTCTGCTTGGCATGCCCTCTTGCCTCAATAGCCTGTACATTTGTCAACAACCTTGGCGTACCCTTCTCTTATGGCTCACTCACGTGCCAAGCATGCATATGCGATGGGCACTTGAAATATCCGGCGGTTCATTATTTTCGAGAGACCATTTGACTAATCGGCGATTTGGCGTGTTCATAATATATTAAGTATCGTCTGAGCGCGATGGTCCTAAGCTAAAACTAGCGCTGGCAAAGTGCTTTCTTCGCGGCATACTTCTCCTGAGGAAATTACCTTCAACAGCTACTTTGCGACAGCGCCGGACAATCGCTTCTGTCTTCCCTCTATGCGAAAAGGAATGCGGCTCTTAGTCTCGGAATCAATTCTTCGTACATTGAAGAGTACCGTTCTAACAGTCTCCTACCAGAAGCAATCAAAAAAGCCCACAGTGGCCAGCGAAGCCTTCTCTGATGCAGCACAGCGGTCAGTAGTCGTTAACTTACTTTTTGTTGTTCACCGAGTAACTTCCGTAGAGCTTAAATTCGGGCTAGTTGGTCGTACATGGTCGTCAAATACTAGCTCGTAAAAAACAAGCGACGAACGTGGAAGCGACATACCCAGCGCTGTGTATGTCTCTTCTACGTTCTTCCTTTGTTTTTCATTCACCGGTATATTCTACAATCACCGAGCGCTGTGTATGTCTCTTCAACGTTCTTTCTTTGTTTTTTATTCACCGGTATATTCTACGATCACCGAGTCACTATAGTGAAAGAGCCCGATGATGAAAACGAATTCAGCTTGGGCGTGGTTTGAAATTGAAACAGTAATAATACAATAGTACGACGTAATGCTTCATACTGCGTATTCTACAATATCCAGGGGTGCTCCATCGCTTAAGCTAACCTACCTTTCACGATTTCGCCATGCCCTGTGGAGAAGGGTCATCTTTAAAGCGAACTACGATAAGTAATACCACAGGCCTTCAATGTTATTTTGTCACGTGGTTGTGCGTGTGCCACTGGCACTCTCCGTTATAACTCCTCCCTCTATTTGGTACGCGCAATAGAGCAAAAGTGTCATTGGTGCACTGGATACCTATAATGTTTTTATTAGACTTCTATTTACAATTTTTTCCTCATAGTACTAGTGATGCCGGAACATTGATTACGAAGCAGAAAAATTGTGTTTGACTCAGACATCCTTTTAATTTGGCCACGTGCCAAAGCGGCTACGTACCATTCCCCGTTAATTTCCAAAGCGCGGTCATAGATCACAATAATGCAGTTCGCTCACTGCTGCCTAAAGGGAAACGGGCAACCATGCATGCATCCTAAAGACACCATATGCAACACTGGGCACTAGCCGTATACAGAAGCAGAACAAACAAGCGTGCAATGTCATGTTGCTTGTGGGAGATGCACTGGTTCTGTCGACGCCAGTGTGACGCTTCGGCATCCATGGGAAGAAGTCATTTGTACAGGAATTTGTATAACCCCCAGGTTTATTATGTGACCATTCCTAAAGTTTTTTTTTTTTGCTGATGCGTTTTATGGCACTCAATAGACAGCTTGTAGAAGTGCTAGTCATTTCTTCATTTTCTTGAAATCAGGTTCTATTGCTATTTATTGCTAGACAGCTATTTTCAGCCTATGAAATACAGTCCCACTCACTCTGTGCTGATGTTAACCAATGTGCCGTTCATTTATAGTTGCCTGCATTGTTACACAAATGGCTTTGATTCTCTTCTATCTGTGCACACGTTCTAAAACTTTCCCAAACGTTTTTACTTTCCTCCGCAACAAACACAAACGTCATTTTCTTGCATTGCGATATTCTGAACAACTCCAGCATGAACCCATTTCATATTGATTGTCAACCTCAATGCTATCACCGTTCAATCGATGTCGCAATACACGCCGTGTACAATTGACACCGCATCGATACCATCAAACGCATCGCGTGAGCCACTTTCAGCAGCCTGGCTGCTCTTACACTTTCCACAAGACGCTGCGTCATGTAGCAGTGGCGCCGCCGCCAAGTCCGCTTCCTTTTTCGTGACCTCCTAGATGCCTGGTGTTCCGTTTGCTGCTAACATCGATAGTTATTCCGTCGCTGGACCCGTGCGTTTGTGGTGCAGTGCCGGAGCATTGGGGTGATGTGCTTGAAAGACTCGAATACTGCGGGTACGACATTGCGTACCACCGAAGAACATTTAAAGGATTTTTTTTTGTTCACACGCTACTAGAATAATAACGCTACATACACCCAGTGTAGTTAAAGCACGGCAATGGCTTCTATTTTCCGCTTCCCTCCCACAAAGTGCACCTTTTTCTCCTGATTGAGCTATAGCACACTCAACCACTGCCTCTTTTGTTCCTTTGGCTTCAACGAATCGTTGTACGCTACTCCGGAATTTTCTTCAGACTCCTATGAACGGTTGTCATGTGTATTCCTTATGTGCACGGGCGAATTCAAAACACAAATGCACCCAAGTTCATGATAACAACTGACGCAATAAAATACGGAATGGAATGTGTCTTTGCACATAAATCACTTACATTCAGCGCACTACACTGAAGGGTTTCATGCTTACATTGTGCCGTCGAATCTACACGTAAAAAATTTGTTAACTAAAAACATCTCACTGTATTAAAAAAATGACGCGGTTACCACGCTGCGAAATTCATCCACAGTGAGTAATAAATGAAGACGCTATGCGCTTTGTCGACACGGCCCTAAGAAATTCCAGAAAAAGAAGGTTACTATAGCATTCGTAGTTGTCTTGCTGTTGAAGGGCTGTAGCGCTCAGTTTTAATTATTTCTTTGTCCCACTTCCTCCTGTCGGCGTGTAGCTGGCTATGTAGCCTTGTTTGTGATAAGGCAATATCCTACTAGATTGCGCTACATGTAGGTCTATGACAAGAGCTTACGTGAGTGGCACAGGCATGTGCGTACCGACAGTGAGACGAGGGCAGCACGACAACCACATTGAGTTAGTAACCTGATGCCAATAATGACTACCGGCACGTCACTACCAAGCCATGACAATAAAGATCACAGTATAACATTATAGAACATTGCCATATAAGTATGCCATGGCCGTGAATATGGGAATCAATATACGAATTTACATAAAGATTGTTTGCACAGTGTGTAGAATATCGAAAATCTTTTTCCCAAGTAATTCTAGTGTGAGTGCATATGCTGACAAGCAGTGACCAGCAACCACTTTCGTGCGCTGATTTATAGAGAGAGAAAACCCCAAGCACAAGAGCAAAACCTGCTATCAGGTAATTAGGCGGCTGTAACATTCCATCAGCTTCTTTAAAGGAAGAAACTCCCACGCGTTTATGATTGCGATAGCATCTTTATGGACGTCCCAGGCGCATTTATGTCGTCGCCCTCGGCGTCGCCATAAAGTTCTGTATAAAGTCCAAGGGAGATAAAACCGCTGCCACGCGCAATATACTGTAAGTGCGAGTGAAAGCGCGCGGGGATTACCCGGCGAACGAGGCTTAATTACGCCTGCGCGAGCGAGGAAGGCGAGTGGCGGGGCGGTAGCATGCCCTTTTCTCTCGTATGTTAGGCACGAGCTTTAGGCAAGAGTGAGAGCGAGGAGGGGCGCGTTCTCCAGCGGCTGTTCCTTACGGCACAGAAATGCTGGTGCCGTATCTAGAAAGCGATCTGTGACGTAACCAAAGTGCGCGTCCGCGCAGGCCTCACATGGCCTCATCTTCAAAGCATTCTGCGATGTTTGCAGAGTGCGCGTAGTGCAGGTAGCTTCCTATGCGCTCTGTTTTTGACGTTTCGTTCGCGTTGTAGCGACAGTTGCCCGAAGGTCAATCGCTTGCTCATGCTGCCGTGATTCGCCCCGCCATCGTTTTGACAGCGTTTTCGCGGTAATCCAGCGAGATGAGTGCATGTTTAGCTGTGCGTGGGTGACACCGTGCTTGTTAATTTGGTTACCAAGCAAATGTTTACAACTTTATACGCCGACAAAACTAATATCCTTACGTTATACAGCTATGAACTAATTTGCTATCGCATTCAGTGGGTCGCCTTTCGGGCAGAACTGTTACTTTTTTCTTAGCACGGTGTCACTGTATGTCCTATGTTTGCATAGCACTTCATGGAAACGAGAATATGTGGCAGCAACATGATTTATTCATCCTGCAAGAAAATAAATATTTCCCGTAATGTTCCTATCAGCAGTGGAAGAGGGATAGTTGCCCGCCTGAACTATACATCAGAATTCGTACTAACACACAGGTACTTTAACACATTACACATAGGAATAGTAAATATTTGCGGAAAGCCCACCGAAGTTGCCCCAAAGCGGTGCCGCCTGTTAATTCCATAGGCACGTTGTCACGACTTTTACGAATACGCTTGAAAAAGCAAACATTAATAATAACAGAGTCGGTTGACTATCGATGTGAAAAGAGGACGTGTCGAAGTCAAAAAGATCAGAGCTATCATTTAAAAAAGTCGCAGTTTCGCCCGAAATGCGAAGCATCGATTGCGATAGCCAATTAGACACCAGCGATAATATGAAAGAATAGTAGATTCATCAGCTTTATAGGTTAGTAAATACTCGCTCGCTAAATAAATTAACAAGCATGGTGTCAGCCCGCATAGACAAACATGCACACATAACTCTCGATGACCGCGGACACTCGCTGTAAACGCTGAAGTGAGGAAGGGCGGCAGCAGCAGCGAGCGAAATTACCTTCGTGCTGTCTATCGTTTCAACGCAAACTGAGCAGCAAGAACACAGCACACGCAAAGCTACGAGCCACCTGCCGACCTAGACTCTGCCGCCAAAGCAGGTCGCATTTAGGATAAAGCTCGCGGGACCGCACGTGGCCGCGGCATACGCAGTTGTTGCCTCTGTACAATGCCCCCCCCCCCCATATCCCTATTTCAGGTTCCATGCGCGCGACGGAAGACGGCGTGCTTCCTGTCCACTTCCCTTGCGCGTGCGATATTCAGCCGCGATCGTCGACTCACGCACGTACACTTTCACTCGCGCATACAGCATATGGGAGGCGGCAACAGTGTTATCGCCCTTGGAATTTCTCCGGAACCTCACCGCGACGATGATGGCCAAAATGCGCCTGGAGGGTCCATATATTTGCTATCGCAATGGAAACCTTACAAACGCCAGTGTAGCGTCATTTACCTTGTTCTTCGTTCCTTCTGTTAGTAAATCAAACAAAATTATGCCTATCTAATGCAATGTTGGAATTCATATGCTGCCAAGACTTCTTTTTAATTTATCGAAGTAGCAACAACAGTGGATGGCACATAGCGTAGCCTCGTTGCTGTAGCTGTCAGCTGTCTGCGTCACGAGGGTGCACGCGATGTATGTTGCCTGTCGAAGGAAAAATGTTGATAAGAGGCAATCCGTTGGACAGCTATACTAAGAAAAAATACTAGTTCTATCGGCCGTACAAACTTGGAAACATAGCCCTACGAGCTAAATTAAAAACCATGGTGTTACGCATGCAGAAGCAAACACTGACACATCTTGCTCGTTGAACGCGAAAATTTGTTTGCATAACGCTGGAGCAAGAGCGGCAGCAGCAGCAGGCGAATTGACATTCGTGCTGCCGCTCGCATCAACATGAACTAAGGCCACAGAACACCTATACAAACTTAGAGCAGGGAAACTGTACCTTCCACAGTGCTACGGAAATAAGCGTAGCGGTGGCGTCGTGAACTAAAGTATGCGACCACAGGTGGCGCTGTACAACAGGAAACGGAAACGGGGTTTTGCACAGTATGGCCGTTGGCTTTACCAGGTGTTCTGTGGCTTCACTGGGTTTCTGGCCGCTGCGCCTCGTTCGTGCACCCGCCAGTTTAGTTGCTGTGTGGCAGACGTAACGCCTACATATATATGTAGGCGCTACGTTTGCCACACAGCAACCAAACTGGCGGTAGCACGATCGAGGCGCAGCAGAATACATGTAGCGCTGAGTCATATCGAGTTGAGGCACACTCTAAACTGACTTTTAAGGGCATCCCGAGCGGGGTTTCGTTTATTACGCCGCCGTTACCCCGAGTTGTGCCGCCGCGCTCCAGCTGTTGCATTTCGTGTAGGGCTACTGATAGAATAAGGTTTCCAGGTGGCACGATGGCCTCGACTGGAATAAACGCACACGACACCAAAGATTGAGTAAGCCTAAAAATATTTTATTTGCATTTTACAAGTACAACAAAGAGCACACGTCTACGCATACACAAACGCGGTTACATAGTCAAGAACATAGTCAAGAAATGGTTTATTAATAAGGGTAGCACAAGCGCACAAGAAAGAAGACCTAAGCTACAAGACGTACGGTCGGCTGCTAAGTATAATAATTTCCCTGTCACCGCGTGTCACTTTGTACAGCATCTTTACAGCACTACCAGGCCGGGTAGTTTGGCGGAAAGAACGCAACAGCTTACGGCCGTCAGCTGCCTCTTCCTTACGGGTGTCATAATTATCCTAATCTCCGCATCAACGTCGTGCAAGTCCGTAAACAGGCATCTGTATCTGAACCATATGTGCCAGCTTAATACATGTGTAGTAAAATTATGATAACCACTGCGTCTTATCAAACGTATTGGTTTTGCAAATGCGCATTACAGCTGACGGAACGACATACTGTAAGTGAAGCACAAGAGAACAACGACAAAAGGAGGGTACAACACTTGAAGAAGAAATGAAGAATTAGTAGGCGTACAGCAAACAAGCGATGACGGAGAACACACAATGATGCATCCGGTGTTCTGCGACATCGGTTTGCGTACTTACAGTGTTATGGAGATCAACGGCATAAAAACGTACCTTCAAGCGTACTCCCTCAACCTCCGCCGCATTCATTATGATAATCAACGCCCAAAACAAAATGAGGCACTATTTTTTGCCAAGAGTAAACCTCTTTACAGCAAGTCTATGTAATGACTCGCAGACGAAACCAGCATGCTTTCGAAAATGTTTTACCGCCGTAGTATTCGAACGCCAACGGCCAGGAAGCACGTCGATACCAATAGGCTGTCGGCTGTCGGTGGTTAATCAAGTACAAAAACCTTGACGCTATGACTAAAAAGCAGCTTCAACAATCGAATTTAAAAAAAAAAATCAACTGCCTATTTGTCTGAGGTAACAAAATATCCTTAGACACCTCGATTGTTTATATCAATGGTTTGGGTAAAGTAAAAAATCCGGCATGTTCAGCGCCCCTAGCAGAGAAAGCACAAATTGAAGTATTCGACCAAAATACAGTAGCTACACTTGCGCGCTTACGCTGAAACGCGCCTCGATTGACTTTTCGCCCTCTGTGGCCATTTGTTGAACTTGAGAGTGTGCGGGGCTTGCTAAGGCGCTAAAACACCGCGCGCGGCGGACTCTGTACACGTCGCATATAGCTTTCGTGATAAACCGGCCGGAGAGGGCGCGCGTGCCCGACATTGTCCAAGGCCCCTCAATAAAACTAAAGGTAGCGACATTTCCCCTCGCGCGGACGCGTATAGGGAAAACATATCCCCTGGGCGCTGGAGGTCAGAGCTGCGCGCCTATTGGCTCTCGTCACAGGCCACTTCGGCTAGCACGGCGGCACCCAGGGACGCGGTCTTCGACTCTACCTCCGAGATTTAAGTTTCCTTACGCTCCCACGATGGGCTGCCGCCGCGGTGAACACGATGCAGCAGTGGGCACTAACTCCCGGTGATACGAACACGCATAACTTGCATTGTGGTGTATATGAGGCACGTGAAGCAACTATATATGCTTTAAGAAACGCCTGTGCAACGTTGCGCAATTGTTGTGTGCAGCTCTTTGACAACGCCACGCCTCGCATTCGAAAGCCTCGTCGCTCCGTTTTCAACGACGTCAAAAAAGGATTCATGCGGAAAGTGGACACGCGCCACATCGAAAAGGAAGAAGCCGGCAGCGGCATATAAACAAGGAGCCATGTCTTGAGGCCACAGTAATAATGACGACACGGTAAGTTTTTGATGCAGTTCAGAGTTCAGATTTCCGAGAACCCTAGTAAGATGATACGTAGAGTGCGATTTCAATCGCTATCTTCTTCACTTAACGCCGCATGTTACGCGGATCGCGTACTTCTGCAAAATATTTCGATGCCACCCAGAGTGACTGTGCGCATGCCACGTGGAATGAGAAGCGTGCATATATTTGCATATGTACGTACGTCCATAAACCTTCAAAGTACGCTTCAAACCATGAGCGCTTTCCTGTTGCTGCGCATACGGCTTAGCTTTGGCGCCCCATTCTCCATGGGATATAATTTACTCATACCCTCTATGCGTGAAGCAAAAACGCGTGGTCAACACGTAGTTGTCTCGTCTCTTATTGGAATAAAGCGTAGATCAAGGGGGAAATTCTACTAAAAGATCGAGCTCCCTATAATTTTTCAATTAAGAAAAAAGAAAACTAATTCCTGATGGCTTCAGCACACAGCACTCCTGTAATGCAGCGAAGCATTAGGCTTATTGCAATAAAGCGAGCGAGAATTTTCGTACATACGCAGTGTAAGCAACGCGTTATTATAAACACTGTAAACCTCACTCGGCCAAGCGTCTAGCTTTTATTGTTATATAAGGCGCTCACTTGGGGTCTTCGCGCTGAAGCATACAGTGTGTTGCAGTGAAGAGAGATATTGTTATAAAAATTGGACACCCCACTGGGCCACGCTTTTAGTTTTTATTATTATCTCAGGTGCGCACCTGAAGCCTTCATCTGTCGATATTAGTTTTCTTTTAGGTTGCTATAGAATGAATGTCCCGGCAGTACAAATAAGTATTGTGGAGAAGATTTTTAAACACATTCGCCATCATGAAGTACGTTTCTTTTTGTACGTCTTTTTATAAGTAATTTTATTCTCTAAATCGTGAAGTAGGCTTCATCGCACAATAACCACATGTAAGTCTATTGTTGATCATGAGGACAATGCGTCGTATCTTAAAACGTTTGGATGAAAGCATTTTCATTTACCGCACTTCGGCGCTCACATTCTCAAGCTTACGGCAGCATGTCTTGAGGATTAAGAGCCCCCCCCCCCCCCCAAATTAAGTGCTTCCTTCTCAATACTCTGTTTCTGCTTGGCTAGTTGAGTGATCTCCGAGTTACAAGACCAAGTGTAGAAATAATATGGTACCATCAAGTTGACAACTTCTCCACTTGCTTTTTGTCAGGTGGTTTCTCGGAGGTCTCTCGTTAGCATATCAGGTGTGGGTGAAGTATTTCCTCGTGCGCTCGTAACTGCAAAGCACTATAGAATCTTCTACACTATATTCAGATTATATGCCTTCTTTGAATAAGCATTGATTTCAGAAAACTTTCTAAACAATGTCAATAAAACCAAAACATGTTCGTATATTTAAAAGATGAGCGATGATTTCTGAAGACTACGCTTCTGTTTCTGCTACTATTTCATGGATGCTTCTTGCGTCATTTGGGATCTGGTAGGTATTGCTCTCTTTTTTTTAGGGGGAGGAAGGGGGGGTATACGCATATTCAGATGTGTCTTACCAGTACTCACGTACGGGGCAGAAACCTGGAAGCTTAAGAAAAGGGTTCTACTTAAATTGAGGACAACGCAACGAGCTGAATGATAGATGTAAGGTTAATGAAGAATCATACGAAGAATGATAGATGTAACGTTAATGCATAAGAGCAGATTGTGTGAGGGAACAAACGCGAGTTAGTGACATCTTAGTTGAAATCAAGAAAAATAAATGGGCATCGGCAGGACATGTAATGAGAGGGAAGATAACCGATGGTCATTAAGCGTTACGGACTGGATTCCAAGGGAAGGGAAGTGTAGCAGGCAGAAAGTCAGGTGGGCGGATGAGATTAAGAAGTTTGCAGGGACAACACGGCCACAATTAGTACATGACAGCGGTAGCTGGATAAGTATGGAAGAAGCCTTTGCCCTGCAGTGGGCGTAATCAGGCTGATGATGATGTGGATGAATATGCATTAAAAACCTTTTCCACAATACTTGTATTAACTGCGGAGAAATTGCAATACAAGCGAAAAGAAAAAAATACCGGCATGCGGAGGCCTGAGGTGCGCATCTGAGATAATAAGAAAGACTATGCCCGTGGCCCAGTGGGGTTTCCAGTTTTTATAACATGTTGCTTACACTTGGTACACGCGCAGATTCTATCTTCGCTTCACTGCAACAGAGTGTATGCTTCAGCTCGCAGGCCTCAGGCGAGCACATGAGATAATAAAGGATAGAAGCGCAGGCCAAGTAAGGTTTACAATTTTTACAATAACGCGTTGCTTACACTGAGTGGGTGCGAAAGTGCCCCCTCGCTTCACACCAATGCCTGAATGTTTTGCCGCATTACAGGGATGTCACACGCGGAAGCCATTCGAAATTACCGTTTTTTTATGATTAAGTATCGTAGCAAGCCCGGTGTTTCATTATAATTTGCCCCTTGATTTACGCTTCATTCTAACAAGAGATGGAGACAAGTAGGTGTTGGCGATACGCATAGTCGGTAGTCCTCACACATAGTCGGTATAGGAAAATCACACCCCACGAAGAATGGTGGGTCAGAGCTAAGCCGCACGCACGGCAGTAGAAAGTGCTTATCGTTTGAAGCATGCTTTGAAGGCTTATAGACGCACATTTGCAAATATATGCGCGCTTCTCGTTCCACGTGGCATGCACTCAGTCACACTGTGTGTCGTCGAAATATTTTGGACCAGTGCGCGTTTCGCGTAACGTATGCGGCGTTAAGTCTTACATGATTGCCCTAGCGTTCTAGGAAATATGGACTCTGAACTGCAACAAAAACTTACCGTACCGTCATAATTGTTGTGAGCTCCACATATGGTGATGATGATGATGCTACTGCTGCTGCTGCTGATGATGATCATAATGAAGCCTCAATTAGTGGCACAAACCAACTATGGGGGATAGGCCATGATCCGGGTGGTAATCTGATTTAAAAATAAAATAAATTAGCTAAAGAATAAATAGCACGAAGAAAGGAAAATAAATGAATTATGTAAAATGAGAAATAATGTATTAATCAGTGAGATAAAGTAGCGTTTAATACGATAGTCAGCCTTTCCGTGATAGAAGTAGTAACAAGAACTTATTACTGAAATACATAAAGTAAAGGATATAGTTAAACATAAGCAAGTTCTATTTTGACTAATAATAATGCTTATACTACTTTAACAGTAAATTTGTATTATTTTTTGAATTTCCTAAATGGAAATATAAGTAAATCAAACATGGAAACTACGAAATCTTAATAAGGCAGTCTTTTTTGTGTCACACGGGAAATTAAAAATGGCTAGGCAAACTTTCCAGTGGCTGTATCCTAATACCGTTGCTCCAAGGGAGAGTATAACAGTATTGCTTAAAGGCAGTCCTATATTTCTAAGCGGAATTTCTAGACATCGTTTTCGATGAGTAGAAAACCGCCGACACGATAACAAAAATTATCGACGCATTTCTACTCATTGCAGAAGTAGCAAAAGGGGGATACCGCCAGGCGGCATCTGTGCAAGTAAACATTAAGTGTCGCAATACGGCAACGCAGCCTTTTAAATGATACTTCGGATCGCCCATTTGGGCATTATTGTCGGTTCCGAGAATAACATAGATGCATGGAGTCTGTAGATCTTGCTAATGACAGGTCTTTAGTCTTCGGTCAAAAAGAACTGCCCATATATGGCTTCAGTAACGTGCGCAGTGGCGGCAGCACAGATATCACCGGACCTGTTAAAGCCGCTCGTGCTAAGGAATCGGCTATTTCACGATTCCATGACCATATGCGGCCTCCATCTGGTTCCTTTTCGACGTGGCGCGTGTCCACTTTCCGCATGAATGCTTTTTCAGCGTCATTGAAAGCGGAGCGAGGCGGCTTTCGGCTGCGAGGGGTGGCTTTGTCGAAGGCCTGTACACAACCATTCGGCAACTTTGCACAGGCGTTTCTTAAATCTTGTCAAGTTGCTTCACGTGCCTAGGATACACCACAATGCAAGCGATGCGCACTCCTATCACCGGGTGTCAGTGCGCACTGCTGCATCGCGTTCACCGCGGCGGCAGCCCAGCGTCGGAGCGTAAAGAAGCGTAAATCACGGAGGCAACGTCGGAGGCTGCAGGCATGGGTGCCTCCGTGCTAGCGGAAGTGGCCTGTGGCGAGAGCCAATAGGCGTGCAGCTCACACTCCGCGGCGCCCAGGGCATATGGTATTCTTATATCACTACACAATAAACAAAACACTAGAGACTGGGCGCCTACGCAGGCAGATCGGCAAACTCACTGACTGGTGAAAAATCAGGGAAACCTAAGAACCGGACGCCGACACAATCACGAACCTGGAAGACTGGTGTGACAACCTCCGTGGAAATAAGCAACAGCACACAAAGGAAATCGCCATAACGGAAGAGATCCCAGAGGTGGATCCACACTTACTACACCTATCTGATGCCAAACGGGTCCTCATGCACCGCTGGAAGAAACAAAGACAACAGGAAACTGAAGATGCACATAGCAGAAATAACAGCGGAAGCAGAAGAATATGCCATGCAACTCGCCTCGGCGAACTGGTATGCATTCTCCGACTCTTTTGGTGGCACCCTGGGTACGGCCATTACATGTCACATCCTAAAAGCCATCCTGAACCCTAGGAAAACCAAAGGAGAATGACAAGGCTCTGGAGCGGTTACTACATGCCTACCTAGGTAGCCAGCCGGACCTCACTGGCCAGTCCCACAAACCTTGTGGTTCCAAGCTATACCAACACGAACCCAAGAAACCTGCTCGGTACCTCGTCACGTCCAGGAAAGGTATCACGGTGCCCCAATACCACGCAACATGAACCCTAACCTACACTCCTGCAGGACGAGAGCAAAGGCCCAGTACATGGAGAAAGCATTCAGGTTCAATACCGCGGCCCGTTTTACGGACACCGCCATGTATGGAACGTACAACAAGGGCGCAGTGGCACTCGTATGGGACCACCGAGGCCACGTTACCTCCGCTGCGTCGACCCGCCCGTGCACGATCACGGAAGTCAAAAAGCTCGCCATCGCGTTAGCCATCCGCGAAGGTCAACGCGCAAACAAACCACTGACGATCCTCACGCATTCTCAGTAGGCCTGCCGCAACTTCCTACAGGGAAGAATTGAAAGACCTGCTGCACAAGTCCTAGCCGAAATACTAAAGAAGGACCCTGAGGGCATCACCACCCAAACCATCATCTAGATACCGGGCAACACTGGCATTACGGGTAACCTGCAGGCCGCCAGATCAGCTCGCGGATCCTTGAATAACCGAGCACTCATCATGCCGGCTGCAGAAGGCCCGGACCCTGTCGACCTCGAGTATTCAGCCATAATAGCCTACCACAGAGGAAGTCGCTTGCGATATCCACCAATCCATCGAAATCCAAAGACAGAGGACGCGTCTGCCTGTCGTAGGCTCCAGACAGGCACTTAGACGAACCTACTCATATTACATCGGATACACCCCACAGCCTCCAGGGACGAAGGCCCATGGGGCGGGGCCACACCAACCTATACCACATTACGTGGGAGTGCACACTACACAGCTAGAACACCCCGACACGAACGCCCCGAGGGAGCAATGTGAGGCACTGCTGTCCTGCTCGGCTGTTGACGACCAGCTCAAGGTGATAGAGCTGAGAAGATGGCAAGAGCCAGTGGAGCCCTGGACTAGGGGCCCGACCATTAGCGACTCTTCTCATCAGTCTTCTATTAGTCTATCTATAATCTATCTATATATATATCTATCTTACACGCCGCCCGGCCTATCGGTATCCTGCCTTACACACTGCTCGCTCGCCCTCCAGTGCGGTCGTTCGCTCGGCGGACACCCATAGAGTTACAGGTAATGAGAAATTAAAAATTCTTGTTGGGTACTTGCGCATGGATTTTCACCGTACTCAAGGTTTCTTTATTCTGTGTTGGGCTAGCAGTGATAATGGAACGCTGTGAGACTGGCAGAAGGAGATGATCTTTGTGCTTTTTCAGCGAGTAACTACGCACTTGTTTTGCCGCTTCATGTTGGCTGCCTACTTCTAGTTGGAAGCCTTGTGAGGCTAGTTTGGTGGACAAATTACTTTTAGTGTCGTGTTCCAGCACAAAAATCACTTTTTGTCTCGACAATAACGCATACGTGATGTACACGATGCTCATGTACCTGCCACGGCTTTATTTCAGTGTTGTGTCGTCCACGATTAATGTACGTGCACGCAAAAGCACTGTTGCGGCTATCAGATCAAGCTGCTTCTCGAGATATTTCTTTTCACTGATCAGATTCTTTATTTGCCTTTCTAAAGACACTTGCCCGGCGAGTCAGGGCTGCGATGAAGTCAAGGCTCCGCCGGTAGCGGCAAAAGGCGATGCATTTGCGTGTGTGCAGCACTATGTAGCGGCAATTCAATGACTTGGATGTGTTCAAGCTGTTCGAAGTGCGTACGTGTGTTCTTGCGTATACCCGATCGACTGCCGTGTGTCGAGCTTCTGCAGCTTCATAATTTATTCATCTTAGTACCATGATGACCTAACGTAAGGAGCGACATATTCGCCTGAGTAAGGTGAGCTTCATCAGGAAACGTGCGCGATCAACGCGGAGCATTTCAACTATTCTCGTCATTTTTTCATGATGCTGGCATCTCTTTATGCAGTGAAACGGGTGCCATTGGCTCTCAAGCCGAAACGTCACAGTGAAACCTGTACTTCATTTGTAAATAAAGCATATGCAAGGACGAAAGTTACACTTATAAATGTTTTCCATCAATGAACACTTTCCCTATTTTTATTGCGCAGTTCGAAGTCAACATCAGTCAAAATCGTCCAATGCTTTATTCTGCCGAGACGGCGAAGGGTAGAAAGCCTGCTCACAATAGTAAAAATAATTTCTTCTTGATAATGAACAGCTTGTCCTCACAAAATATGTTTGTGGCATCTCACAAAAGCATGGACTGATAAATCTACACACTCTCCGTACTAAAACTATAACGCTTGTTACGCTACCAGCGTGATATATGACAGAACACAGCCTACGCACCCCGTAGCTTCATATACCTGTAGACCATACCGTAAGCAGGAAAACAAATCTGAACGAGCACCCAGAAAAGCACCCGTGCTTGTGCTCCGCACAACGTCAACAATAAAAAACTCCGTTCGTACATGTTTGCACCTCCAATACTCTTAAAATCAGTCCCTAACGTAAACCAAACCAATTGACTTCTCCAATGATGCGGTTAGGCACGAAACTGAGCCAAAACACGGCATATCTCTTGCGAATGCCTCGCCACGGAGACTCGACGACCAAATGTCATGGTAGCAAGCGCGCCTAGACGCAATATATATATATATATATATATATATATATATATATATATATATATATATATATATATATATATGTATGTATGTGTATATATATATATGTATGTATGTATGTATGTATGTATGTATATATATATATATATATATATATATATATATATATATATATATATATAGAAAAGGACGCGGCAAATACCCAGCTGATGGAGCGCAACCAATTGGAAGACGCAGACCTTCTCTCCTGCCTCTCCGCGTGCTCGTCGCAGCAGCGGCAGCGGCAAGGTGAAGGCAGGGGTAGCACACTCTAAAGTTCAACAAATGGCCACAGAGGGCGAAAAAATCGACTGCGCGCCGCTGCTAACAAAACCAGCGTAGTAGAATCACTTCGGGATGCTTTCGTTAGTTCCAACATTTCCCGGTAGAGGCGTCGTAGTAAGCGCAATTTTATCTTACAAACTTTCTCTTACAATTACCGAAGCATTTTCTTTTACATAAAAACAGGGCAAAATTATCATTGCTAATTAGATATTGTACTCTATATCTACTCTTCGCCATTATAAACGCAAATAGCGTTCAGCATCATCGATCTTTCACGTGACCTCTGGCCTGGATTTAAAATTTTTACCGGTGTTTCCGAGTGCACGGCGGCACGGATTCATTCGTTCGTGCACTCAAGACTGGTTGCTTCTTTGTTTCTAAAACTAGTTTCTTGCGCTTCGATGTCTCGCGTTATTTAACTTGGGGTGAAGTTACGTGTTTGCAAGTGGACATGTGAGCCCGGCAGTTGGGTTTCGGTCGTGAGCCATTCGGAACAGGTCTGCATCGAAACGGGAGCTGGATTTTGCTGCGGCTGACAACGGCGATAACGGTGAGTCGTTTAACACCGCTGCTTGAATCGTTATATAATATCCGTCTAATTACCTTCCAGGCGGGCACAAGTTAACGAACTAGATCCTGCATTACATATGGGCAGTGAGGATCTCAGTTGCTGTTTCCTAAATAAACCTTTACTTGTGAGGCTGTCGTTGAAAGAGCGATATCGGAACGCGCGTCTCATTTTTCATGTTATTGTAGCCGTGGTAGTAGGTGACTGAGTAGCCTTATCAATATACATATTAAACTTTCTTTTCGAGTCCGCCGGCAACGTCTTTCGTCCACAAAACCGAATAATCCTTTGGTAAAATGAAGTGAAAGTACAGAATTTAATCTATTAAACAGTTCCAAGCATGATAATTCACCCATATTTCGTACTTGTTGGTTCCAAATGCTCTTGCTGTTCAGATTGGTTTACCGTAGGGCATTTATTTTTGCAGTAGTGAAGCGGTGCATCACGTTCGTGCAGAAAAATAATGCATCAGTTCTAATAGCTTCATCACTTTCATGCATTTCCTTGTGGAACTAGCAATGTTGACATGCATTGTAGTTAGGCAGACATCAATTTTATGGACAATAGCAATATTTATTTAACATGCTGCTTAAGCACCCTAGAACAGACAGTGTACATTTGCATGTGTTCTGTAGTCGCAAATCATTACAACATATATGTCACACCTTTTTGCATTTGATATTGCAAACTTTGCTTTTTCAATTTCTGATTCAGTCAAAATTTCTGTTCCAGACATGCAGGAATGAGGACGGCACCAGTATAAAGCAACATACTCCACGCACTAAACTGAAGCTGCTGCCTGCTACAACAAGGTCATTGTGTGGACATTGGCTACTACTACAAGGTAAACAACACATGGCTCAGAAATAAATCTTTGATATATGCTGTATTGGCTTGCTGTTTGCAGCAGATATGAATGCTTGTTCATATTTATGGTTCAATATAATTGGTTCGAACATATAAAACACACATACATTTGGCTAATCTGTGCTATATCTCATGTCACCGTTTTGCCCCAACAGAGTCTATGCCAAGCACATCTTGGTTATCACAGGAGCTCCTATCTGCGCCAACAGGAAGGGGCTGGAGCCGAATTTGCAAGGCTTTTACACCAAGAACAAAGCACATGCAGAAGAATATGAATGAGATATCAAGTCTGCAGAGGACTGTGTCAAGACTGAAAAGAGCTTCAGCCACCATTCCACCAGCACGGACATTTGGCTGAGTCATCCAGGTAACTCAGAAAGGGCTTTCTAGAAATTTTTCGTCTTCAGATGCACCTGCAAAATCTGACCAAGCACGGACGACGCTGGCCAAAAGATCGAGTTCCATCAGTTTGCCCTTAATCAGCTTCCTAGCCATGTTAATTCCGTTTAGGCCAAGTGTAATTTTTCTTCTATAAATGCAAGCTTTCTCATTGCCCATTTTTGTTAGAGACCATTCATCCTCATCCAAATATAAAGGTCAACCGATTGTTCGCTGATACTTAATACCAGTCACTGTCTAGCAGCCTAACATATCTGTAGCAGTATCTTCTAGTGTATGTTGTCATGCGTAATTCCTTTCCTGAAATAGCTCATGCAGCATCGGCATGCGTCTTGCATTAACCTATGCACATGTGCTATGCACCATTTTACTTTTCTTGATGTTTTTAGCCTTCAATGCTTGCAGAGCAGAGTGGCTTGTCTCTTGAATGCAAGCTTTCTTATTTTCCATATTCCTAGTCTCGTTGATGATTGCTCCTCTTCCTTGATAGCCTGGGTCTTTGTGCAAGCTACACCGAAGTGATTGATTCCATAATCTGGATTTGCTGCCACACTTCGTTGTGGTAACTGTGTTACGTTTTTCAGATGTGGGGGCCTGGTCAGTTGCATTGGTAAGCAGTCCCTCGAGGTAAGCATTTGCTCCTGCAGTCCGCAAAGCGACATAGACTCCCAGTATACAAACACCATAACTGGCGCGCCCCGTTCGTTCTGGCCTGCTGCAGCCATGGGCAAATTGTGCTTGTGGCCTACCTCGGCCATGATTTGCTCAAAACGGAGACCAGCATATGTGCTTACATGGTTCGAAGTGTATGAAGTTGATAGCCGTATGGGTGGAAAGGCCCGCAAGAATGGCTGCCGAAGGTGATGCCCACAAAAGTGTGGGCCACACATAGCGGCCCCCGAAAGAAAATAAATGTGCAGGTTGGAAAGGAGTTAACGCTAAAATGCCGGGTAGTCCATGTCGCTGTGATGGTTGCGGAAGCAGATGCCTGCGTCACCTGATTGCTTCGCAATGGAAGTTGCTCAGCTTCAACGGCAACTGTTGGTTCAAACAGGTGCGAGGCTCTGTCCAAACTGTTTGTACCGCAGGTTGTCGCTCGTTACCAGACCACCACATGCGACAAAGGCAAGCATTATGCGTATAAGATGGTTCGTGGCCAATGGATAATGTATTGTCTGAACCTCATGCGGTGACTGATTGCTGTTTAATTTTGCTGTTATGTCACTTGGTTACGGTCGCAGTTTTATGTTTTTCGAATATTGCGGCCTGGTCGGTTGCACTGGGAAGCAGCCTCTCGTAGTAAGCATTTGATCCTGCAGTCTGCACAGCGACATCGACTCCCAATTTACGCACACCGTGATTCGTGCTCCCCGTTCACCCTTTCCTGCTGCAGCCATGGGCAAATTGTGCCTCTGGCCTTTCTCGGCCGCGATTAGGCATGAACGGAGACCAGCATAAGTGCTTACATGGTCGGACGTGTATGAAGTTGGGTGGAAAGGCCCGCAAAAGTGGCTGATGAAGGTGATGCCCACGAAAGCGACTTGTCCATATTGAGACAATGTGGGACACCAAGTGTGAGCCACACGTTAGCGGCCTCCAAAAGAAAAGAAACATGCAGGCTGGAAAGGAGTCAATGCTAAAATGATGGGTAGTCCATGTCGCTGTATAGGCTGCGGCAGCAGATGCCTGCGTCACCCGATTGCTTCGCACTGCAAGTTGCTTATTTTTAACAGCGACTGTCGCTGCAAACAGGTGGGACACTCTGTCCAATCTGTTTCTGCTGCTGGTGGTTGCTCGTTACTAGACCACCACATGCGACGAAGGCAAGCATTACGCCTGTAGGTAGGCGGCTGAATGTACCGTAAGAGACCCGTGTATGGGAATGCTCACTGTTGCCATATGGTTTGTAGCCAATGTATAATGTGTTGTCTGAACCTTATGTGGTGATTGATTGCTGTTAATTTTGCTCTTATGTCACTTGGCTACGGTCGCAGTGTTATATTTTTAGAATATTGCAGCCTGGTCGGTTGCACTGGGAAGCAGTCTCTAGAAGTAAGCATTCGCTCCTGCAGCCTGCACAGCGATATAGACTCCCAATTTTCATGCACCGTGTTTCGTGCTCCCCGTTCGCCCTTTCCTGCTGCAGCAATGCGCGAATTGTGCCTCTGGCCTTTATCGGCCGCGATTAGGCATGAACGGAGACCAGCATACGTGCTTACATAGTCCGATGAGTATGAAGTTGATAGCCAGATGGTTGGAAAGGCCCCCAAAAGTAGCTGATGGAAGCGATGCCCACGAAAGCGACTTGTCCATAGTGAGACAATGTGAGACACCAAGTGTGAGCCAAACATTAGCGGCCCCCGAAAGAAAAGAAACGTGCAGGTTGGAAAGGAGTGAACGGCTAAAATCTGGGGTAGCCCATGTCGCTGTGTAGGCTGGAGCAGCAGATGCCTGCGTCTCCCGATCGCTTCGCAATGCAATTTGGGCATTTTTAACGGCGACTGTCGCTGCAAACAAGTGGCACACTCTGTCCAATATGTTTCCGCTGCTGGTTGTTGCTCGTTAACCTGACTACCACGTGCGACGACGACGGTGAGCCGTTTACGAGCTCGCGTCAATGATTCCAGCGTATCTCGACATGCAAATTTTATTTCTGCTATTGCACGAGAATGTACACTGCTTGTCTTCTGCCAATAAAGTTGCGCGTTCTGTTGACTCACTTGTGGCTTGTTTGTATGGGCGTCAGTAGAGGCTTTTGGAAATTAGAACGCACCAGCTACGCGGCAGCGAAGGCATTGAGGCATGCCGCATAACCTGCAGGGCAAGGACGGCCGCGACCGGGAAAAAACGGCCATATTGGATTTTGCTCTAAAAAAAAATTGCACTTCCGCTTCCGGATTGAGCAACGTCATCTGGCGTCCGCCTAAGTAAGTTCCATGCGCTGCCGCTGCTTATTTTCGAACCAAGGCGGAAGGTACAGTTTCGCTTCTCTAAGTTGGTTCTTTATTCTATGGTAAAGGTATGTCGCTACCTTTGGTTTGATCTAGGGAGTGACTTCGCCGCCCCAAGTATAATACCCCCCCCCTCCATAACAACGGCGGATCTTCTCTCCGTCGAGAATAGCTTTCAACATAAATCGGCCCAAGCGGGCAAGAGTGGGCGCACGCGCTGCCCAGAACATGCACTCCCATCCGTTCCATCCGCCCACTTTCCTCTCTTTAGTGCTCGAGAGAGAGCAGCGCTATCCGGATCAACCTCGCAAGCTTTCACTCTCCCACACAGACAGCAGACGGCGCGCGGCGACGATTTTATGGCCCTGGGACTTTATATGGAACCACACGGTGACGCCGACGCCAAAATTGTGCTGAGAATTCCCAAATAATTTGTATCGCAATAATATAATTGCATTGGGAGGCGACAGGGCAGTGCAACCAGAAGTCTTTTCTTAGGTCCAGGACATTGTGGCTAGGTATGGAGCTTTTGCCACGTGCCCTAATCCCAAGCAGAGCAAGACAATACGGAGTCAAAATTTTCCATATCTATATCACAACCGACAGTTCAGCCAATACAAAGAGAACGAGGTCACCCCCGCTATAGACGGTGATGCAAATCACATGAAAATTATCGTGAACGTCAAGTGCATGCACCGCTACCAACAGAGAAAAATATGTCGAACCTAATCTTACAGAATATAACATTGCGACGAATACATCGGGACTCAAAACGGAGTCGTATGGCAACTTTTGTGTACTTTGCAAACGCGATGTTAATGCAATCATTGGTGCCTGCTTGTGGCCTTAATGCATCGCATTGTATGTAAGGCAACGAAACTTGGGCCACAGCGTATTTTCCGTCAAAACTTGTATGCAATACATTGAAGAAAGAGGGTTAACCGAGGGGCCCGATTTTTATTATTCATATCATCAGAAGCCAACAAACACTGACACCAAGAACAACATAGGGGAAATCGCTTGTGCTTAATAACTAAAGTAAAGAAAGGATACATTAATGGAAATTAAAGCGGATGAAAAAACAATCTGCCGAAAGGGGGAACGGAACCGACAACCTTCGCATTTCTACCAATTGAGCTACCGCGGCTTTTTTTCCCCCTTATTTCCAGCTTGGCTACAAGCCTCAAAAGAGTTTGTGATCATAGATCACACTCGTTTTATATGTGTCAAAGTATCAAGTATTGACACCACAGCTTCATCACAGCCATTCCCTTTGTACACGTCACATACCTTCACAACCATTTCCACAAAATATTCATAAACAGATCGACCTTTAACATCACAATGTCTATATGCCAACAGACTACGCCAGACTGCGTGCACCCCAAGTAAAAAGATAACATCCCTCTGTTCAAAATCGCGTTCAGGTGGTAAAAAACGAATGCTATGTGGATTGAGAGGTAGGTCTATCTTTAACGTCCTCGGTAATATATCCCAAAAGAATATGGCATTATTATAATCAATGAAAACATGTTCGATCGTTTCAGCTTTCTTGCAGAGAAAGCATCTATTTCCGCGTGGCACATAAATAAGCTTGACGAAAAATATTTTAACGTTTGCCGGTATACAAATATTTTGAACCCTTTCAGGTATGTCTTGCCCAGGCCCTCCTTGCAAAATTAACCGATACACTGGAACAGGGAACACATTTTCAGTGAGATCCTTCATAAGACGCTTTCTTTTTACATTGGAGAGGTACTCAAGAGAAAATCTCGTCCTAAGGAAATGTTAAGACGTTGCAACTTCACGCAAGAACCTTGAAATTGTGTTGTGAGGGCCAATGGCTGAAGAAGCAAAAAATAAATCAGGCATAGAAACTGTTAACATAGATTGAAAAAAAACACAAACGGGTCTCTTTCGTCCCTTATCAATATGAAACGTTATACAACTTGCTGTAGAAACAAGTGGCACACCGACAGACCACCTTTCTTTACTCGACGAAACAAATTTGTCCTTGTTGTGCGCTCCCACGTAGAACACCAGATAACCGTGGCAAAGATTCGGTGAAATTTTTGAATGTGCTTACGTGTACAATACAGTGCCTGATGAAGATACATAATTTTCGCAGCGAGAAAAACGTTACAAATAGTGGCACGTGCGAAAATCGATGATTCACGGCCACCTCATGCTTCGGGCATCGCACGCATTACATGCATGTTTTCGAGCCAGAGTGACTCGTTCTCACAGAACCCATCCAAAGGTACCCCCAGGTAAGTACTAGGTGTCGTGAACCACCGGATATTTTCAAAAACACCGGGCGTGGCATTCCAATGGCCATGCCAGAGACCAATACTCTTTCGCTAATTGATTTCACTGCCCCTTTTCTCACAAAACCTTTCAGTAATTCTTAATAATGAGCTAACACTCTCCCTATCTGCCGCAAATAGGGCAACGTCATCGGCATAAGCTAGAACACGTACTTCACAGGACTGTATCTTAAACCCCCTGATTTCTGTGCTATTAACTATTTTTCTACAGAGCGGCTCCAAAAATAAAGCAAAAAGTAAAGGACTTAACGGACAACCCTGTCGAACGGAAGAGAGTATTGTACGCGTTGTGAGAGTTCACCGTTAACAATTAAATTGGTACATAGCTTTGATATGCCCTTTTGATGCCTTTACACATGAGGGAACCAAGTCCTACATAATTAATAAAACGAGAACACTATGTGGTACCATATCAAAAGCCTTAGCTAGATCCATTTGCAGCATCGCTACCTTCATAATAATAATATTAGGGGTTTTACGTGCCAAAACCACTTTTTAATTATGAGGCACGCCGTAGTGGAAGACTCCGGAAATTTTGACCACCTGGGGCTCTTTAACGTGCACCTAAATCTAAGTACACGGGTGTTTTCGCATTTCGCCCCCATCGAAATGCGGCCGCCGTGGACGGGATTCGATCCCGCGACATCGTGCTCAGCAGCCCAACACCATAGCCACTGAGCAACCACGGCGGGTCATCGCTACCTTGAGGAGAGCGTTATCGAAATAATCTAAAATGCTTCTAGCTGTATGAATATTTGTAAATATTTTCCTACCTCTGATGCCGCATGTCTTATGCGGCCCAACTAACTTCCATATAACTCCCTGCAGCCTTGATGCAACAATTTTCATGAAAACCTTGTACTAAACATATGTCAACGTAATTGGCGTGTATCCCTTCACTTTACGTAATATATTTTTATCTTTGCCTTTTGGGATTAGTACTGTGTGCGCACGATTGAACGATGGACGTAAGGTCTCCCGCTCAAGTGCCTCTGAAAACTCTTCATGGTGGTCTCGAATCCGGCAGCATTGATGCCTTCAGGTAGCATGCGTGGGTTTATTGACCAGTCGCCTTCACCCAAAAAGATCACGTACTCGTGACGCCTGCGGCAAAAACGACGTTTCACGTCCGCCGCGAAGGTCTGTGAGTGGTGGCGCTGGTTAACACTCCCAAGGTTCTACTAGGACACATATATACACAAGAAATCTAGATGGGGAGACAGCGCCGCGGTAGCTCAAGTGGTAGAGCATCGCACGCGGAATGCGAAGGTTGTGGGTTGGGTTCCCACCTGCGCAAAGTTGTTTTTTCATCCACTTTAACTTCCATTAATGTATCGTTTCTTTACTTCATTTATTAAGCACAAGAATTTTCCTCTATGTTGTGCTTGGTGTCGGTGTTCGTTTGCTTTTCATGATATGACTAATAAAAATCGGGCGCCTCGGTTAACCGTCTTTCTTCTTGTTTATTACATAACGAGGGTCTCGAATCCAGCAACATTGATGCCTTCAGGTAGCATACGTGGCTCTATTGACCAGCCGCCTTCACCCAACAAGATCACGTTCTCGTGACGCCTGCGGCAAAAACGACGTTTCACGTCCGCCGTTAAGGTCTGTGAGTGGTGGCGCTAGTTAACACTCTCAGGGTTCTACTAGGACACATAAATACCCAAGAAAAGTGGATCCGGAAACAACGCCACGGTAGCTCAATTGGTAGGGTATCGTACGCGACATGCGAAGGCTATAGGTTTGGTTCCCACCTGCGGCAAGGTGTTTTTTCATCCACCCTAATTTCCATTATTGTATCGTTTCCTTACTTCTTTTATTAAGCACAAGTAATTTCGCCTATGCTGTCTTTGGTGTCAGTGTTTGTTGGCTCTTCATAATATGCAAAACATTGTAGTTTAAGACATCAAATGTTCCCTACGACCCCAGAGGAAAGCTCTGCACGGTGATCATTTTTAGGTTTTATGAATTTTTCAAATTTAGCCTGTTGCTGATAATATAATGTTAGTGCTTGAGCTGGATGATTCAGAGAGAGCGGACATCAGTTCCACAAGAAACCGAAACACAGATTTAAATCATTATTATAAATTTACTAATTACTTTGTTAAATAATTACTCGATAGCTTATGTCGCAATTTACGATTTGTAACCGGTCAGGTTCCACGGCGTACCAACTTGGAATGAATTTCTAGAACGACACCAGTTTGCAGATGTGAGCCAAGAAACCTGCTGTAAAAATGCACTATTCTTGCCCTTTTTTCAAAGAAAACGCTCCTTTATGCATTGGTGGGCAAAAGTAAGTGGAACGCCCGTGTATTTTGTTCGACACTTGGAAAATAATATCTCGAAAGTGGTGTCATCCCGCAAATATTTACAAGCGTTATACCTCTTGCAAGCTCATCAGCACCAATATTTAAATTGCAACATGTACCGTAAAGTAATTAATTAAATATTATTGTCCTTTTTTATTATTTGAACATGCGCTTGGATTAATCGTGCCACTTATGTCCCTGTCTTGGAATAATCCAGCTCAATGACAAAGATTATGCTATCTGCCACAGGCGACCTTTAAAAATTCTATAAACCTTAAAAACGATCACATTGCATATGTATATTCATCACATTCATCATATGTATAACATCACATTGCATATGTTTTTAATACGAATCCACAGGCTAAGTTTTGTAAGAAATTGTAACGATATCTTTGTTTCTATCCTTATCTTCTGTAACCCCTCCTTATGTAATAGCCCGACAAGGGTCCTTAAGGAAAAATAAATGATAATGATGATGTATATGTATCAGTGATGATGATATGTATCAGTGATACGACTGATACTTCGCCAACCACAATGTTTTGCGACCCGCCAGCTAAAGCAATTGAGAAGCCATAGCTGATACACTTTACTGCATGAGGTGCCTTTAGTTTGCATCCCACATTGTAGGTCCAGTGTGCATGGAGCCTTGCATGTTTTAATAGTGGTGACAGAATTTTATTACCCTTTTCCGTCACTTGAGTTCCTTTGCGATAACTTTCCATTTTTCTTGCCGATCTGGAATATCTATCTTGAGCGAAGTAAACGCTGCGCCTCCAGTTGCTCCTTGCGAAAGCAAGAGCGACACCTTCAGGTCTGTAGTAGGGGCCTTGGGAGCCCGACTTCACCCCCCCTCCCCTAGCCTCCCTATGACATGCGAACGCGTCAGCGCTGGCACAATCCAGTGCGCGGCAATCCAACCCCCCCTCCCGCCCCCCGAACATTCAGTACTAGAAAATCTAGAAGGCTGCGGTGGACGCTGCCATGATCAAAACCTGACGACGCAAACGAAGTGCTAACTCCAGCCACTCATTGGTAAAAGCACGAAGATCACAATTTGCACTACTTGCGCCAATAAAGAGGACGCGTGTGCACATTTCGTCAAGTGTATCAGTTACTTGTGAAAGTATTCCGCTCATATTAGTTGCGCGACGTCCGAATTATGCATCTTTATATCGTATTTGTGATAGTCCCTTTTTTTTTGTCCTCTACGGCGTTCCCCCGTACAAGATTGTCTCGTTGGCGAGATGATGTGTCATCTATTTCAGCATGTCTTGTCAGAATTTGCCGCTTGAAAAGGAGCACTATGGCAGCACCGTCCATCGACCATGAGAAGCCGCTGTGCGGTCAGCCTATGATTTCACGCATCTTGTGGAGGCGGTTTGCTGCGCCCCCGCATTCACTCCGGGCGAGGTTAAACGTAAGGTTATGAGCCAGCCATCCAACTACATGGGTGGCAACAAGGTTCAGCTGCTGGAGCTTCAAATTCGTCTTGTTCATCTGCAGAGGAAGAGCAATACGTAAAAAGTAAATACAGATGTACAAATCTTTAGTTGCTTATCAGAGATACGAATTTGATACCGCACTTCCTCACCTGTGCAAACACACTGAAAATTTACACCAAATACTTTCTTTCACTCGAGTGGTCTATGAACAAGACTCTATGGTCACGTAGGTTGTTCAACCTCTCATCATATTCTACTGCATGATTTAAACCATATGAACTTTCCGCAAAGACAGCCATTGTGACATAGCCAGAAAACTGCCGGCCCAACATATGCGAGTACAACAGACATGCTGTTTCTTGTTTCATGTTATCAGCGCAGTAGTAAAAGGAGACGCAGACAGCAATATTTTGTTCAGGTCTATTAAGGACTTACCTTGACACGGTATTTCTTGATAGCAAGTCACGAGAACCCTCGAAATATATATCTATATTATTACGATATTATCGGTAGATACCCGAGAGACGAGCCGCCGTGAGAACGACGACGAGGTGGGTCTGTGCCCTAGCCGCGAGTGAATGTCGGCCTGGCGCTCTGGCTCCAGTCTAGTGTAAATAGTCTGTAAATAGCCTCTTTTGTCTGTGTCTTTCTACACGTAACATTCTGGTGGAGGTGAGCGATCCCCGTCCTCGCCACGGAACTCCGGAGTGGTCGGTACGTCGAGCTTGTCACTATGCCTCCCGGTGAAGAGCCCGCCTCTGCAACGGCTTTGGCTGCTCCGACTGCTCCCGTCGTCACGGTTGCTCAACATCGCGACCCTGGTGTGTTCTCTGGCCTGGGGGGACAGGACGTTGACGAATGGCTCAAGCTATATCAACATGCCAGCGCTAATAACAGGTGGGACCCAACCATTATGCTCGCCAATGTCATCGTTTATCTTGTCGGCACCCCACGCGTGTGGTACCAGACGCATGACGAAGAGATCAGCAGTTGGGACTCTTTCAAAGAAAAGCTACGGGATCTGTTCGGCGACCCCATTGGCCGCAAGGTTGCCGCAGGAAAGGCTCTTGCGTCGCGCGTTCAGACAACTACACAGCCGTACGTTTCCTACATCTTCGACGTCTTGGCTCTATGCCGCAAAGCTGACGATGTTATGTCTGAATCAGATAAAGTGTCACATGTCCTAAAAGGCATCGCCGACGACGCTTTCAATTTGCTTGTTTTCGGCAATGTCTCGACAATCGACGCCATCATCAAAGAATGCCGTCGCCTTGAACAAACCAAGAGCCGTCGTATCACACACAACATCACGTGGCTACCCAACACCGCCTCTACGCCGACATGTGATTGTTGATCGCGTCAGGCTACCACCTGTGACGACGTCACCCGTATTGTTCGCCGCGAGCTTCAGGCCGCCTGTTCGCCAGCTTTCTCCACGACGCCTCCCGATCCGCCAGCACCCACGATTGCCATGATTCAGGCCGTAGTCCGACAAGAATTTGAGAACATGGGTCTGAACTCCGTGTGTTCAACATCTCAACCCAGCGTTCCCCAGTTCTCCGCCGGCCCTCCTCTTCCCCGACAGTCCTTTTCCCCCACATCTCGCAGCAACCCGTCCGATTGGCGTACCCCTGATGACAGACCAATCTGCTTTCACTGCTGTCGCATCGGCCACGTCGCTCGTCACTGCCGCAACCGATGGCCTCCGCCTCCTCGGACATACGCCGCCACTTATCCCGCACCTTTGGACCTTCTGTTCCCTATGCCACCCGCCGTGAACCCACTGTCGCTGATGCTCCTGCTCCGAACCTTCGCTACAGCCGCTCGCCCTCACCTCGACGCCGTCAGTCCCATTCGCCCCAACCCCGCCGCTTCTCTTCGCCGCCTATCACCTCACGGGCACAGCCAGAAAACTAGGCACTGCAGCTTCTGGAGGTGAAGCTGCGTTGTCGACACTGCCCTCAAATCCTCTGCTCACGTTAAACACGAACCAAAACCTTCTTGACGTTGACGTTGATGCATATCCTGTCACGGCGCTCATCGACACAAGGGCACATCTTTCTATTATGAGTGCTGCCTTCCGACGACGATTGAACACGCTCCTCACCCCAGCGTCGGCACGCGTCGTCCGTGTTGCGGATGGCGGTACTGTGCCTATCATCGACATGTGTACGGCACGTGTTAGCATCGCCGGCCGCCACACTCCTGTCCTCTTCACCGCGATTGCTCATTGCCCCCACGACCTTATTCTCGGCCTCGATTTTCTCTCCGCGCATTCTGCTCTTATTGACTGCTCTGCCAGTACCGTTCGCCTTGAGTTACCGATTCTCGCAGAACCTTCTGACTCACCCCAGTGCCGCCTACGCCCCACTGGCTTTATTTGCCTGCCGCCAAAATCAATAGCCTATATTGAACCCTCGTCTTCCCCACCAGTCCCTGATGGCGAGTACCTCGTCACTCCTCTGCGCGACATTCTCTTACAGTATGACGTTACCGTGCCTCACAGTATACTTACTATTAATGCGAACCGCACTTTCATGCCTATCTAACTTTGGATTGGCGAAGCAAATTCTACCACAAGGTATTTGCTTTGCCAACGTTGATTGTCTCGGCGACCATCACTTGGCAAATTTATCAACCGATCCTTCTTGCGAGCTGAGCAGGCCTCTCGTGCCAGCCTCGGCCGACGATCCCAAGATACAGAAAATGGTTGCGACGGACCTATATATATATATATTCTGCTTTGCGCTTTGTGCACACGCTGGAGCAAGCATTTATGACACGAATGGGCACAGACACAGCTCTCCTAGGACTTCTTCACGGAGAAAGTTTTTCTTTATACGAAATCTGACGGAACGTGCCCTGCACGAAGAATGGCTATTTGGGTAACCGTACGGCTTGGGTACTGAGAGGTATGTAGCGGGTCCTTGGCGATTCCAAATATCATGGCATCTGGTTGTACGCCAGTAGTGTCCACATTATGCTCACAGATGACAACACGGCGGTCGCAGCTTCACACTTAGACCAATTCAGTGCTATTTCACCCGTCGAAACACGTCAATAACCATGCAGACGAGTTGAAGGTGCCGTTCCAATGCAGTTGAAAACACGATTAAAACGTCCTAATACCACAGCGATGTGAACCGCTTGAGTCCGTGAAGAAGGGTCTATCGTTCAGTGAAATGGGGCTGGCGCACTACACATACTCCAAGGCATGAGCATTAGGAGTGACAAATACTGTTTTGACTGGCTCCATATTATCCACCATAATTTTTCATATCCAGAGTGAAGGTGGTTAGAAGAGAAATACGCAGCGCAATACATGCAATCAAGGGCATGATCAATTGTGGCAAACGGTCTGCATCTTCGTAATGCTGTTGCCGTGGCTATAATCCATGAAAAAGTGCTATGACTCAAATTTATTTATAACGGCCGCAACCAGGGATTTCCAGACATAGGAGGATGGCTCGATAAGGCCAATGGCAAGTATGTTCGCGCTTTCTGCTGGATGACGCTGTTCTAAGGCGCAGACGCTGACTGGATAGGGGCACCGGTGAACAAGGCTGGCATTACTAGTGTGTATGCGCGGCGAGACATGTCTAGGCGAAATGCCTATTAATTCTAAAATTCCTGAATAGGACACGACAAGCAGCCGGCGGCCTTCAGGGTGAGTAGGAGGAAGACCTGAGATTACACTGTGGATTTTGTACCAACCACTAGTTAGCAACGTCGGTGTGCCCCTCTGAGGGAAGGCAATGTTCGGTTCATGGGTTCGGCGCGGAAGCATTGCAGTGCAAAACGGCGAGGCATGGAGATCCCCTGTGGTATGTCTCGCTTGGTGAAGCCAACATTCACAACTTGAAGGATGTTTCTAAAAGCCAAGACTGACCTTTGCAATTTTTAACACTCGGACCCTCTCGAGTGAAGCTAGCCTAGCAGAACTCCTTGAGGAAATATCAGGCTCTGTTTGGAATATCATTGGCCTTAGTAAGTAAGGTAAGAAGAACTGGTGAAGCTGTTACAGTGCTGACATATGGCCACGTCCTATTCTAAAGAGGACTAGCAGATAAGAAGCAGTTCGGAGTAGGATTCCTGATCCATAAGGTCATAACAGGCAAGACTGACGTATATTACACATTTATTGCGAGGGTTGCACTAGTCGAAAGAAAGCTAAATAGGAGGTATACTATAAAGGTAGCACAAACCTATGCTCCTACCTCCAGTCACGATGATGAAGAAATAGAACAGTTTTATGAAGACGTTGAATTAGCGATGCGAAAAGTGCAAACTCAGTATACTGTAGTCATGGGCGACTTCAATACAAAAGTGCGGAAAAAGCAGGCTGGTGAACCAGAAATTAGCAATAATGGCGTGGATTATAACAGCACTCGAGGAGAGATGTTGGTAGAATTCGCGGAACGGAATAAGCTGCGAATAATGATAACCTTCTTCAGGAAGCGTTGGAATAAAAAGTGCACCTGGAAAAGCCTTAATAGTCAAACAAGAAATGAGATTGATTTCATCCTTTCTGCTGATCCCAGCATAGTACAGAATGCAGAAGTGTTAGTTAGGGTAAAGTGCAGTGATCATAGGTTAGCCAGGGTTAGCATTCATCTGAATTTGAAGAGAGAAAAGATAAAATTGGTCAAGAAGAAACAGGCCAACCTAGACGCAGTAAGGTTGGCACTTTCGAACAAATTTGCAGCCTTAAAAGAGAGAGATGAAGATTTATGTTACATTAGATTCATAGAGGCAATGAATGAAACCGTAGCAACGCTGGCTCCAGTAGCAGAAATTGAAGTGGGAAGTCATGCCCCAAGGCAACCAGTAGGTAAGCGCTCCCAATGAACAAAGGAACTAATAAATAAACGACAAAGAATGAAAGTGTCCAACTCAAGAGATCAGACGGAATTCGCGTAACTGTGAAAACAAATCAAGAAGAAAATAAGGAATATTCGAAGCTATGAGGTGAAAAAACTAAGAAAGCAGTAAAAAAAATTGACGCAGCCTGAAAACAGTCAGAAGGAAACAAGGTATTGGACAAACCAAGATGTATGCACTGAAAGATAGGGTAATATCATCAGCAATCTCGAAGACATAGTACAACCGCCGGAAGAATTATATAGTGACCTGTGTGTACGCAAAGCAGAAACAATACCTCCATTCATATTAGTAATGAACAGGTTAGAGAGGCTCCTTCTAAACCTAGCGATGAAGTTAGAAGCGCCTTGCAAGGTAGATCTAGTGGCCCTTTATACGAACTGCCTATAGACTTCAAGGATCCCAGAGAACTGTAAGAATGCCAAAATTTTACCAATCCACAAAAAGGGAGACGTTAATGAATTGAAAAATATGTGCCCATAACCTTACATCCAATATTATATAAAATATTCACCAAAATAATCTCCAATAGAGTAAGAGCAACACTAGACTTTATTCATCTAAGCGAACAGTAGGTTTCAGGAAGGGGTACTCTACAGTGGACCACATGCATGTCATCCATCAGGTAATCGGCAAATCCGCAGAGTACACTCTGCCTCGCTATATGGCTTTCATAGATTACGAAAAGGCATTTGATTCAGTGGAGATACCAGCAATCGTAGAGGCATTACGTAAGCAATGAGTGCAGGACGCTTACGTAAATACCTTGGAGAGTATCTACAGAGATTCCACAGCTACCTTAATTCTCCCCAAGAATAGTGGGAAGATACGTATAAAGAAAGGAGTCAGACAAGGAGACACAATCTCTCCTATAATATTCACCGCATGATTGGAAGAACTATTCAAGCTTTTAAACTGAGAAGGCATAGGAGTAAGTACAAAAGACGAATATCTCAGCAAGCTTAGGTATGCAGATTACATTGTCCTGTTCAGCCACACTTGGGACGAGTTACCACAAATGATTGAGGACCATAACAGAGAAAGTATAAGAGCGAGGTTGAAGGTTAATATGCAGAAAAGACAGATAATGACGAATAACCGTGCAAGAAAACCAGAGTTCAGTATCGCCAGTCAGCCCCTAAACTCTATGAATGAGTAGGTTTACCTTGTTAAATTACTCACAGGGGACTCCGGTCATGAGAAAGAAATTCACACAATAATCAAAATGGGTAGCAGCACATACGGCAGACATTGTAATATTCTGACTGGAAGTTTAGCGTAATCATTGAAAAGAAAGGTGTACAATCAATGCATTCTATAAGGGGTAAAAACTTGAGATGTACAAAGAAGCTGGAAAACAAGTCCAGGACCACGCAAGGAACGATGGAACAAAGAATGTTATCCTTAATGATAAAAGACAGGAACAGAACGGTGTAAATCAGAGAGCAAAGAGGGATAGCCGATATTCCATTTGAAATTAAGAGAAAGAAATGAAGCTCGGTAGGCCATTAAAATGCATCGGTTAGATAACCGGTGCACCATTAGCGTTACAGAATTGGTGGCAAGGGCAGCGCAGTCAAGGACGGCAGAGGACTAGGGGGGGGGTTGAAATTAGGAAATTCGCAGGCGCTAGATGGCATTGGTTGTCGCAGGACAGGGGTGATTGGTGATCGCAGGGAGAGGCCTTCAACCTGCAGTGGACATTAAGTAGGCTGCTGATGATGAATGGTCAGTACGGCACTGCAGAGAGGAGCGACAGCGTAAGGGGCGACATGTACTACTTTCCATGTAGAACCACAGGCAAAGATGGTACCTCGGCAGGCGTCCCAGTTTTATTCGACAAGTGAACAATCTCGCTGGAATGTAAGTGACTCAGAGGTCGGACGTAGACGTAAAAAAAATTCTACGCAGTACAAGGTGCAACGCCCCGGTGAAGCCATCGGTCAGATTGAAATTAGAAGAAAGAATATGAAGTCTTGGTATTTTGTCAAGGGGCTACTGCGTAAGGACGACAAAAACCTGGTGACCGGTAACCGTAATCTGGATTCTGCTCAACCGAACAAGAGTGACTCTCGCACCATCGGCGATGCGTACGGCTTGTGGTATAGGAGGTGTTAAGATCTACATTCGATGACGAAAACTTGTACTTAAAACACAGATGTGTACTCCGGCGTCGGTCATAGCTCTGATTCAAAGGTCGTTGATGTATACTTCAAAGATATTCCAGTCGGAAAGTAATTTAGCAGAGCGTTTCAGCTCAAGCTTCACTTCCCGAAACTCTGTTGCGATACCGGCGCCTATGCGCGTTTTGCGTGCCGATGGACGCGCCACTGGTGGCGGCCTTGCGCAGAACACCGGAAAAGGAGCCAGGAGCGCGCCGTGGTTTTCTGCGTCTCTGAGCGTGCTTCTCTTTCTTATTCGCGTTTTCAGACAGAGCAAAATAAGCAACAACCTTCGCATGTGTGGCGTGGTCAAAGCTTCAAAGAATGTCGAAGAAGAATTCTGGCATGGTGGGTGGCTCAAATACCAGCAAGAACGTGCCGACGATACGGTTTTAATCATTTCCAGCAAACGCTCATCAGCGCGAGCAACGTTTGTAATTAATCGCCGCCGTTCAGCGGCAAATTTCTTGTTCTTATCCTTTTCTTTGTCATGTCGGTGTTTTTTCCGTTCGATAATATTTAGATGGGTAAGCGGTCAAGTTCGTCCGCAGTGATGCATGCCATTTAAAGGAAATTCGCTAAAGTTCTGAATGCCGTATGCCGGTTCATTACCGCGTGCGCTAAATAGGCAGCTGAATGGCTCGACTGAACGAGTGCGTCGTGTTGTGTGTTAAAGCTACTAAAGCTTGCAAAATCTAAATTGTTGGTTTTATGCGGCCCGGTAAATCCTCGCACTAGCTGTCGTGCACTTCATGTTTTTGCATTTGTTTTATGCGCGATATCGCGCACAGTTGCTTCGTGCAGACCTGTTGTCGATTTCTTGAGGTGCGAGATTTTGACCCTGCCTCGTTTGTAAAGGGTCTAAATCGCGCTCATAGATGTTGTGGTTTTTTGGGAAATGTGTTTAGAAAATAGGTAGTTCAAGGTGAGTATTACTAACAGTTGTTGCATATGCTATTTTTGTTCCATTTTCGTTGAAGAGGTTGCGTCACGTTTGGGGAGCCGTCACACCTAGATGCTGCCTCAGCAGATTTACCACGTCGGTTCATTGGTTTGGTTTACAACGTAGTCCCTTTCTGCATATTAATGTTGTGCTCAATTGAATTATTTCTTGTTATGCTTATGCCGCAGGGTACTAAACCTTGCATTGCCGCCAGCGCCCATTTGCTTCGACTGGCGCTGCTCTGCCTTTATATATATATCATGTGGAATATCCCTCTAGGAACGTTAAAAAAAAGTACTGAAAAGTTGGCGAGACTTTAGCTTTGTACCTTTCCAAGCAGCTCCCTTAGGGAATTTAATATTACAAAAAGGCCAGTGGGTACAGCAGTTCATCGACATATGCCGCAGAATTGCTTCGGCGGTACAGCGCTAACACTCAGTCTGATTAACCCTTGCGTTTGCTTGCTTCGTTGACTAGCGTACGCGTTTCCATCAATAAATTCGGAAATACTCTTCTTGAGTCGACTTTTACTGTACTAATTCGTCGATGTCACTTCTACTGATTGGCAGAAAGATCCGAACGGCATTGCACCGTGCGGATTTGTTCCGAGATGTAAGTCTTCACTAACGACGAGTGCTTATTATTGAGGTGCAGAAGCAGTATTATGGCGTGGGTATCATTAAAAAAAAGCGATCGGGACATCGCCTTACTCTATAAAATTTAGCGGCTAGTTGACGTGAGCTCCACATCGTTTATATGGGGTTCATGGCGTTTGTCTGCGGAACGCACCTGGCATGTATGTGGACCGGGTAGTCCCAAACATGGGCAACATCGTGTTCATGCCCGCTCCCACAGAGGCCCGCGTATTCCCTAGAGCTGTCAACGCAGAAGAAGCAGTCTGGCACCCAAACAAAGGAGAAATCGCAGCCGCTAACTTCTGCTATTCTTGCTGCAAAGTGTTGCCAGCCGCTACTACTCCTGTGCGTACAGTTGGAAGCGCCCTCTAGGTGGCTATCAGTGGCGCCTCAACTTTTAGCCTTACCAGGCGGTACGCTATGCGCACAGGACGGGGAGGTAGAGCGATGGCTTGCTGGTGAACGAGATGGACGGTGGAGGCGACTGGGCATCGCACGTACCGCCCTCGGGAACTGCACTTGCAGATAACTTGTTGTGGGACGGAAAAGTCGAGCAATGCTGCAGGGAGCGAGATAAGCGCGAAACGGAGAGGTGACAGAGAGGGCTTCTGGCCACGGTAATAGAAAAGGTGGTGTGCAGCACGATTAAACCGGAGGCATACAAGCTTATTTACAGCTCTTCATCATAAAGACGATTCCTGGCACGACAAAAGGAATACGCGCGGCCTCGACACGCTCCATCGAGGGTACAGCACCATGAATATTATTCATGGCGCAGACACTAAACAGGTCCATGTCCAGGAATTTCCGAAAAGCAACGGCTTGGATCAAAGAAATAGCCAAAGTCGAGGTGTCTGAGAGCACAGTGTTATGAGCATCCGGATAAGCTGCCTCGAGTTTACATCAGGCCATACGTGCAAGGTCGTCAGATGCAGACAGTTGACAAGTAGTTGCCTCGTATCCCGAAGTTGGAGCGGTGCTCGGGAGAAGCCCGAAGTGATGCGAGATGAGGTGGCTCTTCAGTTCCTCTAAGCGGTGGCACTATGATTACGCTGCCAACGGTCACCACGTTGCTAAGGACAAGGAGACGAATGCGTCGTCCGTGAGGGCTTTACGTTTGTGAGTCATCTGGTCAGTCACAGACATCGTCTAATGAGCTTCTTCACACAAAGCTAGAACGCCATTTATGTACGATAAGAAAGGCTCAGTTCACGTGTGGCTATGTAGCACCAGTTGCTTCTCCTCGGCAAAGTGGCAATCATGTGGTTTCCTGGAAAAGTGACAGAGGTGCTCTCTGAAAGCGTCCCAGGTGGTCTAATTGATATCGTGGGTCTGGACGTAGACGCCAGCAGGTCTGCCAAGGTGGAAGATGACGTAGGTCTACACGACGAATGAATCCCCATCATGGTTACTGTCACACTCTTAGATGTTAAGCAACTCGTCGACTTCATCACCGTCCATCTCCAACAATATGCCGAGATCGCCTGAATGTCAGAGGGTGGTGATCTGAATAGCTTCAGACGCAGTAGGCGGTGACGTGTCTTCACTTGGAGGCCAGGTGGTAGACTCTATGTGGTGTCCAAAAGAGCCCCGCCATCAAAAGAGTTACGAAGCACCTCCATCAAAACTCTAACCTGGAATTACAGAAAGCTGCTAACTGTTCTCACAGCGTATTTACAAGTCTGGCCTTGGCAAACCCTGGCCAAGATTAATGCCAGCACACATGCACATGTGATGCAGTAGCGGCTACCTTATTTTACAGTCATGTAGCAATAAGAATGATCATATTTCGATTCAAGATAGAGTTACAATAATTTTTTGCTAACACTAAGACGCACAACTTTTAAGCAAAACAAATGCGATTTTTTAAGGTTGCCTATAATACTTTGTTGCAAGTTTCTTTCTTCGAAGCTCTCTCTCCAGTCGTTTCTATTCAATTTAATTCTGTTGATTGAACATCTTTTCATGATGCCAAGAGCAGAACAAAGAAGCCATTTCGATTACTGGCTTGATGAAGTTACTACTCATTCACGACTCAAGGGGTCATTACTCAGGGTATATTGCAGATACAGGCTTAAGTCGGAAAGAATGATGGCGAGCAGCTTTGAGAAGAAGTAAATATCAACACCTTATGGGTATACACGTGGTGATAGGAAAGTATATAATAAATATTTCATGGGATTCTTCCAGACATCCGAACAGCCAAAAAAAAATTCTGATATGCCGCAGAACAAAGCTTGCGCCTCAGTCGCAGAAACAACAAAATGGACACGAGTCGTTCAAGCTGTTTCACTTCATTTGTTGATACCACAAGGATTGTTTTCCTCTACCCTGATACGTTGTGTTGTGAACAACAAAACATATTCCATGCCTCCAGTTTCGCTATGGAAAGATTCAGCCAATAAGCATTCCTTGTTTTGAAAGTTGACCGCGCCTGTTTCGTTTACGATGGTCACAAGTCAGTGAAACGCTGGTATTTTTCGTTGTGGATCGAAATGTCCCTGCATTCTGAGGAAACTGCACTAAATTCATGGCATGTCATGATACCTACAAGCACAAACAAATGCATCCGTAGTGCAGCGAGGGGGTGGAAAACTGGGCACGCCCTCCACCCCGACCCAGAAATTTCTGGGTTGGCATGCGATCGCCCACCCTCCCCCAGTTACGTGAGTGCTTCCCATGAGAAATTCTTCTGGCGACGCCACTGAAATGCACATATAGGCACCTATAGCGAACCATTTATGTAGCTACACCAGGCCATGATACGGATAAGTAAGCATCGGAAGCACACTAAGGCTAGCTTTGTACACGTGTGCTACAACAGTTGCTATATTTTAGGTCGAAGCACATATGACCATGCTCTCGAAATGAGGAGCTAGACTTGCGGCATTCGCAAGTGCTAAAGAGCACCGCGAGATTCAGACAGTCTCAGTTTCGATAACATCGTTTACGCTTCTCCATAAATTTGTTACGCGTTGGCCCTTTATCTCGTGTCCAACTCAAGGGATGAACGGGCATGCGTTCCTGTTGCACCAAATATTGCTCTTGCAGCCTCAGAAGTTAAAAGTGAGCCATTTAGAAAAGCTGGCGGGATAAATGAAACAGCCCTTATTTCATTTCACCGGCGCAGGAGACTTGTTCATAAATAGTGTGATGATGACTCGCGTTTATTTACTGGATGGAAGATGATAGCTCATCGTAGGCCGTTACAGAGACGCTCACTGTACATTACAACTTCATCCTCTCATTCTATCTTACGTTAATACGTTTCATTTCCCCGTTCGCAGACGATGACCACTGAACAACTCGGTCATGGGATCGATGGCGGTAAGGCTTTAGGCACGTGATGCCAGCGGCGAGCACCACTAGTGAGACGAGACATTACATACGTTGCGTCACTGAGACGATCCAGAATCACGAGTGGATCGGAGTAGTGCACCGATTACATCTGGCGCAAATGTCACTTGCAGAGTTGTGTACAAAATCAAACCTGGTCACATTAGGATAAGAAGTGTGTCGACTGCTGGTGTCGTAGCGCGCTTTTGACACTGTTGGGATCCCAGAGAGCCTAGGTGAGCGATAAGACGGGCCTCTCCTGCATGGTATAGCAAATCAGCAACTAAGGTATCCACGTCGAGTGTGAGAGGAAGAGTGGTGTTGAGACAGCTGCGAGGCGAGCTAGCTTAAAGAAAATAGATTGGAGGGAACGCGGTAGTTTTAGGCTGCACGGTGCTCTACGTGTAAGTCATGCACTGTAGCACTTTGTTCCACTTTTGTTGTTTAGAAAGAACATAAATGGATAGCATGATCGTTATAGTCTTGATTGGGCTTTCGACGAGGTCATTGATCAGTAGGGGACGTGATGTGGCATCATGAAACTGGCAAGGAGACACACGGAAGATTTAATCAGTGACGACAGCGACGAATGGATGTCCCCGATCGCTGATGATGACGCGTGCAGGGCCATGACGAAGAATTATAAACAAACGCACGAACTAAGTAAGGGAAAATCAGACATCCACCCGTTCGTAGCAATTGCTAAAAAGGTTTTCCCTTAATTATCACTCTGCACCTTGCGGGCTTCAACCTGCCAAAGCAGGAACTCTGAAACAAGCAAAGCCTTTGCAGGGCAGGTATTGCGGCAGTTTCTGCGTAGCGCGTCAGAAGGCGGACGCAGAAACTCACACACACCGTCCACCGTCCAACGGTGGACGGTTTGTCATCGTGCGAATGCGCTTAGAGGGTCCACACACATTCTCAAAGGGAGAATGAGGTGGTGGCACAGGATGAAGACCTGGCGGCATAGTTGGAGAGTGCTTATGACATTTGCATTGCTCGCAACCTGCAACGTATATTAACCTAACGGTCGTAACGTTACGGTCGTAACACTATATTAACTTAACGACGTAACGGTCAGCATATTGAGTAGCAGGACATTGCTTGTATGTGATGCAACACTGGCGAAACGAATGTGACTACAAGTTGGGTCACCTTGCATGACGCAAAAGACGTGTGAGTGTGTGGTCAGTGGAACGAGGAGCACACGGACTCCTTGGCAGGAATAACTTTTCTCGTAAACGCGATCGTCGTGAACCACAAAATAGCTTCAGCTTACATTGACTGGCCGAAGCGAATAAATGATCTAAGCTATGGTCGTTGTGCTTTGCTATGCGGAAATTAGCAATGTCAGGAATCGGAGAGTGAATAGCGGTAAGATGATCAATGTTGTCAGCATCACACTCAGTCGTTGGCAGAGGAAAGAGCGAGGGGCAGTCAGCGTCAGCGTGGCGGTTACCACTCTTGTAGTATACCAGAAAGTCAAGCTATTGCAAAGGTAAGCCCCATCCCGATAGAAGGCCATATGTCTCTCGTAGGCCACCCAACCAGCAAAGAGAGTGGCAGTCGGTGACGACTTAAATGTAACGGCCACAAATGTACGGACGAAATTGGCGAACGGCTAAAACCACTGCGAGGAAGTCTTGTCCTCTGACTATATAATTGCGCTCCGTTTTTCTGCACAAGTGGCTGTCATAGTAAAGTGCATGTTCAGCATTGACTTAGCATTGAATTAGCACTGCGCCGAGACTGATTCCTCTAGCATCGGTATGGATTCTTGTGGTAGCCGATGGGCAAAGGGTCGTAGCACTAGCCCTGAGGCCAGTACAACTTCAGCTCTAGAAATGATGATTCACAATACGGTGTCCTGTGGAAATGTACGTCCCTTTGCAGCAAGTCAACCAGGCAGACACACTACAGATGTCACGTTGTAGGTCAAGAACACAGTAGCAAAACTGTATGACGAAACCAACTTTTATTGGGCGAACTTGTGCCCTCAAAACAGGCGACACTCGATGCGTAACGATAGCGGCGAACACGGTCGGCGATCGTCGAAAATCGGATCTGCCGGTCAATCGCGTCGGCTTTTATAGATGAGTGATTGAAGTTTCTAGAGTAATCCCTGGAGCCCGCGCGTCTTCCAGAATGTGCTAAACAATTCGCGTCGCGCATACAATCAGATTACACAACTTTCGGTGACAACACAACGGATAGAACCGTCGGCAACATTCCAGTAAGTTCCAATCATGCTGGCTCGTCTTGTGCTGAGTGATAACTTTAAGTTATTAGTGGTTGGAAAGCAGTCCACGAGAAGGGAATAAGTACACGTGTGAATATGTCTTCTCAGCGAAATTGGGAACAAAGCGCCGGAAGTACGAGCTAAGGCTCAGGAAACTTCGCAGCTCCGGAGAGATACCGCGGCTAATTGAAGTTGCTGACAGCGGCAACTTAATGCGAGTCTGATGTAATCACATCCTTCATCAGAAGTTGTCTAAGAACCAGTGTTTCGAGTTCTCCAAAACGACATTTCTTTGAGTTCAATGCTAGCTCACCTTTAACCAGACAGGTTAGGGCAACGTCAAGGCAATAGTTCCTGAATCGTATGGCCAAAGATAACCACATCGTCCAGGTAGCATAGACAAATGTCCCATTTTAGGCCCCGAAGTACTTTTTGCATATATATCTTTCAAATGCTGTGCTGGCACACGCTGAACGGCATGCCATTAAATTCAAGCAAGCCATCTTGTGTAACGAAATGCGTCTTTTCTTTATCAGTTGGATCCATTGAATTTGCCGCTGACCAGATCGCAAATTCGCTGTACAAAAATAAGACGCTGAATGTGGGCAGTCCAAGACGTCATCAATGCGATGAAGAGGTTACACATTGTCTTGGTTATAAAGTTGAGAAGCTTCAAAATAGAATCAACCCCCGGAAGGTGAGTGCTAGTTTCGGTTTTAAGGTACGCGAGCGCTATAAGCGGCTGCCGGACATTCTAACGTCCTTTATTTCTCTTTTTCTGAATGGTAAATCGGGCGAAGCGCGGGCATTCGAAATCACCCACACACGCTTGCCACTCCCTCAGCGATATCAAAAGTCGGATCGTGGTTGGTCACGTGGGGCGCGATCGGAGATCTTTGTTCGATAGGTGTTCTTTTTGGTTGCCGCAACGTCACAACGTGGCCGCATGCAGAATTTCTGAGAACGGGGCGGAGAGAGCAGCCAATCGGCAAATAGTGACTCCCAGAAAGTTTATTTCCCTCGTTTGTCGTCTGGTTGCAAACAGTATACTGTAAAACGAAATGTTTCTCGTCTTCCAAATGAATGAAATCTTCATCTAAAAAATTTATTTTTTCCTTCGCTAGCCCAAACACGCTTTTAAATAGTACTACGTGTGACTACTGCAATATATAACAATTAGTTTCTCTGCGTCGTGCGTAGGTGGTGTGGCCCACAACGAGAAGAAAAAAAGAGCAAAGAAACGATGGGAACAGTGGCGCACTTTTCAAGAGGCAGCACCAACATGCCAGTGGAACGCTGGCACCGATAATGGGGTCAATTTCACTCTGCAACCAACGCACTATTTGTTTCGAGAAACGAATGTGACACCGAAATTCGCTTTGTGCCGATTCATCAAACGAGTTTCGCACTTACACCCGCTCTCTTTCCTCCTCGAGCAACGCCAGCGCAACATCCTAATTTCCCAAAGCACATGCCATTTTCTCGAATTAAACTATGGATTGGATCCGAACGTGCCATTCCGCAGCCGACGGTTGGATCCAATCCAATCCACCACACGTGCCATGCGAAGCCGGTCTAGTAACGAGCGTATGATCGCTCCAAACTTCACAACTCCCGTCGGGTTCGGCGGCTAGCAGACGACGTGCTCGGTTGCACGATGATTGACAGGAGCGTGTAGTCATTGTGACGTCACAAAAAACGTGGCTACGCCCCGCGGCTGGTGGCGTCGGCGCGAGTTGTCCAATCGCGCGTGCCGGTAACCCTCTACATTTTGGCCTCATCTGTGACATCATGGAAGCACTGCATTGTTTGTGAATTATTTCCAGTAAGCTATCCGGCAACCGCCAGTGGCGGAAGCGGCACTGCTGCCGCGTATCGGCATGCGACCGGGCGTCGCAATGGAGGTATAGGGAGTTACCGCCCCCTGACAGAATCTCCAAGAATCGTATTTTTTCTTCACCAGGATGACAGGCGGAGCCCAACGACTTGTATAACTTGCATAAATTCTGCAATTTGCGTATCGCTAGTTTGCTGTGAGATTACTTTGCACACTGACGAGGAAATTTGGTAGGGCGTCAGTCAGACAGGGTGGATGCATCCGGTGTTGATCGTTTGACAAATGAGCGCATTCGATGCGTGATTTTATGCGCCTTCTGAGCAAAATCGAAAATTTAGCGCGTCTCGACAGCTGCGTAACGAAGTCTTGGCGCTTCTACGAGGAAATAGCCTTGTTGATTATGCTAAACAACTCAGATTCGGTTGAGCAAACAGCTGTAGATTCCAACGTTATCACGTTGCATAAGGTTCACATGCAAACGCTGTTATATTTTGAAACTACAAGACGCCTACATTCCGGTAGTGCAACGGACTTGGATGAACAGTTTAGCACCCATAGCTAAGCTCTTCCGTCAGTGTGAGAAATTTCGCATTGCGAGACGGGGATATTTTTCTTCGGCGAAGGCAAAGGTAAGAACTAAATCATGGCGTCAAATGATTTCGCGTAAGTTTTAGAAGCATTAACTGACGCGCTAGCTGCACTATAAGCCAGTAGAAGGGCATCTTGAACTACGACATCCTGTCTCTGGGACAAGTCGGCTGTTTAATAAAAGCGCACAAGAGACGCTCGCCTGTTCCTCAGTCGACAGCGGCACGACACTCCTGCATAAAATCAATCCCAAGGATTATATCGTGCGGTAAATGAGCAAAGACTGCTTATTAGACGTTAACGCCTTGCGAGTGAAACAGACGGACACCGTACACACTAACTGGGCGTTACGACTCGCGGCTCACAGCCCGAAAGGTAGCAAGTTTATTCCAACCAAATATAACATTGCAGCGAAATCGTTCATTAGAAACATAATTCATCAGCTAAGCAGTTGCTCCTGTATCTATCGAAGCCATCGCAAAAACATCCCCGACAAACACATGAACCTTGTCTTGAAGCACTGAAGCTGGTAGTAGCTTACTTTTGTGCAATGTGGTATTTCCTGCGACTTCACCTCCAGTGCTCACTCCAGCTGGTTTCCCAGTAGTTTGGATGTGATCCGTGGTCGCGACCGTGACGAAGGGTATCGTCGCTGGCGCGTAGCAGCTGGCGTTGAACTTCACGAAAAGGCGGGCGAATCGCTACGCAGGTTCTGCTAGGGCATCCTCTGCAAAGAAGTGGGTGTCCAAGGCCACTTGGTGTAGTGGGGTCGTTGGCTGCGCGGTGGACATGTTATTGGTCGATGCAAAAGCGTCGCAGGTGGTGGTCGTCCAGTAGGTAAGAAACGAGCGATTTATCCAGGAATGCCGCAGTGGAAGTGTACATTGATACTTTTTGTACACGTGGAGTGGTAAAATTTGCGGCGTTCTGAGGGTTGTCGACGCACTCTTCCCACTGCTCGGCTAAGAGAGGTGGTCGGATAAAGTTGCCTCTGGGGGGGAGCAACAGATGGGTCGACGTAAGGAACATCGGGGAAAACGGGGTGCCTGAGCCGCGGTAGCAGTTTAGGACGGTCGTAATCATCGAATCTCTTGGCATTGATAGTTGTAGACACCGGTTAACATGGCCTGTATCTACTTTGTATGGGGAGGGCAGCATGCCGCCCAAGTGCCCTGTGCAAGATTGAATGGATGATTCATGAAAAGTGGCAAGGCAGCGAATCTTGTCTCACGTCGATGGTAGCCACCCCCTGGCGGCGTTGGCTAGTCAACCGAACTTAGATGTGATGCGACGTGTTTTCACAGTTTCGGAAGTTCCACAGTAATTAATAACATCAGCTACGCACTCCGGATTCTCATTCCCGATGAGGGAGTGATAAACCTGCTCGGCGCTACCTTAAAGAATGCGGTCCACTTTGTCCTCTTCCGCCATGAGGACGTCCACATACTTGCGCAACTTCAGTTCCTTTTGAATGCATGTTCTGCATGTCTCGCCAGTAACCTGAACAATCTGCGACATCTATTACGCGCATTTCTTCTTCGTTGCTTGGCCTCCAAACACTTTCTAATTTCTTCCACAAATCGTTCCCAGCTATCCAACGTGTCTTCGTGGGTCTCAAATCAAAACAACACGGTGAAATCAACGGACGACCCAACGTAAGGTAACTGGGTAGCAGTATTCCAGCCGTTCTTTATATTGGCTAACACGCTGATAGTGGCTGAGCCACTCGTCCACATGGTCGTCTGGCTTTTCAGTGAATGTATGCGGCTCCCGGTAGTGGTGTGCCAGCGTCCATGCGGAAGGCTGCTGGGTGTCTCAATCTAAGCACACCTGTTGTGGTAGCGGTCCGAGGCCGTCGAGTCGGTAGCCATGGCTAACCTCGTACTGCTGCGTTTCAGCCGTTTGTGGACGGCGATCTTCCGGAATCGATTCGTAATGGCCTACCCAGCACCTCGATCATATCTGCGGCGATGGCTCGTGTTTATTTATATGATTAAAGACGCCAGCTCAAGTTAGGCCATCTAAGGAAACGCTCGAAGTAGAGTACAATTTTATCCTCTCCTACCTTCCACTAGGACATTTCAGTGTGTTAGAAAATTGCTGATCTAGGAAACAGAAAGTTGAACATCAAGGAAACACATGAAGGAGAAAATTTTCATGTGTTTTATTGTGTGTCTTGCAAGAAAAGTGCTGTGGATCCGACTGTAAAATAATAATGAAAGGTAAAGCTTCCAATGATTTTCGCAGCGTAAATTCAGACGTAAATGCATGCACTCTTTCACGTATTATTTTCCCGGTAAATGTTTGTGGGAATGTGGCGACAGAAATGAGAACCGGAACTGCCAAGTAATAAATCAACAGCTTCAAGAGCGGGACACTACAATACTCAAGAACTGGAGATGGAAACTACTGTTTCTGATTCCTAATCAGACTAACGTGCACAGGACGAGTGAATCACCTGACTACTGTAAGTATGCGCACTGTCATGGAGTGGAGAAACATGCCAGGAGACGAGCAACTGAAGTCGCCTCTTCAAAGGTTGACGGACCGCCAAACAAGGACCAAATTGCCGGTTCTTCCCCAGCACCTCGAACCGCAGACTGTGATACCACAAGCCGTTCGCAATCGCCTCCAGGAAATAAGAGAAAAGCAGCGGATCTTCCACAAGCGGACGGCCAAACGTGCGCCCCGTCTTCGCAGCGGGTCTCCAGTATCAAATTCGCAAATGAGGAGGAAAAGCAAGACCTCGATAAGCTCATTTGAAAATTCGAGGCCCACTACAAACCAGCAAAGAATCTAACGTTCAACGAGTTTCGTTTCGGCTCCCGATAACAACGTGAGGGCGAATCTTTTAACGAGTGGCTGATCGATATCCGAACTCTTGCTCGCTTGTGTGAACGGTAGGGAGGCAGGGAACAAAGTGTGTTTATTATCAGACAAGGGGCTGCTTATATAAGGACCGATACAAATATGAGCATGCGGGATTCGTACCGTAAGCGCACGTGTTAACGTGACAATGCGCATACTTACAACTAGCATTATGAAAACAAAAGCACTATCAAAATAAGAGCATCACCAAAAGCGTCATCATCGAGATCAGCATCGAAAATCCTCAGATGAGAAAAAAGTAATGTCTTCGACATGAATGGAAAAAAAATGTATATCTCAAAAACAACGACCATCTAGCATCGCTGAATTTGGCCAGAGCACACGCGTGGGGCGTAGCCTTGAGCGAATGACAGATCATTTTAATTGCGGCGAATAAACTCAGAAGAGGCGCTAGAAACACGATGATCACTGCGACTTTAACGAATATTTTCACATATCGATTATTTCTACAGCGCTATTGCAATACACTTTCACCTGTGTCAGCACTAAATAAAGGAAACTAGCAGAATATTTTGACGCAGGTATAATTTTTGATGCAGGATAGTGCCAGAGTTTCATACGGCCGTTCGACAACTTTCATTATGTAGCTGTGTCTTTTTTCTCCTTTATAGTCTATTTAAATGACGAATGTCAGCAGCCATGGCATATGTTTGACTAACTGAGATACTTGTACTTCTGCCCGCTAACACTTACTCAACAACGCCAGCGCCCCCAAATGTCGAAGAGCCTTCATCCTCCTATCGAGCAGACCAATGTTTTTACGAATTTCGTGAAATTAGAGATGAAGAGCGCACAAAATTCTTTTACGCTATAACGTACCTTATCCTGTATAGACTGAGCCGTTTCAAAAGAAGCAACTCCGCTATAGAATTGATCGTTGAATTTGGCGAAAGTGCAACAGCCGTCGGGAAAGTACTTGAAGTTTACCCCGTTCATGTCGCTTTTGTACACACCGGTATAGCAGACCTGCGAAGGCAGAAGCAACAAATGTAATTCTTATTCTCTAAAACCGAGATGTTTGAAGGAGCATATCATGCGTAGCGTCCATTTGCACCACTTATTTCAGGGCTTTCGTCTTTGTAACGTGCGTGGACAACTTTTTGAGCGAATTACGCAGCACTTCAAAAGCTGTGCTGATTGCTCTGAATGACCATGTGATTTACCGTTTTCGCAAAGCCACGAGTGTGTATTTTTGTGCCTAGAGGGTTTACTTTGGCAGTATTGAAACGAAAGAAGATTCACGATTTCGGCAGATCACGCTGTCCAAGGGCCCTATAGCTTAAAATTATTCCAATATGTTTTTATTCCAATGTCCGAAATCAAATTTGCGTAACTGCCGCCGCAAGCATCGGGCGTTGTCCCGAAGGGTGGTCTAGAAAGACCAATCAAACGCTCTCCTCGTTCATAGGTCACTTTTCTTTGCTTGAAAAACAAATAATATGGCCTAGACTGAGCGGCTTGTCTTATCTAATTGACTGGCCAGAGACGAGGAGCGCGCTGGAGTTCAATGGGGCCGAGCAACTGCACTGAAACTCGATAACTCGATCAAGATGATGGTGCCGGCGTCTGCGGTTTGTCCATTTTTCCTAACTCTTAGCTTGCGGTGGCTTATCGAAAATCGCGGCGGCATGCAATGGAAGCTTAAGAATGACGCTGAAACGGATGCTCAGCAAAGAAAGAGTTGGCAGAACGAGGTGGTAAACGTGTGGAGAGTGCTGGAAAATGTTACACAGCCACGCAAAAAGTTTTGTTCTACGCAATTAAGCCCATGTTCTCCAGCAGGTGCGCGTCGCCAGTACCTGAGCGATCGGTGGCATCCATCTTTGATTCCTTTCAGAATGGGGCAGCCTGCGGCTATTCCGAAGAAACGTCAGTTTTCTTCGGTATATTAATGCATCTTTATCGCATACACGTCACTTTGACGCGGTGAGTTTTTGAGATTTTGTGACGTCGCGTGACAGGCGGGTGAAGTGGGTGCAGACCGAAAACTTTTGACCAAAGACGGAGGGCTAATGGCGAAGAGGGGTCGAATCAGAAAGAACTAGTTTCCCTTTGTTCGATAAAATCATACATAATCAGTGTAAACACATCGTATCAGAAGGGGACCTATCACGGTTTTCATGACGTCACTTGACAGACAGGTTAAGTGGGGTGGTCCAAAATGTTTTTGACCAATCGGGGATGGCTGATTGCAGAATTGAATAGAAAAGTTTGGAATAGTTTTGCGTTATAGCGCCCCAAGTTCCTGTTAACTATTAGATGATATGAAGTGTTGTTCTGCACTGCCACAGGGCGATATGTTCTAGTGAATTTTCTGCAACGAAACGTACCATGAAAACAAAAGTCATATGCGAGATGTTCCAGCTCTATGCACCGAGTTACAAAAAAGGCACGCCTTCTTTGCGAATCGTGTTTGAACTAATTCACTCGTATGAGGTGCTGTAGAGCTTGTGAAAAACTTCTTAGGCTGGAAGTTTTTGTTCTAATTTGCAGTGATAGCATATTGCTGCTATTCGTATTAAGTGAAATCCTTTAACACGATGAGAACTGTTTTGTTACGAACAGACCTGTTAATTTTACCAGGATTCAGTTCTTTCATATTAATAAATAAATATTTAAATAAATATGATTGGTAAAAGCTCTATATAAAAGATGCGTATTCGCATTTTCATTGCATGATGGTGGCACACGTAATGAGTGTCGTGTCTTGGTTAACAACACAGAGTGTATGAGGAATGTAAGCACATGTTTACACCTGCTTTTGAGTGTAGACTCAATGTGTATGCGCTACGACAGTGCAGCAGTCAAGTGACAGCTACAAATTAGGTTGAACTCAGGTGCGATATTGACAGTACGTGGTACCAGTGTTGATACTGGTACTGGTACCGGATATATATATAACAACGTGACCGGCATGCCAAACCAGAGGCATACGCTTTTTTGTAGTTTCACATTCATAATGCTGCCGCAATAAAGCGAAATCAACTACCGATCTGCAGCCTGAGCCTGTCCAGCCTACACACTTGCGAGCGCATCAACAAACTAGAACAAGTGTTTTCCAACGTTCGTTTCAGCGCTACAGTTCTCCGGTAAACACAGCGTCGCTTGTCTCATTGGCGTGTTGGCGACACTACTTTCGTATTGGTGCGCGAAACTGCGAATGAGAAAAAATGCTGCCTATAGTGTCTTAAGAATGACCGGCAAAAATTTCACGTTCTTCCTTCAAAGTTTAGAGGTCGGCTCATCGGATAAGCGAAAACGCCAAAAGAACGTGCCCCGCAATCTACCTTTTTCGCTAGAACTCGAAGTACGGGCTCGAGTTTCGCCAGCTGTCTCAAAAAAGGGGGAAAGCACGCTCTCGTAAAGGAGCACAAACAAGAAAAAACAGCCCAGCCGGGCGAATGGCAAACGAGAACAAAATAAACGAGCAGAGGCAGCGCGCCTGAGTACCAAACACTGTGTCAAGCCAAGCTGTGCTAGGCACAGTTTAGGGAAATTTAGCCGAGGAGGGTGTACAGAAGACAGGTTGTTTTGAACACCTTCCTCTCCCTTACCGAGGGAAGTCGCAGGACCAAACTGTAATTAAAATGTCCTTCTTGGAATACGCGCGTTTCCACCTTGGCATCCTTAGCCCATCACTAGCTCAGCACATCGGCGGCGGCCGTGCATTAACAGGTGCCATCGCTGGCGAAGGGAAGGGGGAAAATGTCAGTAGAGTGGGCTGCGAGTTATCGACGCAGTCTTTGCCATTGATGGCCAGTTGCAAGATATAAAGAACTAGAAGATTGATGTTTAGACAGAAAGTACGGCACGATATTACAGAGGACACACGCATTGTACACTGGAATAAATGAATTATTTTTTCATTTGCAGTTCAGAATTGTAGCCTAGCAATGCACTTTTTGTTTACTTACATGATTAAAGTCTTGAATTATGTGATTGCTGCTGGCTCCCACGCGTTCCAGGCCCGGCGTAGTTGTCTTCTGGCGAATTTGAGAGAGTTGAACCTTTGGAAAAATGTCGATTCGAAAGCTTATTGCGAGAGCAAACATATTCATGGGTGGTGTCACCATGCTGATAAGCCGCACCGCATCCTCCTGGGAAGATAAAAAAAATCACACCGCTTTCAAAATTCAAAACTTTGACGTGGGCATGCACAAATAAACTCCGATAAAACATCGCAACTGGGCATCTGTGAATTTAGAAATGTAGAAAGCGATCTAACATCTGAAAATGGATCTGGCCGAATCAAGCCTCGCAGTCCGAAAGTATTGTTTTCAAAAATGATGGAAGCGCTCCCGCGCTATTTGTGTACACATTGGACGCAAATATGTACACTCTATACAGGGTGTCGCAGCTAACATTACCCTGAGTTGAAAAAATATCCGAAAGCCATGTAGCTGTACAGGACCAACCCGTACAAAAAAAATTATTGAAAAGGCATTGAATTATTATTGGTCAATGTTGAGTTTGTTATTGAGCAATTGTGGAAATTTCGTTGGAGAATTGTTAGGCTGATTGTTGAGTGGTTTTGAATATTGGCCACTGAAATTTATTTATTTCGAACACCATTGGGTATCTCAATGTTGGATAATTGTTACGTTACCATTGAAATTACATTGAGCTTAAACTGCTCGTTGTGTTCATTTTGTTGAATGGTTGTTGGGTTACCATGGATAATGCATTGAACTGACGTTGTGGTAGTTCTGTTGACCTGTTGTTGAGTTACTGTTGTCACAGCACTGAAAAGTACGTTGTGGCCCAGTTGAGATGGCATTGAGATTTCAGAAGTGGCCATTGAAATATGATTGACATTTCTTTGGGCTAGTGGATTTTTATTCATATATTGCAATTGCTTTGCTATTCACATTTGCATGCCCCGGTGCTTGTTCATAACTTTCCCAAACAAAAGCAAAGGAGACTGATCAATTTGAAGTACCTTTATTTACACTAAAGATGCATGACCATGAAACATTACAGTACATAAGGCACCACTACATCGAACCTGGAGACATAGGCTAGTACCTACAGCACTCTTAACATTGTAAATACATCTGAAAAAACTTATACATATGAATTAAATCAAAACGATCATTGTGGTCTTCCCTTGCGACTTAAGTTTATGACTAGCAGACAAAGCCACTCAAAAGGCAGGGTTTAAGCATACCCTTTTAACAACCAACTTTGAACACATGAAGCTGCTTGCGTGTGAACACACACAAGATATCTGAATACGTTACATTAAAATGTTTCACACACTAACCCATCACAGGAACAGTTACGGCGGATTGTGAGAAGGCGAAATGACAGACGTGAAACAAATGACTTCACGTAAATATATACAAGCTTTAGCACACGTCTTTCACCGCGATTAAAATTGAATGAAATACCAAAGTAGACTTGTCTGAGCTTTTTGTCTTCGAGATGTATATTGACACGTGTACTTATCTTTATCAGGCGACCACGTTTCGCCGCTTAACAACTGTAATCGCAAAACGAGGGACGCGCCTGCATGCATCCGACGTTTCTGGAAAGTTATTGATGCTTCTACCCGGCTGTCTGCTGTCGCCGAACATTGTGTTATCTGATTTCATCGCGTAACGCGAATGGTGTAGAACTTTGTGGAAGACACGCGGGTATGAACGATTAGTCTGGAACATTCGACTGCTCTATAAAAGCCGACGCGCTTGACCTGCTTGACCCGCTGATCAGATTTACGACGATCGCCGACTGTGTTCGCCGCTCTCGTTGTGCTTTAAGTGTAGCCTGTTTTGTGGGCACAGGTTCGCCCAATAAAAGCTAGTTTTTGCCTTTCACAGTACTCCTACTGTGTTCTTTGACGTCACGACCACGTGACATCTGGTGGAGGTGCTTGTGCGTTCATGTACCGAACGCCCCCGCAAAGCCGCGATCCAAGCCCGAAGCCCGAGAACAAAACCAACGTCGTCCAAGACCAGCGTGCTAGCCGCCGACTGCAAGGACTGCCCCCAGAGCACGGACTTCTACCTGAGACGAGCAGGAAGATTGCCACCAAGTCCACCCCAATGGCAGCCCCAGCATCCCCCGTCGTGCTGCAGCAGCCCAGGGAGCCCCCCACGTTCCGCGGTTCAACATTCGAGGACCCGGAAACCTGGCTTGAGACGTACGAGAGAGTCGCTACATTTAACAACTGGAACAGCGACGACAAACTGCGATATGTCTTCTTCGCTTTGGAAGACGCAGCCAAGACGTGGTTCGAGAACCGAGAAGCCACCTTAACGACCTGGGAACTTTTCCGAAGCGGCTTCCTGCAGACATTCGCAAGGGTCGTACGCCGAGAACGAGCCCAAGCGCTATTAGAAACCCGGGTGCAGCTACCTAATGAGACGACCGCGATCTACAAGCAAGAAATGAGCCGTCTCTTCCGCCACGCCGACCCTGAAATGCCCAAGGAGAAGAAAGTCCGCCTGCTGATGCGTGGTGTGAAGGAAGAACTTTTTGCAGGAATGGTACGAAGCCCACCGAAGACCGTCGACGAGTTTCTTCGCGAAGCCACCAGCATCGAGAAGACACTCGAGATGCGAAACCGGCAATTCGACCACCGCACGAACTCGGCAAACTACGCCGGAGTTCAATCACTGGCCACCGACGACGTGTGCGAGACTATCCGAGCGGTCGTGTGGGAGGAGCTACAAAAGCTGTTCCCACCATCATAGCCTCAATTGGCTTCGATTGCCGACGCCGTGCGTGAGGAGCTCCAACAACAACTTGGAGTAGCCCCTGAATCGCCCCAGCCTGAGCCGCAAGCGACGACCTACGCCGCCGTCGCACGCCGTCAAGGTCCCCCTCCGCGACCGCGCCAGGGCGCTGTCACGCCGCAGTTCCGTCGTTCGCCGCCGCCACCGCCAGCACGACCACCCTTCGCCCAGCGCACCTACGCGAGGAAGACGGACATTTGGCGCGCTCCTGACCAGCGCCCGCTCGGCTACCACTGCGGAGAAGTGGGTCACGTTTACCGACGATGTCCATACCGGGAGATGGGACTGCGAGGTTTCGCCGTGAACGCTCCGCGCCCGCAGCAAGGTGAACGCCCCCGCGATATCGGCATTACCTCGCCGCTTCTCAGTGGAGCTCTCGACGACCGTCGCGTTCGCCATCACCAGGCCGCTACCTGTCGCCGCAGCCCCGACCATACACTGGCCCAGCCCGAGGCCGGTCAGCGAGCCCATACCCAGAAAACTAAAAGCAGCAACCGATGGAGGTGCGGTTGCTGTTCGTCGAACTGACGAAGATCCTCCGCCGCCGACGAAGACACCGAAGAAACTACCTCGACCACATAACGACACGCCGCCGTCCCGACGAAATCAGGAAGCCAAGACTACACCAATGAAAGATGACTTGACAACGCGACGTTCCAGCTTCAGTTCAACGCGACGCAGCCGTGATTCGACGCCAAGACCCAACTGCAACGCCAGACAAAGAACCACCGACCTCGACGTACTTCTCGACGGCCACGCAGTCACTGCCTTAGTCGACACCGGGGCCGATTGCTCCGTAATGAGTGGACACATCGCCGCCCAGTTGAAGAAGGTTAAGACTGCATGGGAGGGCCCCCAAATTCGGACCGCTGGAGGATACCTGATTACGGCGACTGGAATCTGCACAGCAAGAATTACCGTTCATGACCGGACTTACCCTGCCACCTTCGTTGTCCTCCAACAGTGTTCACGGACGTCATTCTCGGCATGGACTTCCTGAATCAACATGGCGCAATCATCGACCTGAAGTCGAAATCGATAACGCTGTCACAAGATCAAGCGATACCGCCGGAGAGCTGTCGTAGTCACCACGCCTTGAGTGTGCTTGAAGATCAAGTGAGCATCCCGCCGCGCTCCAGCATTATTATTTCCGTCGGCACTGAAACACCCGCTGACGTAGAAGGCGTCATCGAGGGCGACCAACATCTACTGCTCGACCGTGGAATTTGCGTTGCAAGAGTCCACTCGCTCGACTCCACGGAGGGCAAGTGGAAGTTATGCTAACCAACTTCAGCCAAGAGTTCAAGCACATCAACAAGGGCACGACAATCGCATACATCGAGGAAATTGTGGAAACCAGCAATGCCTTTGACCTCTCGGATTCAGCCGCATCTACCCCGATGAGAATTGTCCCCGAACCAGACTTCGACGTGAATCCAAGTCTTCCTACGAGTAAGCAGCAACAGATCAGAAGTCTTCTCCGACGATACAAAGACTGCTTTTCGACGTCATCGAGGATTCGACAAACACCAGTTGCAAAGCATCGCATAATAACCGAAGAGAGCACTCGACCACTCCGCCAGAGCCCTTACCGAGTTTCGACGCGAGAACGTGAAACTATTAGGCAACAAGTCGACGAAATGCTGCGCGACGACATCATCCAGCCGTCGAAAAGCCCGTGGGCCTCTCCTGTAGTCCTGGTAAAGAAAAAGGACGGAACCCTACGCTTCTGCGTCGATTATCGTCGACTGAACAAGATCACAAAGAAGGATGTATACCCCCTTCCACGGATAGACGACGCATTGGATCGGCTCTGGAACGCTAAATACTTCTCGTCGATGGACCTCAAGTCTGGCTACTGGCAAATAGAGGTCGACAAGAGAGATCGCGAAAAGACTGCCTTCATCACGCCAGACGGCCTCTACGAGTTCAAGGTCATGCCATTCGAACTTTGCTCGGCGCCTGCAACGTTTCAGCGCGTCATGGACACGGTGTTAGCCGGACTGAAGTGGCAGACGTGCATTGTTTACTTGGATGACGTTGTTGTGTTCGCCGGAAATTTCGACGAGCACCTTAGGCGGCTTGCGACAGTGTTAGAAGCCATCAAGTCATCAGGGCTCACTCTGAAGCCGGAAAAGTGCCGTTTCGCTTACGGTGAGCTTTTGTTCCTAGGCCACGTGATCAGCAAATCAGGAGTACGCCCCGAACCACAGAAGATAGCTGCCATCGCAAAGTTCCCGCAGCCAACCGACAAACAGGCAGTGCGCAGATTCCTTGGCATGTGTGCCTACTATAGGCGCTTTGTCAAGGACTTTTCACGCATCGCGGAGCCGCTAACACATCTAGCGAAATGGGATGTCGCGTTCAAGTGGGAAACGCCGCAGGCCAAGGCATTTCAAGAACTCAAACGACGCATACAGTCGCCGCCGGTACTTGCACACTTCGACGAGGACGCCGATACCGAAATCCACACTGACGCCAGTAGCCTAGGCCTCGGTGCCGTCCTAGTCCAGAGGAAAGAGGGACTTGAAAGGGTGATATCGTATGCTAGCCGGTCGCTGTCAAAAGCGGAAAGCAACTATTCTACGGCTGAAAAGGAATGCCTCGCCATCATTAGGGCTACAGCTAAATTCCGCCCTTACCCCTATGGCAGGCCATTCAAAGTCGTCAGTGACCATCACGCATTGTGTTGGCTAGCTAACTTAAAGGACCCTTCAGGACGGCTGGCGCGATGGAGCCTCAGACTACAAGAATATGACGTCACGGTAATATACAAGTCCGGCAGAAAACACTCCGACGCCGACTGCTTATCGCGCGCCCCCATCGATCCCCCGCCGCAAGACGACGAGGACGACGACGCCTTCCTTGGGATAATAAGCGCGGAAGACTTCACTAAACAGCAACGAGCCGACCCGGAGCTAAAAGGCCTCGTCGAGTATTTGGAAGGGAACACCGACGTTGTCCCTAGGGCATTTAAGCGCGCGTTGTCTTCGTTCATGCTACAAAACAACCTGCTCGTGAAGAAGAACTTCTCACCAGTCCGCGCCAGCTACCTTCTTGTTGTACCGTCAGCGTTGCGTGCAGAAATACTGCACGCCCTACACGACGATCCAACCGCTGGGCACCTCGGATTCTCCCGGGCGCTGTCGAGAAAACAGGAAAGGTATTACTGGCCGCGTCTGACCGCCGACGTCGCCCGTTACGTCAAGACATGCCGAGACTGTCAACGACGCAAGACACCACCGAAAAGGCCAGCAGGATTGCTACAGCCGATCGAACCCCCTCGCCGACCATTCCAGCAGATTGTGATGGATTTGTTGGGGCCGTTTCCGATATCAACATCGGGGAATAAGTGGATCGTCGTGGCGACGGACTATCTCACCCGTTTTGCTGAAACTAAAGCTCTACCAAAAGGCAGCGCAGCCGAAGTGGTGAAATTTTTCGTGGAGAACATCCTGCTGCGACATGGTGCCCCAGAAGTCCTCATCACCGACAGAGGAACGGCTTTTACAGCAGAGCTCACCCAAGCCATTGTGCAGTACAGCCAGACAAGCCACAGGAGGACAACTGCCTACCATCCGCAGAGGAATGGTCTCACGGAGCGCCTGAACAAGACCCTCGCCGACATGCTAGCAATGTACGTCGACGTCGAACACAAGACGTGGGACGCTGTCCCGCCGTACGTAACTTTGCGTACAACACGGCGGTGCAAGAAACAACACAGATCACGCCGTTTAAGCTGGTTTACGGCAGGAACCCGACGACGACGCTTGACGCCATGCTGCCGCACGTAACTGACGAAGAGAATGTTGGCGTCGCTAGCTATCTCCAGCGCGCCGAAGAAGCCCGACAGCTCACCCGCCTGCGAATCAAGAGCCAGCAGAGGACCGACAGCCGACACTACAACCTCCGACGACGCTTCGTCGAGTACCAACCTCGCGACCGTGTATGGGTGTGGACCCCGATGCGCCGACGAGGACTCAGTGAGAAACTACTCCGACGCTATTTCGAACCCTACAAGGTCATCCGACGTATTGGCGCTCTGGACTATGAGGTCGTGCCAGACGGCATTTCGCATTCACAGCGGCGCCGCGCACGATCTGAAGTGGTCCACGTGGTGCGCCTTAAACCCTTTTACGGACGCTGACGAACTTCGCCATTTTTATTTTCTTTGCTACGAGTGCTTTTGTTTATTACCTCCGTTTGTTTGCAGCATCGGGTCGATGCTTTTTAAGAGGGGGGTATTGACACGTGTACTTATCTTTATCGGGCGACCACGTTTCGCCGCTTAACAACTGTAATCGCAAAGCGAGGGACGCGCCTGCATGTATCCGACGTTTCTGGAAAGTTATCGATGCTTCTACCCGGCTGTCTGCTGTCGCCGAACCTTGTGTTATCTGATTTCATCGCGTAACGCGCATGGTGTAGAACTTTGTGGAAGGCACGCGGGTCCGAACGATTAGTCTGGAACATTCGACGACTGCTCTATAAAAGCCGACGCGCTTGACCCGCTGATCAGATTTACGACGATCGCCGACTGTGTTCCCCGCTCTCGTTGTGCTTTAAGTGTAGCCTGTTTTGTGGGCACAGGTTCGCCCAATAAAAGCTAGTTTTTGCCTTTCGCAGTATTCCTACTGTGTTCTTTGACGTCACGACCACGTGACAATATATCAATATATTTTCTGGTTGCCCAATTATTTTATAAATAACATTACTCAAATTAACTATTAATTGATGGGACATCATTTAGAAAGTTGTCTAGCATGGTGAACACCTGAATCATGTTTCTGACGAGCCAGGCTTGCAAGAACAGTACACCATTTGTATATTTTAAGTTGAGGTACAGAAGAGTTTGTTGGTGGTATTTCCTCAATTTAGTGAGCTCATTTTGAGTTAATTTTTCTGGACTTGCACAAAGCTAACTAGAACACTTTTTGGAGCCTTTTTCACTATAGCCAGCAACGAAGTGGTGCCTCAGTCAATAAAGAGATAAGGCAAGGCTAATACCTTGAACGATAAGAGAAAACAATTATTTAGCACAGAAAATTGGTAGTTACACACGGCTAACACAATTCAAAAGAGCCATATATATGGTCACCTGCACTTGCAATATAAGTACCCCAGAAATCGTCATAAAGGATGGGAAAAGGTTTCCATGACTGGACAGCCAGATTGGTGAGACAGTGAAAAACGCAAATAAATGCGTATACGAAAAACCAATCACCTCAATTGCGCAGGTAAAATGTTATTAAAATGCTACCAGAATTTTATTGCATAAAATACATAAAAGTTGCAAAAAAATTGGGACAAAGCAGTAATAAAGACGGAGGGAGATACAGCACCTGTGTTGAAAAAGAAATTACAAGTGATATACATGCATATTTAAGGTCAAGACAATTTTTCCTCCAATATATACAAAAAGAGCCCATGCACTGCCGGCATAAAAGAAGGTTCCTGCGCCTGGAGAATGCAGCACAGTACAAAACAGCGTCATGAGAACCGAAAACTAGAGCTCAGCATGTTTAAAAAGTACGAATACTTGCATACCTACAGGCTTGTGACATGTCATGCCTTGAATGGATGAAATTCATAAATCTCACACAAATGAAGTTACCATCACTCTTATTGGCTCACTCAGGAGACTCCTTGAAGTTGAACTAGAAAAATGTACATCAGTGTTAAAAAGAAAGAAGTCCCTATAGCGTTCTTCCTGAAATAAACGGCGCAAATATTTCATGTATGCATTCTATGGACACTTCGCCAATTCGGTGTGCATTGTTATTTGACAACCACCCAAACAGAGACGAGAAAGATGAATTATGGTAGGAACACACATGAACGCTGACTCAACTAGAAGTTTATTCGTGAAGCAAAGATTTTAAACACACTGGCCAACTTCACAAAGAAAAAGCCATGGATGTGCAGCAGAAACAGCCCGGCAGAACAAAAAAGGACCGAAAGACATGTCCTGTAGGACAAACATGTGCGTCAAAAACAAAAAAAAAACACATGAAAAGTGAAAGGTTTGTCCTGTAAGTGATATTAACGTGAAATACTGCAGCAACTCTTTCCCACTAAGGGTCACTGAAATCTTGCTTATGAATTTTTCTTCGTGATAAATAAATAATTCTTCCATAAGTTCTCTTGTGTTCTGGTCTTTGTGATGAAACAACCGTTCTTTCTGCTCTATACTTCAACATTAGAGGAGTTCCAGAAGCAATATTTATTGATCGCAAACGAAACAAATGCATAACCAAGTTATCTGTTGCCCTTAGTGGGAAAGACTTGCAGTTCTCAAGAGTATTTCTCGTCGGGTAGTATCACTCATCAAACAAATATTTCGCTTTTTCAAAAGATTTGTCCAATAGTTCTCGTTTTTCACTCATGTTTATTCTACATGACATGACTTTTTCATAATTTTTTTTCTTGTCGCTCGTGGCTGTTTCTGCCACGCATGCACGGCTCTTTACCTTTGTCAAGTTGACCAGCGTCTTTAATACCCCTGTCTTCAAAAAGAAACTTAGTTGAACTTGCGCGCGTGTGTGCTCCTACCTATTTCGTCGTCCATCGTCAGCCTCTGTTCGCGTTGCTGTTTCCAGTACGCACGTATCACTTGGTTAGGCTGGTAAACATTTTCGCAAGCAAAAGGAAATACCTCCCTCAAAAGGTAGCCTGTCCTTCACTACTAAAAGCCAGAGCAAATCAAAAGTAAGCCCTCATAGCGTCCATGCGGCAGCTAGTGCACCACAGAGCAGCACAAAAAATAGAAATCCCACTTGATGGAGAGTGGCAACAGAGATGCGAGTTGGCTTGTGAATCAGCCACATATGAACGGGTGTCTCTTGCACGACGCCAAGATGCTCTTGACGCACAACACTTTAGCATCTGGGCATTTGCTGCATGTGTAACCTGCGAGAAGGGAATGCGGCCAGAAAATGAGATTGCGCGGATTCAAAATCTGCCACACACTGCACATAACTACGCACAAAATAGAAGTACACACTATACTGGCAAGCAAAAATTTGCGACTCTTTACGAGTGCTGTCTAGAAAAGGAAGTGGGTCACTAAGGTAAATGTTAGCTAAGACACGCACAGCGATGTTTCACAGCGGGGAGAAATATTCCCGGCTCTCTCGCAGAACCAAAGACCACGCGACAGTGCATAGCCAACACCAAGCAGATATCGAATCTTTGGGTAGAAGTCCAGCAGCAGGAATGGCCTAAAGATACGCCGAGAGCGATGCTAGCGTGAGCGTGCCTGTACGATTGAGAACATGCACTGCTCCTTTGAAACTAGCCGCTCTGGCGTGTCTCCGATCATTCCACGCGATTTTGTTTGCAGAACGTCGCGTACACGCCCTTGCGCGTTTTGCGCGGTAGCGTCTGCGCAGTGAGCCAGCTTCATGCACGCGTCATTCTTCACCGCGCAAACGGTGCTCGAGGCGACACCGCGCCGAGTGGCGCTCCTTTCGCTTCTGCAAGCAACGCACATTCGGATCGGTCCAACTCAAAGAGGCAGCAGAGAACGGTGGCATGTTTCTGTTATCGCCAATTAAAATTGTAGAGTACGCCTTCAACAGAAACGCGCCGCGCTAGGTAAAGATGCTTACTGCGGTAGTTTTGGCAGTAAAAGGCCATAAGGCGAGCCCGTCGGCGGCTGTGTTCTTTGCCGACGTCGTCACCACACCTCTGTTCATTTGCGCTGTGTATCTGTGAACAGTCACCGTGCGGAAGCTGCGACTTGTCGGTTGGCCGTTCTCCGCAAATCCCAAAGAGGCGAAATATATTTTGCGGTGCGCCGCACCATTAGGCGCAACCTAAATCGAGGCGCGCTTAACCGCTACGGCACAAAAGGTGATCACACTAACCGTACGGTATACGATGAGCCACTACGGATTAAAAAAAATCATTATGATGTCTTACGTACGAAACCAACGATCTGATTACGAGGCAGGTCGTAGTTGGAGACTCGGTATTAATTTTGACTTCCTGGAAATCTTTACGTGCATACAATGCACAATGCACGAGCGTTTTTGCATTCCGCTCTTTGGAATGCGGCAGCTGCAGGGATCGTATCGACGACCTCGAGCCCCAAATTGCCACGGCGGCCGCCATAGTTACGAAATTCGTAAGCGTGACGTGCAACACCGCCTTCCCGTACGAGTGTGGTACAAACGTAGCACAGCTGCACACCTGCTGCACAATTATTTGTCGCGGTTCTCCTAAGCTCGTAGTGTCTGCCTAAATACCTTGAAAGGCAGCGCGTCTGTCACGTATCGGAGCGCGATAACAAGCGCATAGATAGCCCACGTGAGCCCCTATGAAAGATGGCGTGGCCACTGTACAAAATTATCACTGCACAGAGAAGCTGATCCTTATGTTCCAATTGTGTTCTCTCATACGAATTAAGGAAAGGTCATTAGGCAGGAACAAATGAAGCAACGCAATTTTACGCACGTGGGGCGCCGCTGCCTCTTCCCCTACTATTGTTTCAAACGAAGTGACAGCGGCAGCGAGCGTTAGTATCGCGCACTTTCGCTCAGGAGCACACGGTTTGCTTGAAGAAAGTGAACGGTGTGCTTAACAGCTCACGCTTGTCAATGTCAAAATAGAAAAAAGGCTACGTGCCCAAGAAAACGAGATTACTTACCTATCTGCAGAAGCTCGGCTGCGTCTCTTTCGGGCTGCCTTCTCTCCAACAGGCATCATGACCTCTGCTGCGCAACTCATCAAAACAGCCACGCTCGCACATCAGTCGAAGACTAGTAGCTTGCTCAGCCAACGACTTCAACGGATAAACGTCCCACTTATTCTCGATAAAGCATTTCACTAAAATGTGCGTCATGACGTCCGAAAAGGAAAAATACTTTAATCGAAAAGTACGAAACGTGAACCACCACACAAGGCAACCAACTAACTGAGTCCGAAAGCCGTTCACAGCTTCACTATCGTATGGAGCTATAAAAACATTTCAAACACAAAATAACCGCACGGAAAAACGACTAATTAATTAGCAATAATTTTTCATCCACTAACCTTCGGAAAGCTTTAAGAACAACCTAATTTGTAGCGTAAACAACAAATACTACGGCCAAAATATGCGGCTACGAAACTAGCAGTAACGATGTGTACTGGTGCGAAAGTGTGCTCAAAACGAAGCTACGATGGTTGCAACCGCGTGCGCACACGCACACACCCGAACGCTGCCTTGACGTTAGTAGCGCCACCTAGAAATAAAAATTACTACTAATTTTATTATTTTTACAAAAGTAACGCTATTGGGATAGTTTATAGCACCTTTGCAGATGACGAGGTGACAAGTAAGGTGTGATAAGAGTCCGTTAACTGTATTTCTTTCATTTGCCTTTAGTGTTGTTCTATTTAACTGAACATACGGGACCTGTCCTGCAGGCTTGGGAGAGGACAGCAGTTCGGCGAGGCTCAAATAAATCGCATGCTTCTTGCAAGGCGAGAGTCGGGAGCAGCCACAGATACAGCGATTAGCTGCGATACTGTTGCGGCTGTTTCTGAATCAGAAGCTCTTTGAAGTCGATGGTTACAGCGGCTGCGCGCTGCGATCTCAAAGCATGTTCGTTGTTTTATCTCTAGTACCACGGCCGTTGGATAAAAATAGCTATATTTACTTTCCGGACAGAGGGTGCGTCGCAGGAAATTCGAAGATCTCTCACGTGTATGTTTGCAGCATGTGCGCCGCTTCCATCCTACGGTACCCACAGCGCGTCGGACGCTCGCAGGCAGCATCGTCGCGTGTCGGCGCCTGTCTTATCGCCGGCCGCGCTGCCGCCGTGTCTACATTTGGGGAACTCCACATGCGCGTAGTCACCGTGTTTGCGAGTGAACTTCGCACTCTTCTGCTCCCCGAAACGTGCTCATTTTGGATCGTACCAACTGCTATGTCATCTAGTGTATGTAAAAACGACGATGGCATTTGTACACCGGCGAAGAAATAAATCGTTATGAACTTGGGTGGTCATGAAGCTAGTCTAATGCTGAAGTTTTTAGAGAGAGGAAACGGCTACGAAAGTGGGGTGGTCCCGGAGGTAGGCGCTTGAAAACGCCAGCTTTAGCGACAGCACGAGGAAGTGGCACGCTGCGCACGCGCCAAGCATTCCAGAACTTACTGGCTGTCGAACGAGAGGAACATGCGCGCGTTCGTGGCCTAATGGTTAGAGCAGCGGGCTCAACGGCCGACGTTCAATGCCACCCCATCGGTTACACATTATTTTCTTTAGACGAGGCGAAAGAAGAAACCTACCTGCCGCAAAGCGACAGCAATGAGGTTGGAACTCTTCGCATTAAATTCTTGGAATGTCTTCATATGCGAGTCCTAATTATTGGTGCTGGGCTCGACTGCTACACAACAAAAAAACAACTACAAAAATCAGCACAAATTACCCAATAAATTGTTTATTGAGAACACTCAACGGTAATATTGTTGTGCAAGCGTTGAGCGAACTCAATTGCCTTTGAAAACTTCTTGAAGTCCGTTGTTTCAACAATTCCCCAACAATATATCAATGGTTAATCAATAGTCATTTTTGTACGGGAAGGTAATGTTATTTGCCGTGAGTTGGAGATGCTCAAATTATTTTCTTTTCATTCCGCCAGATTAGATCATCATCCTTCATGAATTCGTCAACTTCTAAGATATTATAATTAGAAGAAAAGTATCAACGAGAAAATTGTAGAGCGACATGAGAAACTCTCTATGCAGCTTTCAGTTGCTCAGTACGTTCTACATAAAGATGTTTTTCCGAGCGTGAAAGAAGCTGGCAAATGCAGGCGAAATTGCCGCGCGACTGGCCGCTCGAGGCACTTTGCGTGTGTAGGCGGGCTTGCACTACAAGTTCGGCCCTTTCTCTTTTAGCGACGCTTGTGAAAGTCTTGAGGGGCTCGTTGCCTAACAGTTGCCACGTCGTTTACGAGGAATCTCCATTTTCGAAGCAAGTCCTGGCGAAAAATAGAAGTGATGAAGCTCGTTCTCAGGGATCCACTTGCTGTAGGTTGACACTGTCTCGAACGTATCGAGCCAGGTCTCCTGGTCTTCCGATGAAGCTCCACGGAAGATAGGTGGCTACCTTGGTCGCTCAACAACAAACGTTGATGGCGACGCTGGTGTTGTCATTATGGCTGTTGACATGGTACCAATCTTTCTGCTCTGCTCGGGTAAAGGTCGGTGCCCCGGGGGCAAGTTTTGTAGTCTGCGGCTTGCTCGATGGTCCGGGGTGGCGTTGGTGTTATTACGGTTCGGGCTGGGGTGCCGGCTTTGCGGGGGTGTCCGGTACGTGAACGCACAAACGGCTCTACCACATATCGCGTTGTAGTCACGGTGAAGAACACAGCAGCACAACTGTAAATAACGAAACAAAATAAAAATAAAAATTACATTATTAGGTTCTACGTGCCAAAACCACAATCTCATTATGTAGCACGCTGTACCGGGGCACTCAGGATGACATGGGGTTCCTTAACTTGCCCGCAGATCTAAGTAGACGAGTCTTTTCGCATTTCGCCCCCATCGAAATGCGTCCCCCATGGCCGGGATTCAATTTCGCGACCTCGTGCTTTGCAGCCCAACACCATAGTCACTAAGCCACCGCGACGGGTTAAACCACGATACGAACGCTTTCATGGGCGAACCTGTGCCCATAAAAGCAAGTGACCCTCAGAGCACCACGACAGCGGCGAGAGCAGTCGGCGATCGTCGAAGCCAAGCGCGCCGTCCAACGTCCCAGCGTAATCACTGGTGCCCGCGTCGCTTCCATACAGTACTGCACAATTAGCGCCGCGCATACATTCAGATTACAAAAGGTTCGGTGACAACAGCCCATCGATAGAACAATCCGTAACATTCGAGAAACTTCTGATGTATGCAGATGCGTGCAGTGGCGACCGACAATGTTTACCATTTGTTAGCCGTTGAAAAGTGGTAACCGAAGAAAGATAAATATGTGCGTCATATAATGCAAACACGTTAGAGAGTGCAGTAAAAATGCACTTACACGTGCCCATAAATTTCTGGTAGCATTTCGTGGTGAGGCACGCAATAAACATTAACGTACTGGACAGAACGGTTTCCGTTATATGCCTTATCTCTAATGTTTAAGAGAAATACACGATATTACATTTCGTACCGGAACTTAGACAACACATTACAGACTACTCAAAATAGCTGTTCCGGGAAGGTTACGCTATCTTCAATCGCAAGCTGTACATCTCAAATTTCAAGGCCCTGATATTACTGCCTTTTTTTTTCACTTGCGTTTTCATCTTACGCCAAAGCACGCCTATACGGGCAAACAGCGCAGAAGCTTCGCGTGCGAGCAGCTGCGCTGTGTCACACAGCCTAGCGAGTGGTGGACATAGTTTCAGTACCACGTACCATAATTTCGTGTCACCAAGTTCTCTGATCGTCCCGAGACCGAGACACACTTTTCATGGTTCCTCACATGACAGGGAACCAACGTGCTAGTACGTAGCAGCGCATGCACTCAACGCACCGCGTATGCCCATGGACAGAACTTGGCTATCGGGCTATGCAAAGTCGACGTATGCGCACGTGTGTTATCCTTAAATATGTTGTGCGATCTTCGCAGCCTCCCCATTGGATAGTGTCAGCATATTTTAGTTGCACAGTATAACTGTTGGCGCGACTCCTGGCCAGCGCTCCATGGTTCCCCATAGTACGAAACTTCCTAGCCTGCACCATCGAATCAGCGAGTTTAGTTCTAGACATTCCGAAAATGTGTAGTAGTAGCAATGAACAACTACACCGAAAATATTCGAAGCCTACATAATAACAAGAATTAATCAAAAACAGTGTGTCAAATTCGCTAATTCTCAAGGAAATTGCAAACCTAACTACAGCAATGTGGCAACACACCCTTGCCACACGGCCGCATCGTTCGTCGCGACTGCCTCGCGCGTCGTTTTTATGATCACGATGCAGCTTTCAAGCGTATTTACTCGTTTGACTCTCGCAAAATTATATCATTTGCTAAGTTAGCGGCATCGTGCCCATTGATGCCTTCACTTCGTCCTTTGCCTCAGCGCTCTCCTCACCGGCAAAGGAACTAATGGTTCTCTGTCACCTTGTAAACAAGCCCGACGTTATACCAGACCCACGAAAGGTAGCCGCAGCGAGAATTTTGAAGTTTGTGGCGGCAGCTATTGTGCAGACATTAGAGGCGAACTCGCGCCGTAAGCACTGGAGACTTGCCTCCAGGCGCGCGCGGCGACCCGAGCCAGGTAGAGCGCCCGTACTATCGGCGTCAAATGAAAGTTGAACAGCGGAGCGCGTGGACCAAGCATAAGTGAAGATATAGTGCGCGCCGTCCAGTCATCACCATTGACAGGCGCGCACATCCGGTTTGGCCGCACTGCGCGATCCCCCTCTAGTGAGATAATGTCGCTTCTGTTCTGGTTCTTACAATTGAAAGGGAGAAAATGAAAAATAAAGCTAATAATAATAATAATATTTGGGGTTTTACGTGCCAAAAACACTTTCCGATTATGAGGCACGCCGTAGTGGAGGACTCCGGAAATTTTGACCACCTGGGGTTCTTTAACGTGCACCTAAATCTAAGCACACGGGTGTTTTCGCATTTCGCCCCCATCGAAATGCGGCCGCCGTGGCCGGGATAAAAATAAAGCTAGAATATTGCAGTTTACGGCGAGTCTTATCGCACAGATCGTCGAAAGAACAAGCGCTGTCGGCGCGAAGAGCGGTGCGCGTTGTGCAGTTTGCACCGTCATCGCAAGGTAGATTCGCCCGCGCGGTTTGCAGCTTGCGCGCCACATTCGCTCTTTCGATCGGCAAACTTGCGCTGCGCGGTATCGCTGGCAGGCGCGACGGCGGCCGGCATGCCGAGCGCGTTTGGCCGTTTGACATGGTTTCACTCCCAAACCTTGCGCAGTGCGGCCAAACCGGATGTGCGCGGCTGTCAATGGTGATGACTGGACGGCGCGCACTATATCTTCACTTATGCTTGGTCCACGCGCTCCGCTGTTCAACTTTCATTTGACGCCGATAGTACCTGTCATGAACAGGGCCGGTACTTACAAAAAACTTGTTGGGGGTCGCTTAAGCTTCGTCCCTAATAAAGCCCGTTGATCTAAAGGTGACATCTCTCCTCCTCCTATGCCGGCGCCCCCTCCTTCTCTGGGCTCCTCCCGGGCGCCGATGGTGGCGGCAGCCTGGAGGGTTTGGTTGTTGTGTTCCCGACAGGAGAGCTTCATAAAAGAGTTACTCCAATAACTGCCGGTATCCACGTTTCACTACTTTATCGAAGCCCCTTCCACTGCCATCATTTCGATTGCGTTGTCAACGGTGGCGTTGGTGTGCTCAAGCGAGCTAACGGAGTGTTCTTTCTCGAACGGCGCCTTTTGATCAGCTTCATTTCAACTTCCAGGCCGCCAAGAGAAATTGGAACATGCACTTTGTATGTGGATATTTACCGTTTACTTTTTTAAACACAGGCACGGGGTCTAGGCTCCGTAAGGAACGATGGTGGTGTACCACTTTCATAAACTGTCAGAGGCGCGTTTCGTCGTACTACAAAAAGGCTTGGTAATGCATCGGACCTTCATTTCTCGATGCCGTAATTCCGAAGGATGTGGCTTTCAAATTTACCTTCGGTGAAGTGATCCTCAGATGAATAAACTAAGATTTGGTATGGTACAACTTTTTGAGAAACGATACTAGGCGCAGAAGAAAAATATACACCCTGACAGTTCACAAATAATCTGAAAAAGAACTGTGGGCATGTCAGCCCGCCATGTGCGTGGCCACAACAATTAGATCAATGTGGAACATTGAAAATGGTCTGGGTCATAGCGTGCCCCGTCGTTAAGGGGCTCCTTTAACCAGATCTATCCGCGTTAAAAATGGTTCAACCAGCTTAGATTTACACGACATCTTTGAACCCATTATATTTTCGGCTGTGTTTAGCAGATGTCTGGAGACTGATTTATTATACGCGCAGATATAGCCTGCTCACGATACAGCTGCTGTTACTGTGCCTAGGCACAGTAACCTCCGATTTTGTTAACGACCCCCCAAATAAATATTACGCGCAGCGATGCGCGCTACATAAAAGCTAGACCTGCACCGCGAGCAGCAGGAACACCGTGGGCCCAAACGACGACAACTGTCCTTTTAGTCGAGTTCGTGAGCAGACTCCAACTAAAAAAAAAACGTCTAGCAATACGCGTCACTTCAGAGGCAGACCTGAACAGCTAGCAGCGTGAACAGCGCGGCCGAATTAGCATATCAAGCGCAACTTTCGTGTCTGAGCCCAGAAACGGTTTCAACTACAGCGGAACGAGTGCGCCAAGCAACGTCCGCGACATCACAGTAAGGCCTGCCCAACCAGGAGCGTGAACGGCGAGGCTCCGACAACACGAAGCACGGCTTCTGTAGCAGCGAGTGAACGTTTCCAACTTCAACCATGCTGAACGTTATGTATTGCAAAGAAAGGCGGCAGACGCCCGGGCTTCTCACCAAATCTTGCGAAAAAATACGAGTGATTTCTGATGAATGGCACTTACCACCCACAGGCGCGGGTCGCACGCATTTTCTAAGCTTTCCTGTTTTCTCATCGCGTTTTCTCATATATTCAAATTACAATCCGATGATGTCATGTCTGTAGGTTGTGTGTGCCCTACTTTTCAAATTTTGACGCATTTTTTTCTTTGAAACATTGAATTCCTTCACTAACGCCTATGCGCCTCGCGGAGGGCCTGCGTGGTTCGGGAAGGTTTTTCACTGATGGACAACGCCGCCGACAACTGCACCAGATTTTCGGTGACATGGGGTCCTCAAGGCTATCGTGTTAAAATGTTATTAGGCAAAAACTGTTCATAAGAGCACGTGCTAGTCAATCCTACTGCTGAACATATCATCAATGAAGGCGGCTGGCCAATCGGAACAGCACTTACAAAACAAAACTCGCAGTTTCGCCCGCCAGACGAAGCATCGATTGGGACAGCAAATTAGTGCACGGCTGTATACGAAGGAAGGATAGTAATTTTATCCGCTGCATAAACTTGAAAACATTCGCTTACTAACTGAATTCATAAGCATATTGCGTCAGCGTGCACGAACAAACCTGAACACATCACAGTCGACGAGCGCGGACAGTCGTTGTCAAAACGCTGATGTGAGCAACGCGGAACCAGCAGCCAGTGAAGTGACCTTGGTGCGGTCTACCGCTTCAACGCAAGAGCGGTGAGCCCACAGCGCGCACAAAGGTATGAGCCGTCTGCAGATCATTTGCAAGATGCGGCGCGCGTGACCGCGCGCGGCGGTGCAGAGTGCACACTGGTTGACGCAGTCGAAGCCGCCCCCGACCCTCCCGCGCAGCCTGCACGCTTGTCTCCATATATGGCGCCCATGATTGAGCTGCGACCATCACTTGCCCTTGCTCTAGGTCAGGAAATGCGCAGTTTTTGCCACAACACAACCTCGACACTCCCTCCCTCCCTCCATACCCCCACCGCCTTTCGCGCGACGGAAAACGGCGCGTTTGCACTCCGCTTTCTTCCTTCGCGCATTCTATATTGAGCCGCGATCGCCGGCTTCCGTTGCGTGCTTTCACTCGCACCTACACCATACGACGCGCGGCGACGGCGCTCTCGCCCTTGGACTTTATACAGAAAATCACGGCGATGGCGATGCCGACGGCAAAAATCCGCTTGGAGTGTCCATATAATTGCTATCGCAATAAAATATTTCTGAATCGGACCCCTGACACCTACGCTCGCACCGCGTATCTACGTGCACAAGCCGTAGATACGCGGTGCATATGCATATGCGCACGCGCGCTGCCCGGAGCTGGCCCACGCAGCCAAGTGTACATGTGGCTTGGCCATTAGGACGTATTGGAGACGCGAAAAATGTGCAAGGCGTTTGCTTGGAGGTACAACCAAGCCCACTGGACGTACCCTCACGCTCGCCTCATCGGCTGTGCTGCGGAGGCAAGGTCATGTCCTGCCTGCTACTAGAGGCGTGAGTATTGTGGGCGCAAACACCGGTGTTAATGCTGGGCGGCTGCGTCGTACTGTGGTGCGCACGAAGGTTTCAGCAGAATGGACAGTACACATCAAACCAATAAAGTTTAAGAGGACTGACGTTTGCGAAGTTGGACAAGCTTCACCATATGTTGAGAACAAAACACACAGACGGAAACGATGACGGCTGTCCTGTCATCTTCGCTTCCGTCCATGCGTTCTTGCGCTGCACATACGATGAAGTTCAAACCTGCTAACGCTAACATCTCTCTAATTGTACACCATTGACGTGAACTCGCCTAAAAAGCTGATGGCGGTGCTCCTCATGACGCCAGTGTTGGGGCAAACCCGAGACCCGCAGGTGCGCTGTTCCTGAGGCGCATCAGACGTTGCATCACGTGCTGTTTCCCTGCGTGTTCATAGAACGCCGTCTAATGAATTCCAGCTGAACGCCAAATCATTATCTCTCTTCTGGAGGACTGCCCAATTCTTTTTTTTTTCATGCGGGAGCAGGGGTGCTACGCATGAATAGACAGTCTTCGAAAGCCCCTCCCGGACCACGCCATAGTGTTTCATTTGCTGTAATTTTGCCGTCCACATGTTTTTGTTGTAGTCAGTCTTGCCGCCCAAAATTTTTTTCGCGCAGACTTGCCGTCGTCATTCCGCAACGGTCACCAACAACCATTCGGTCTTGTAGCATGCTGCCGGGTCCATCCAGCTGTCTACTTTGATGGGAAAGAGGTTTTGGAAATCTGACTTTCAAGTGTGTTACAAAAGTGGCCACCGCCAAGCTCACCATGATTGTCTTTAGCGGATTCCGCACCGCACCACCGAATGTGAGGCCCACAATTTCGACGAATTTCTTGTTATTCTTAACACCGTTCCCCAGCGTTGCTACTTTTCATGCACATTAACTCAACGACCACAATTAGATGCCTTGCTTTCATAGCCATTCCCGAAGGGCACGATCAACGCAGCTTCCTTACACCAGATCGCCTCCTCCAAAAGCAAGATTACTCCAAGCAATCTACATTTTTGTCTGTTCGGGGAGTGTTCCGGCGCGATGTGCTCCCCAAACACGATTGTTCGATGCGCGCAGATATTTGTTAGCGGAAGCCGTCACAGTTCCACTGGCTCGATATCATCGTAGACGGCTACACTCCTTGCCAACCCCAAGGAGAGTGAATGACACAAGCTTCTGGCTAGTTCATAGCCGTACGTGCTGTTTTACACTGCGCCACCTCTCGTTAGCCGTTTCTGATGTTTGACGTCGACCTGATCGGCCCCCTAGCGCAATTCGTCAATACAACAGCTAGAACTAAATTGTTCTCCACCTGGCTTTATATGACGAAAATGCATCTATACCTGTGGTAACACTAGTGACATCTTGCACTTAATTGTGACTTTATTTATTTTACGTCATCGCTCCCTTTCCCCAATAGTGCTATCGTTAATGCACATGGCCACCAGGTCGATGCCGGTGTCGTCGAGAACCTGATCCTTCTTTCAGTGTCCGAGTTTCGTCATTTTCGTCGTTTCGTACTACCGACACACCGACGGTCTCACTGAACGTGCCAACACAAATTTCATCTAGATGCTTTTCACGTGGATTCGAACTAAAAATATTACAACACAGGCAGGTCCATGCAAAGGCGTCGGAATGAACAAGCACAAACATTGCAACTGAACTGTAATCACACAGTTTACAGAGGCAGCCATACACTTCGGCTACATTGATACGCACGTAACAAAAAATGTCAGCTCAATATGACCAGACCTGGTGAGGGGCCCTTCAATATTTATTAGTCGCAGGCAATTTTAGATAAAATGCACAAGCTGTCAATATTATGGTTCGTGACACTTCTTTGCGTGCTGCCTTTCTCAAAATTCTGAAGAATAGTTCCTTGAGAACCTGAGACCTCGTATGAGCAACTCCAGTAATAGAAGGTGTAGTCGTATAACCCTGATATGCGGCATACGAGTAACCTACGGATACTTATATATGTGAGGAGCTCCATGGCAACGCCGACGACGAAAATTCGCTTGGAAGGTCCATATAATTGCTGTCGCAATGAAACGATTTCACTTTTTTTACGTATTTGAGTAGAAACACCCGAGTTAAACTTCCTCTTAAGACAATGAAGGTTACTAAACAACCTACAGCCAATTACTAAAGTTCCTATAGTCCGTGACACCGTAAGAATTAAATTAAATTATGGGGTTTTACGTGCCAAAACCACTTTGATTATGAGGCACGCCGTAGTGGAGGACTCCGGAAATGTCGACCACATTTAACTTGCACCTAAATCTAAATACACGGGTGTTTTCGCATTTCGTCCCCATCGAAATACGGCCCCCGTCGCCTGGATTCGATCCCACGACCTCGTGCTCAGCAGCCCAATATCATAGCCCCTGAACAACCACGGTGGGTCACCATAAGAATTGCAAGGCACATGTACGCTGTCCAACTTAAAAATTATTTCCATAGATTAGCCAGCCAATTAGGCTCGCTCATTTGCTTGATGTAAAGCAGTTACGCGTGTTTTAAGCAACTCGTTTCTAAGTAGAATTCGCCCTTTCTGTCACCAGATTCAGGATCAAATCTGAATGACTAGGCAAATTTTGTGGGCGATCTTGATATCACTGCTCACCCATCGCTAACATTTTAGCTTGAAATACCTAACTTTTCTTATATAATTAGCCTAGCACTTCCGCCAGCTCAGCAAAGTCATCAAACTGCGAGTGGACACCAGCAGGCTCCGCCCTCTTTCAGAGATGAATGGCAGGTGCGAACGTTTTTTGCCGAGGAGCTTGTTTGTAATCTGTGCGTTGCCATAGAGAGCCTGGATTGTTTCAGAAGGAAAGTAGAAATGCGTAACATGCATGAGCAATGGCTGCTAGTTGTAATCTACCTGATGCTGTGCATAGTACACATGTAAAGGAGCCTACAGGCGAATACGACGGGTTATTATCTCTCCTAAAACAAGCAAGTGTGGTGGCACAGCAATCACATAACGGTTTGTCGTATGTAAACGACATTGCTCTGTTTGCGGTGGATGAAAAGGACAAACGAAGGGCTGTCAGAAGACTACCCTTCGATGTGCGCACACAGAACTGATTACGAGGCAGTACACGAAGACGTGCTGGGCGACCTTAGAAATTCAGGAGTGTGATAACACAATCTGCTTGCGAAAAGCGATTACATGTTATGAAGAAAAACCGGATCCGAAGCTCGCGTATTTGTGCTTCACGCTTTTAGTTTCGGATTATAATTCGTAATATGGACAGGCCGCAGCCCCAGTGTCAAAGACTGCGACGGGGCCCTCGGGTGAAAATAAAAGACATATACCTATGAAGAGACGAGCAAGCAAGGGAAATCAGAGCAAAATATTAAATAAAGAAAATAACACACAATGCCGTGAAATACAACCTAAGAAAAATGAAACAGATCGAATACAACATCAGTATTGTTACGAACGGGATGCAAGGGTACCGAGCTACAAAATTTCCCCAGCCAGCTGCACCGGTGTGGGTGATGATATTCGGAGAACCAGACCATGGAACGCGCCCAGTCCGCTGCGATGACTCGTTCTGGGAAAACAACAATACGCCGAGTCCCCAAGCGAGCGCCGCCGCTATGACTAAATGCGGTCGGCGGACCAAGTATTGTTAGTGGATTCGCCGTGGCCGCCGCGGCTTGTTAGAAGCGGTGGAAATCCTGGGATGGGTGGAGATGTCTTGCGGCCGTTTCACGGGGCTTAGAAGTCATGGACAGACACGGCGGCCATCGTCTGCAGAGTAAACACTGGGACGAAAAGGCGCCGGGTCGGAGCAAGCACCGTGTCTCCGAGAACTTACTAACTTTGGCGTGGTCAGTGAAATATGTGCGGAAGTGTGTGTAAGCCCTCCCCCTCAAAGGCGGGTCGGCTACGATGTCCTTGAAAGCTCCGAATTGGTAGCAGGTTGAACGGCCTTTTTCCCTCACCTAGTGATCTAGGGAGGACATAGTGTATTTAGGGAGCCGCTGGCGGCTTCTCAGTGTGCATTTCTCTTTCAGTCATGTTAGACTGATGAAATGTAACGTTCTCATGTTCTCATGAGAACGTTCTCAATGAGAACGTTAGTTCTCAATGAGAACAAGTCTGTCCCTTCAAGAACGTCCTCAGCGTGGATAAGTTGGATGACGGCATGGGCCAGCTACCATATATTTCATGCCCGACCCCAAACATTACAACTGGCTGACAGTGGTGAGGCGGACTTTGCGACGTGATGCTGTGTCTGGGGTGAGTGCTTGGTTCTTGCTTTGACTCTCTAGGCTTCATTCTGTGGTTGTTCTGTTTGGAACAGTAGGCAAGCTAGATTGTGGATTGTTAGCTAGCGTGCGTTTACCTAGGTAGGTTAAGCGAGCAGGATCAAGGCAGTAAAGCAGCAATCATGGAGTTAAGGACAGCGCTGAGAGACGAATTGTTGATTGTTGGTGAGTAACTGGGCCTTGAAGTACGCAAGGAAATGCTAAAATCGCAATTATTGCAGCTAATTTCCGAAGAGGCCAGTGAGGAAGACATCGAATTTGGGTTACAACTTCTTAGGAAAAGAGATGAACGGGACAGAGAGAGAGAGGGGACGCGAGAAAGCTCGCGATTTAAGAAAAATGCTACTTGAACTTGAAATCAAACGTTTGTAGTTGTCTCAAGCAAGTGAAGGAGCTCTAGAACGATCAAGTGAGGCAGAATCATACCGCATTGACAGCCTGTTAAATCCACTTGAGGTTGGGAATGATATAGGCTTGTTCCTAGGAAAATTTTGAAAGTACTTGCGAAAAGATGAACTTCGGTTCTAATACTTGACCGCAGCGGTTGCTGTCTACGTTGCCGTGTGAGGCTGCCGAGTTAATCGCCAGACTCAGGGCGCAAGATGCGTATGATTGTGCAAAGGTTAAGGCTAGTCTTTTGAAAAAGTACCGCGTTTCAGCCGAAGCTTGTGGTCAGAGGTTTAGGAGCACAGGCAAGAAGGATAACGAGGGATATCCGGAGTGTGCATATGGCTTAACGTCAAAACTAGTCGAGTGGCTGAAAAGCGCGGAAGCGTACGAGAGCGGAGATGAAATTATTGAATGCACGTGTTTAGTGCAGCTTTACAAAAGCATCCCACAATGTGTGAAGCTTTGGGTGCAAGACAAAGGAAATGTAGATTCTGTGTAAAGGGTGTCTGAATTAGCCGAAGAGTACGCAACGCGTAGAAAGCTGTACGCCGAGGACGGAAATTGGGACAGCGGAAATGGACCACGGAAGCCATTTGCGTTCGAAGAGGGTTCGCATACTGGACGACCGGAGCCTGTAGACGTGGAGGAAAAGCCCTCAGGAAAGAGCGAGGAGAAATCAAATGGGGAAGCCGTACAAAAAGAGCAGAAAAAAAAATTCGAATCTTTTAGACCCATTCCCTGCTATAAATGCCACAAACTGGGACATATCGCTGTAAACTACAGGAAGCCTAGCGTAGTTTTTTTCTACGTGGACGAAAAAGACGAGAATATAGAACTTTTAGGCCAATATCTTCACAACCTCCAAGTTAATGGGAAGCCTTGCCGGGTGCTGCGAGACAGTGCCGCCACGATGGACATGGTCCATCCATCTTACGTGACGGTAGATGACTTCACTGGAGAATTAGCATGGATCAAACAGGTTGTAGAAGAACACAGCGTGTATCTGCCCAAGGCCAAAGTCAAAATCAGTGGACCTTTTGGGGAGCTCGTAACCGAGGCTGCATTTTCCAATTTTTTTGTCGCTGTAGTACCCTTACACTTCTTCTAATTGGTCGGATCAGTTACTGTGTGACAAAGGGCTTAAATTTGGAGAGGGCGTAGTAGAGGCGCTGACGCGAGGCTAAGCTCGTAAGATCGCGTAGCTTTCGGCTGAAAATGCAAAAAGCTGCTGCAGCGGAAGTAGCAAAAGAGGTAACTTCAGTAACCGAATCCGAGCTAGGCCCGAAGGACGAAAAGACGGTTGAGGAAAGCCTGCCAGCTGACCAGCTCAATGAGAGCGTATGACTAGGGTGTCAATGTTCACGCCTACAGGAAGAGCCAGCTGACGCACCCGCAAGCGAGACAAGGTAGTTAATATAACCGGCCTCAAAGAAATTTGATCGGCTTTTACGTGTGGTCAGAGAGTCACTGGCAGCCGAGCAAAAGAATGACGACAGCTTTGATAAATTGCATCACACAGCTGAAGAAGACATTGCTAGGCGCAACGTGACGATACGAGAGAGAGGAGGATTGTTGTACCGGCACTACAGCGACCGATAGGTTAGGATTCTAGATCAGTTCGTAGTACCTACTAAGTACAGGGAGGACCTTTTGAGTATCTGTCATGGTAATGGGTGGTCCGGCCACCTAGGCAGGAAAGATCGCCCATGGAATACTACTGGCCTGGCTGTTTCAAAGACGTAGAAAACTTTGTAAGATCATGGGGCGCGTACCAGCGCTCGGGTAAACCAGGAGAAACATGGAAAGCTCCACTCAAGGTATTGCCCTTAATAACAGAACCATTCAGACGAATTGAAATACACATGGTAGGGCCTCTACCAAATACAATGTCGGGTTAAAGGTACTTGTTTACCATGCTGTGTCCGGCTGCAAAGTTTCCAGAAGCAATCCTTCAGAAAGAGCACAGCTCCACTGAAGTAGTAGACGCGCTTTTAACAGTATTCGCAAGAGTTGGGTTTCCAGCCGAAATTTAGGTGGATCCACGGTCAGTATTGACCAGCGTACTGACTTCTAAATTCTTGCAAAAGTGCGGGGTAACGTTTATGCACCGTTCCGTCTATCACCCTCAGTCAAATAGTGTAGAGAGGTGGAATTCAGTGCATAAACGAGTTTTGCGGGCGCTTTGTTGCGAGCACAAGGAGGACTGAAAGAATAGCCTTCTGGCCACTTTGCTTTGCGAACGGTTCCTTATGAGGCTACAGAGTTCTCGCCAGCAGAACTAATGTATGGGAGAACACTCCGTTCTCCACTGAGAATGTTAAGAGATGTGAGAGGAAATAGGAGAGAGTCCAACAGTGTTAGAATACGTACTAAATCTGCTGGAACGGCTAAGTACAACCCAAGAACTACTCGAAAAGAACATGGGAGTAGCTCAAAGGAACGCCAAGTTCTATTACGACAATAATAATAATAATATTTGGGGTTTTACGTGCCAAAACCACTTTCGGATTATGAGGCACGCCGTAGTGGAGGACTCCGGAAATTTCGACCACCTGGGGTTCTTTAACGTGCACCTAAATCTAAGCACACGGGTGTTTTCGCATTTCGCCCCCATCGAAATGCGGCCGCCGTGGCCGGGATTCTATTACGACAAAAATGCGAGGCTTCGTACGTGTAACGCTGGAGACCAGGTAATGATCCTCAAACTTTCAAGAAAGAATAAGCTTGAAGTTTACTGGGACGGGCCCGTTAAAGTGTTGCACAAACTTTCAGATAGTAACTATGCTCTGAAAATGCCCAGTCACAGGAAGGAGGTGAGGGTGTACCACTGCAATTTGATGAAGCCGTACGTAGAGCGGAGCGGAGTCGTTAACTGTACCGTCAAAGGGGAGGATGACGCTAGTACCAAGTTTAAGGAGTAAAAGGCGACCTCCATCTCTGACGTCAGCCTAGAAGAAGTAAAACATTCGGCAAGCTCGCACGCTCTTACCCCCAAGCAGCTAGATGAGCTAAAAGGGGTGTTAGGGGAATATCTCGACAGATTCAGCGATCGGCCAGGTAGAACCAAACTAATAACGCATGAAACAGAGCTGACATCAACCGAACCCGTAAGATGAAAGCCTTACAGGCTGTCTCCACGACAGAGAGAAATTATGGAGGCAGAGATGCAGCGCATGCTAGAGTTCGGAGTTATTGAGCCTGCTGAGAGTGACCACACGTCACCGCTAATAATGGTAGAAACGCCCAACAAAGACCCTCTTTCGTGTATTGATTACAAGTTAAATGCCATCACCAGGGATCCGCTGTACCCGATACCCAACATTGAGGAATGAATCAAAAGAGTTACCGCTGCTGAATACATTTCAAGTAGAGATTTCGTGCGGGGAGACGGGCAAGTTCCCCTTTCAGAAAGTTCCAGCCGCTATGCCGCCTTTATAACACCTGTAGGCATTTTTCACCCTCTCGCCCTCAACTTCAGGCTGAAGAACGCGCCGTTTAGCTTCTCTAAGTTAATGGATATTTTCTAAAAACTTGCAGGAGTTCGCATTTCCATATCTTGACGATGTAGCAATATTTTAGGACAGCTCGAAAAAGCACGTATCACACCTCAATCAGGTGTTCTCACGGTGGAGGGAAGCCGGCTTACGATGAAAGCGGGAAAGTGTAGGTTTGACTGCTCGCAGGTTACTTATCTGGGCCATGTTGTCGGTCAGGGCACGAGATGGCCGGCCGACCTGCAAATAGCTATGATTGGAGAATTTTCACAGCCGCGCACGAAAACAGACATTCGTTCATTTTTGGGACTTGTGGGGTACTATCAACGATACATTTCAAATTACTCGCAAATGGCAAGTCCTTTACCGGACGGCCTCCGAAAGAGAGCATTGAATAGCGTGCACTGGGATGAGGACAAAGAGAACGATTTCCAAAATTTGAAAACGCTACTGGTTCCTCGTCCTGAGCTTCGCGCGCTAGACTACGCAAAGGAATTTATAGTTCAGTGTGACGCAAGCGACAAGGTTGTGGGCGTGGTACTTAGTCTCGTCGGCTACGATAACGAGGAGCATCCAATCCTCTATGCCAGCCGTAAACTAACTGTAAGAGAGGAAGTCTATAGCGCTTCAGGGAAGGGATGTTCTTGTATAGTTTGGGCATCCCAGAAGTTGTCGTGTTACTTTTACGGAGCGAGGTTCATCTTCGAGACTGACCACTGTCCTCTGACGTGGCTCAATCAAATGTCACACAAAAATGGCCGCTTGCTCCGGTGGATCCTCACTCTACAAAAGTACAATTTCTCCGTTAGATATAAGGGCAAGTCGCATAGCAATGCGGATGGTTTGAGCAGGCCGATTTGAATTCTGCGTTTAAGGGTCCCGGCGAAATCTTGCGGTTGTTATTTTTAATTTTGACAAGCCAAGAAGATCCCCTCTCATTTAGCAGGACTCCATCCAGGATTGCTCAATATGTCACCACGAAATTGCTTCAAAAATTGGCGCAGCGAAATGCAGCATTTTTTGTTTCTGCACTTATGTTTTCTTTGAAGCCTAGCGAGTCTAAAGTGAAATCCAAGAAGGTCATCTCGGCGCAGAGTGGTGTTGTGATGTTCGCTTTGCAGTTGCCTCTCCTTGTTGGATGTTTTGGGGCATTGTAATCATTTCACAGCTGGTCGCTGCAAGTGAAGCCATCTGCCCCTTACCACCAGCCTTTCTCTTCCTGCCCAGCGGTTGTCAGCACTGGCTAGTCGAGATTTTCCGGGCCATGGAGGAGCTGCTACGAACGGCCTGCAATGGTACCGAGCTACAAGATTTCCCCAGCCGGCCGCACCGGTGGGGGTCGCGATATTCGGAGAACCAGACCTTGGAACGCCCCCGGCCCGCTTTGATGACTCGTTCTGGGAAAACAATACGGGGCGTCCCCAAGCGAGCGCCACCGCTATGACTAAACGCGGTCGGCGGACCAAGCATTGTTAGTGGATGCGCCGTGGCCGCTACGGCATGTTAGAAGTGGTGGATATCTTGGGAGATGTCTTGCGGCCGTCTCACGGGGCTTAGCAATCATAGACAGAAACGGCGGCCATTGTCTGCGTAGAAAACACTGGGATGAAGAGGCGCCTGCTCGGGGCAAGCACGGTGTCTCCGAGGACCCACTCACCTTGGCGTCGTCAATGAAACCTGTGCGAAAGTGTGTGTGACTCCTCCCCCTCAAAGGCGGGTCGGCTACGATGCTGAATGCTCCGAATTGGTAGCAGGTTGAACAGCCGTTTTCCCTCACCTTGGGATCTAGGGAGGACATAGTGTATTGACACGTGTACTTATCTTTATTGGGCGGCCACGTTTCGCCGCTTAACAAATGTAATCGCACAGCGAGGGACGCGCCTGCATGTATCCGACGTTTCTGGAAAGTTATCGATGCTTCTACCCGGCTGTCTGTTGTCGCCGAACCTTGTGTTATCTGATTTCATCGCGTAACGCGAATGGTGTAGAACATTGTGGAAGGCACGCGGGTCCGAACGAGTAGTCTGGAACATTCGACGACTGCTCTATAAAAGCCGACGCGCTTGACCCGCTGATCAGATTTCCGACGATCGCCGACTCTGTTCGCCGATTTCGTTGTGCTATAAGTGTAGCCTGTTTTGTGGGCACAGCTTCGCCCAATAAAATCTAGTTTTGCCTTTCACAGTATTGCTACTGTGTTCTTAACGTCACCACCACGTGACATCTGGTGGAGGTGCTTGTGCGTTCATGTACCGAACGCCCCCGCAAAGCCGCGATCCAAGCCCGAAGCCCGAGGACAGAACCAACATCGCCCAAGACCAGCGTGCTAGCCGCAGACTGCAAGGACTGCCCCCAGAGCACGGACTTCTACCTGAGACGACAAAGAAGATCGTGGTCAAGACAACCCCAATGGCTGCCCCAGCGTCCCCCGTTATCCTACAACTTCGGGACCTACCAACCTTCCATGGAGCAGCGACTGAAGACCCGGAATCATGGCTGGAGACCTACGAACCAATCGCAACATTCAACAATTGGGACTCCGACGAGAAGCTGCGGCATGTCTACTTCGCCTTAAAAGACACCGCCAGAACTTGGTTTGAGAACAGGGAATCGACCTTGACAACGTGGGACCTGTTCGGTACCGGCTTCCTACGCACCTTTACAAGCGTCGTGCGCAAGGAAAGGGCTGAAGCTATGCTGGACGCCCGAGTGCAGCTGCCAAACAAGAACGTCGCCATCTTTACGGAAGAAATGAGCCGTTTGTTCCGCCACGCCGACCCGGATATGGCTGAGGAGAAGGAAGTCCGCTTACTGATGCGTGGTGTAAAGGAGGAACTTTTCGCCGCGATGGGAAGAAGCCCACCGAAGACCGTCGAAGAGTTTCTTCGTGAGGCGACGAACATTGAGAAGACACTCGAGATCCGGAACCGGCAATTCGATCGCCGCATGAACTATACAAACTACGCCGGGGTTCAATCACTGGCCACCGACGAACTACGCGAGACTATCCGAGCTGTCGTGCGGGAGGAGGTACAAATGCTGTTCCCATCATTACAGCCTCAAGTGGCTTCGATTGCCGACGCCGTGCGTGAGGAGCTCCAACAACAACTTGGAGTAGCCCCTGAATCGCCCCAGCCTGAGCCGCAAGCGACGATCTACGCCGCCGTCGCCCGCCGTCAAGGTCCCCCTCCGCGACCGCGCCAGGGCGCTGTCACGCCGCAGTTCCGTCGTCCGCCGCCGCCGCAGCCAGCACGACCACCCGTCGTGCAGCGCACCTACGCGAGGAAGACGGACATTTGGCGCGCTCCTGACCACCGCCCGCTCTGCTACCACTGCGGAGAAGCGGGTCACGTCTACCGCCGATGCCCATACCGCGACCTGGGACTGAGAGGGTTCGCCGTCAACGCGCCGCGTCCACAGCTTGGGGAGCGCCCACGTGAAATCGCCGATTACCTAGCCGCCACTCAGTGGAGCTCTCGACGACCGTCGCGTTCGCCATCACCAGGCCGCTACCTGTCACCGCAGCGCCGACCGTACACTGGTCCAGCTCGGGACCGCTCTGTGAGCCCATATCCGGGAAACTAAAAGCAGCAACCGATGGAGGTGCGGTTGCTGTTCGTCGAACTGACGAAGATCCTCCTCCGACGACGAAGTCGATGAAGAAACCATCTCGACGGCCTAATGACGACACGCCGCCGTCCCGACGAAGTCAGCAAGCCAAGACTACACCGACGAAAGACGACTTGACGACGCGACGTTCCAGTTTCAGTTGAAAACGACGCAGCCGTGATCCGACGCCACGACCTAACTGCAACGCCAGACAAAGAACCACCGACCTCGACGTGCTTCTCGACGGCCACGCAGTCACTGCCTTAGTCGACACAGGGGCCGATTACTCCGTAATGAGTGGACACATCGCCGCCCTGTTGAAGAAGGTTAAGACTGCATGGGAGGGCCCCCAAATTCCGACCGCTGGAGGACACCTCATTACGCCGACTGGAATCTGCACGGCAAGAATTACCATTCATGACCGGACTTACCCTGCCACCTTCGTTCTCCTCCAACAGTGTTCACGAGACGTCATCCTCCGCATGGACTTCCTGAATCAACATGGCGCAGTCATCGACCAGAAGTCGAAATCGATAACGCTGTCACAAGATCAAGCGATACCGCCGGAGAGCTGTTGTAGTCACCACGCCTTGAGTGTGCTCGAAGATCAAGTGAGCATCCCGCCGCGTTCCAGCATTATTATTTCCGTCGGCACTGAAACACCCGCTGACGTAGAAGGCGTCATCGAGGGCGACCAACATCTACTGCTCGACCGTGAAATTTGCGTCGCAAGAGGGATCGCTCGACTCCACGGAGGGCAAGTGGAAGTTATGCTAACCAACTTCAAGCACATCAAGGGCACGACAATCGCATACATCGAGGAAATTGTGGAAACCAGCAATGCCTTTGTCCTCTCGGATTCAGCCGCATCTACCCCGATGAGCATTATCCCCGAACCAGACTTCGACGTGAATCCAAGTCTTCCTATGAGTAAGCAGCAACAGAAGTCTTCTCAGACGTTACAAAGACTGCTTTTCGACGTCATCGAGGATTCGACAAACACCAGTTGCAAAGCATCGCATAATAACCGAAGAGAGCACTCGACCACTCCGCCAGAGCCCTTACCGAGTTTCGACGCGAGAACGTGAAACTATTAGGCAACAAGTCGACGAAATGCTGCGCGACGACATCATCCAGCCGTCGAAAAGCCCGTGGGCCTCTCCTGTAGTCCTGGTAAAGAAAAAGGACGGAACCCTACGCTTCTGCGTCGATTATCGTCGACTGAACAAGATCACGAAGAAGGATGTGTACCCCGCACCTGCACCAGATGTCACGTGGTGGTGACATTAAGAACACAGTAGCAATACTGTGAAAGGCAAAACTAGATTTTATTGGGCGAACCTGTGCCCACAAAACAGGCTACACTTATAGCACAACGAAAGCGGCGAACAGAGTCTGCGATCGTCCTGATCCTCCCGATTTAGTATTTAGTATTTAGGGAGATTAGTATTTAGGGAGATTTAGTATTTAGGGAGCCGCTGGAGGCTCCTCAGTGTGCATTCCTCTTTCAGTCATGTTAGACTGATGAACTGTAACGTTCTCATGTAGATACTGTAAATAAATCCCATATTTGTCGTCCTCGATGAGAACAAGTCTGTCCCTTCAAGAACGTCCTCAGCGTGGATAAGTTGGACGACGGCATTGGCCAGCTACCATATATTTCATGCCCGACCCCGAACATTAAAGTATACAATGATACAGTGCATAATATACTGTAAATACACACATATGCAAAGTTTGTATGATGAACGGTGTATGCTTAGTGGTACATGGAAAATGCTGGAAACATAAGACAGGACCCATCTCATGACGTCTGTGGACAGTAATACGTTACGAACGAATAATTGTAGCCATACAACGTATTGTCACCGTCGAAGCCAGTTACGTTTGAGGCTTGTAATGCAGCGGGACTCCTCTTCAGCGCTTCTCTAACAACGCTCGGGGCCATTTAGTGCCGCGGCCGCGAAGCATGGGATGACATCCGAAATGCATGGCGCACCGGTTATTTCGACCCCTGAGTAGAGCGTCCAGTGACAATCTGGATTGTCTCTAGCGCTTCTTCCTCGACACGCTGGGCCGTCTACTGGCGCTACCGAGAGGTACGCGCTTGGTCTAGGGCACGAGAAGCGTGACGCGCTGGTGCCTCAAAGCGCTGAGAATCATTCACTCGCTTGGCGCACACTCAGTGCACATGCTCAGCGACTCAAGATGGCAAGACGCTTACTGAAGGGTGATATATATCCAGTGCATTTGTGGCGCATTCTGCAAATGTGTTGGGTTTCTGTCGTTGAGGAGCCCTTGTGAACTGAGTTCGATTCCGCTGAGCATCGGATAAAATTAAGGGATCTTTTTCGTCAGTGTAGAGGATCCGATTCCGCCGCCGCCGCCGTGAGCGTCTGCACAACGAGAGGATGTTTAAGTTCGCGGCGCCGACCTCCTCGGCGTGGAAGGCACGTACAATAAAGGCTCAGTTTCACCGCCGCTCGGCTGCTCGCCGGTTGCTCTCAAAGTTCGTTCTCCTCTCTCTGCGCGCGTCTGTCTATAGCGGACGCAATTCGCGCCCCTATAGCTTGGTGACCCGGACGTAGCAAGCTCACGCAATGGAAGACGAAATGAACACTACAGTGTTCAGCAACGATGCCCCGATCTTCAGCCCCAGTCAACAGTGACAGGCGACATCCCTGCCCCCAGCGCTGCCATGGACGCCATTTCCAATGCCCAGCTGCGGCTGCCGCCGTTTTGGCCGAGGAATCCCGCAGTGTGGTTCACGCAAGTAGAAGCCCTCTTCGATCTTCGGCGCATCACATCGCAACGTGTGATGTACCTGCATATCGTCTCAGCACTTTCCTCCGAGGTAGCTGATGAGTTCGACGACGTCATGAGAGCCTCACATCCGGCCGCACCCTACGACCATTTCAGGGCCATAGTGCTCACACGCAAAAGCGTGTCCGAGAGAAGCCGCTTGCATCAACTCCTCAACGCGGAAGAACTCGGCGATCGCCGACCATCGCAGCTATTACATCGGATGCGGCAGCTGCTCGGTGACCGTACCCAAGACTCCGAGAGTCCACTATTGCGCGAGCTGTTTCTGCAACGCTTGCCTCAGACACTTGTCGTGGTTTTAGCAGCTGCGGATGATATGCCTCTTGACAAACTGGCAGAGCTCGCGGACCGCGTTAACGACTACGCCGGCGCAAGCTCCGTGGTGTCCTCGACCACTGTCACATCAGACCTCGAGGCCCGGTAATCTCGCCTCGAGGATAAAATTGACAGGCTGATGGACACGATGGCAGCAATGCAGATGGACACGCCTGATCACTCTCCACTGGCTAGGGGTGGCTCACGTTCGCGTTCCCGTTCCCGCCCAAGACACACTTCTGACGGCCTCTGCTGGTACCACACCAGGTTCGGCGCCAGCGCTGCAAACTGTCGACAGCCTTGTCGCTGGCAGGGAAACATGGAAGCGAGTCACTAATGGCGGCGCGTGACTCAACCGCTACGGGAAGCCGCCTATTCTACATCACAGACAAGATCGCAGGCCATCGCTTTCTTGTGGACACTGGTGCAGAGGTAAGCGTCATTCCTGCCTCCCGCCACCGTTGTCCAAGGACTGCGCCTTTGCAAGCTGTGACTACATCCACAATCGCAACATATGGCCAACGCTCCCTCACCATTTACCTGGGCCTGCGTCGCATATTTCGGTGGATTTCCATCCTCACCGACGTGCGCTTCGCCATACTAGGTGCGGACTTTCTTACCCATTTCGGTTTGAACGTGAATCTCCGCTCCCGTCAACTTGTGGACTGCACGACCAGCCTCTCCGTGCAAGGCATCCTCGCACCGCTGTCCGCCTCTACGCAACCAGCTCCGCATTCGCCATAATCAGAATTCGCCTCTATCCTCAGTGAATTTCCTGAACTTACCAAACCTAGCAATTTGGAACTTCCGATGCGGCACACAGTGACGCACCACCTCGTCACCACGGGTCCTCCAGCGTCCTGCAAGCCACAGCGTCTTGCTAGAGACCGCCTCGCCACAGCTCGCAGAGAATTTGATCACATGCTGCAGTCAGGCATAATCCGCCCATCGTCAAGCAGCTGGTCATTTGCCCTGCACATGGCGCCCAAGCTTGACCCCGGAGGTTGGCGCCCTTGTGGAGACTATCGTGCATTGAATGCCCGCACCGCACCCGACCGGTACCCGCTCCCGCACATTCACGACTTTGCTACCACTCTTGCTGGAACAACCATATTTAGCAAGATTGACCTAGTCAAGGCATATCATCAAATTCCTGTGGAACCAGCGGACATACCGAAGACTCCCATCACAACACCTTTTGGCCTATTCGAGTACGTCCGCATGCCTTTAGGGTTACGTAGTGCAGGCCAAACTTTCCAACGCTTCATCAATGAAGTCATACGTGGTCTGCACTTCGTCATCGCCTATCTTGATGATCTGCTGGTGGCAAGTTCTTCACCAGAGCAGCACGCTGACCACCTGCGGTTGCTGTTTTCGCGACTGCAGGAACATGGCTTAACTATCAACACAGCCAAATGTGTCTTTGGTGTGGACAACGTCGAATTTCTTGGACACCTTGTCACACCTGAAGGAATCAAGCCATTGGACAGGAAGGTTCAAGCTCTGCGGGATTTTCCAGGCCCAACGTCGCTTCGCAAGCTCCGCGAATTTCTCGGGCTTCTTAACTTCCATCGTCGGTTCCTGCCTAATATAGCGCGCATCATTCTACCTCTGACCGACATGCTGAAGGTGCCAAAGGCACGATCTGCGATCTTGTAGTGGACATCCGAAGCAGACGCCGCCTTCCAAGAAGCCAAGAATGCCCTGGCACAAGCCACCGTCCTAGTGCATCCCCTAACTGACGCGCCCATGCGGCTCATCACCGACGCCTCCTCCAGTGCCGTTGGTGCAGTTCTGCAACAATTCCAGCAGAATTTGTGGTGTCCACTCGGTTTCTTTTCGCAGAAGATGAAGCCGGCAGAAACTCGATACAGCACTTTCGACCGCGAACTCCTGGCTGTCTACCTTGGCATTCGCCACTTTCGCCACCTTCTCGAAGGTACCGTGTTCCACGTACTGACGGATCATATACCACTGACATTCGCTTTCCGCGGAAATCACAGCACACACACGTCCGGGCAAATTCGGCACCTGCATTTTATTTCCGAATTCACGGTCGACATACGGTACATCGAAGGACCCGTTAAAGCGGCTGCCGATGCCCTGTCACGTGTCGACGCGCTTTCCACTGCTGCTGTGGATTTCGACATCATCGCAGAGGCACAACATTCTGACAACGAGCTTTGTGACCTGCGTGCAGGGTCCACATCTCTCTCGTTTGCTGAGGTGCCACTGCCGCTCTCCTCCGGTACGACGCGACATGTCAACAGGCTGGGCCCGTCCATTTGTGCCTTCCTCGCACCGTCGTCAAGTTTTTGGCAAGCTACACGACTCGAGCCATCCTGGTGTTCGCGCCACTCAGCGCCTCATCACCTCCCGTTATGTGTGGCCCGGCATCAACGCAGATGTCCGCCGCTGGGCTCGAGAATGTCAACGCTGCCAACGTGCAAAAACGACCCACCACACCAAGTCACCACTTCAACCCTTCCGTCCGCCTGACTCTCGCTTTGATCACGTTCACATCGACATTGTCGGTCCGCTGCCTTCATCGCGCGGTAAACGATACATCCTCACCTGCGTTGACCGCTACACGCGCTGGCCTGAAGCGTTTCCCGTACACGATATTACGGCGCCAACCGTGGCGTCCGTTTTCGTAGCCGGTTGGATATCTCGTTTCTGCTGCCCCAGCGTGGTAACAACCGACCGCGGACGACAATTTGAAAGTGAGCTCTTCGGAGCGTTAACAAGCATCCCCGGTATCCGCCACATCCACACAACTGCATATCATCCGTCAGCAAATGGAATGGTGGAAAGGCTTCACCGCCAGTCGAAACCCGCCCTCATTGCCCGCGACGCTCGAACTTCATGGATCGACGACCTGCCGCTAGTTCTACTAGGTATTCGGTCGGCGCTAGAAGAAGACCTAGGGTGTACTGCTGCCGAAATGGTCTACGGGACGACACTACGCCTACCCGGTGAATTCTTCGCACCACCTGCAGTCCCCAACCTCTCGCCTCCTGCCTACGTTGAGCAACTTCGGTCGCTCTTTGAGCGTTTGCGACCAACATCACCTCGACAGCCCTCCACTTACGACGTTTTCGTAAGCAAAGACTTAGCTGCCTCAAGTCACGTTTTCGTGCGCCGCGAAGGCATCCGGCCCGCTCACAGTGCACCGTATGACGGCCCGTTCGAAGTGCTACAGCGTGGAGAAAAGACTTTTACAGTTTTTGTGAACGGCCGTGAAAACTTGATTTCAATCGACCGTGTGAAACCCGCCTACATGGCAAACTTGTGCGTTCCTCTCGCACTCCCCACTCGTTCCCCGCCCGATTCTCCCCCATCCGTACCCTGCGCCGTGAGTAAGCACGTGTCCTGGGCATCAGCGCGACACCAGCGAGCTTTGTATCTACGGGGGGGAGCCCTGTAGAGGATCCGATTCCGCCGCCGCCGCCGCCGCCGTGAGCGTCTGTACAACGAGCGGATGTTTATGCTCGCGGCGCCGACCTCCTCGGCGTGGAAGGCACGTACAATAACTTCGTCGCACCGCGTAGCACGGTGTTTGCGTTCGCTTTTTGCTTGCAGCAAGCTTCCCATCAACGATGAAAACAGCAGGGATCGTGTTTCAGGTAAGCAAACAACATTTGTGTGTACAATCGTCCTCAATGCGCGAAAAAGAAACGCACGCGCTCCGTCGTGCACGCTTGGAAAGCGATGCTCGGGCGATCGCTTTCGGATATAGTTTCACTTTCGCAAGAGTTCTCCGCATGCGTCCGCGTATCTGTCCGACAGCGTTTTCTTTGGCAGTGCGCCAAGCTTTCTATCTAAGCACAATGCCAAGAGCGCTGTCAAGTCTCGTGAAACCTACCGAAAGAGACACTACATCCGAAAGTGATCACCATAGAAAATTCCATCCCAGCTGTTGTGCCAGTTTTCTTGTATGCTCACTGACGCACCTTGTTTAATTTCATGTTTACCTTGTAATAGCTAGCTGTTATCGTTTCTGTTTATGTACACGAACGAGTTGAAGGTGGTAAATTCTGGAGTTTCTTTCCTGCTGGCCGCTCGTCTCAATTCGTGCAGTGCCGCAGCAGCCGCGCTGTCACATGTAATAGTTTACATAACCTGCTTGTAAATTATTTTTGTTCGCAGTTGCATTACCGCTGAGCAGCATCAACCGGTATGTGGCCAAGGCGTGCGAGACGAGCCGGTGCCTCACTGAGGCGGAGGAGGTTTATTATGCGGGCCACGTCTTTGAGTGCGCCGTCGAAACAGCTGAGAACGCTCGTTTCGACTTTCTGGCGTTCGTCTTGCAAACGACTGCTATCAACAGTGCTCCTCATGAAGTGAAGATTACTGTTTGCGACGCGGTGGTAGATCGAGCCAGCTGTTCGTGCAAAGCAGGGTATGACTACTCGATCACTGGCCGGCTGCTGGGAAGAAACCTTGTTCAAGTATGCGTAAGCATACCCCCTAATTTAAGTTGGCCTACCCCTAAACTTTGGTTGGGCCACCCTCAAATTTAAGCTGGCTCTCTTGCAAATTTAAGGTTGGCCTACCCCCAACTTTTAAGTTGGTCAACCTCCAAATTTCAGTTGGCCCAGCCTTACCATAAGCTTCCCCGTGCATTTTCCATGAATCTCTGTATCTTTACCTTCCTTATATCCCCCTCTCTCTCCTGTATACTTAGGGTATTATTTTATTTCCTTTAAATTGTTCTTTATCGCTTATAAAGCTACCCATCTACATTTACACTATTATAATAAGTACATGTAATTTTGCATATTACGCATTTCTGAGCACACAGAAGGCATTACACTTTTCGCGTGACGGCACTAGGGTACTCGCAAAGAATGCTTATGCCCTAATACTTAAGTTTCCATTTGACATCCGAAAGCACATGTTGCACTGTGTGATTGGCACTGTTTTGTTTGATACTTAGATATCCTAGGTGATTTTTTTATTGCAAACAAATCTGTTTAATGTCTGCCATGGCAGATAGCGCTATTCTGTCAGATCAACTGTATTATTGGAAAGGTGCGCATTACTTGCACGATAAATTGCAACATGGGTAGGTAACATCAATGATTCGCTAATTATCTTCATCATTAACTTTGGGGCACATGTTCCAATTGCATAATTCAAGCCAAGCACTATTCAAGTCACATCCATTTAGCAGAAATATTTGCCTATCACCAATATTCTTTTGTATATGTGGTGAAAACTACCTATATAAACATATTTTTAAATGCATTCCTGTTCCATTTAAACTAGTGACTTTCTTTTTTTGCAGCGAAGCTGTTTTTGAAGTGTCTCTTTTTACTAAAAAGTCACCTGTTGTAGGCTGCAAGGAGCATTAGTCTTGGCAGAAAAGTTATTCCTTCAGACTGAAACTTCACATCAGTCATTGTTCTAATGCATGGTAACAAGTTTAACGAATGTATGATTAGGCATTATTTATCGGAAAATATTATGCTTAAAGACTAAGAACAATTTGTGAGGTTTAATGTCTTTGGAACTGATATATCCTAACCATTTTTATTTTACAGAAAATACGAGTGTAAACACATTGTAGCTGTACTGCTGCATATTAATGCTGCCAGGGCTTTCGACAAGCTCGCGCCAATTGACCAGCCACAGAAGTGGGGTAAGGAGCACAAAGAGCGTGTTAAACAAAAGTATGAGCCAAGAGCTATAGTCGACCTTCCATGTGCAAAGAATGTTTGTACATATATTATTCCTTTAAAACTGAGAGGAATGAGAGGGAAAACAGAAAGTCCAATGCAGAAATGAAGGGCAGCTCACAATTTCTACTTTCAATGTTGGTTTGGTGAAAATGCTCTTGTAGGTAGCCTTGCTGTTTGCATTTTCTTAAGCTGCAAGAACAGTTTCATGACTTCAACAAACGCACTAGCTTTACTGTAAACTATCTACTGCAAATGCTATTTACAGATGCATTTGTCATAGGCACAGAGTACGAATGAAGTCATTAGTGCTAGCTGTTGAGTATAGTTAACAATATGCACACCTTAGGTGAATGCTTGACATATCATTCTAAACAGAGGTAGGATGTAGCACTCTTTGATGACGTGAAAATATGAATTTTTTGCTTGCTTATTAAGTTTGAGAGGTGGGAAATTGAATTCACAAACCTTAATAATAAATGCTCAACTATCGAATGGGTGCCGTGTTTACAACTAAGAAGTTTTCATCTAGAACATAACATTGGTGCTTCTCTTGTTGCTACATCTTCCAGGCAAAAATCAAAAAGACCCCAGCTGGAAGGCAACATACTTGAAAGACTTCTGGAGAATGTGAGCTATCAATATGCAGCAAAAATGCACTCAGACAGAGGTAATGAATTAGGTATGCATTCAAATTTGGTTTGAATTTTTGAATCTGAGTCTCATAAAGGACTGGCCAGCAGCAGCTGCTTGTCCCCTCAGCATAATCTGCTTATCAAGCGGCAATAATGCAGTGCGCAAACATGTCCCAATACAGCAAAAATTTAATTTTGCATGTCTTTCCTAAATTGAGTATTTCCAATGTAGTCGATGACACGCCTCATGAGCTGCACTGCAACATATTGCTTAGTCAGGCAGTGTGCAGTGTTTCGCTTTGGTTGCAGCATAATTATTTTAAAAGAAGCCCATTATAAATAACCACTGTAGCAAATAACCAGTTTTAAGATGTGCCAGCTGTATTTATGTGAAGCTTTAGGCAGTTCACTGAGTTTAGCTAAGCCTGAAAAATATTAACCATATTTTTAATCACACATCTGAGGATGTGTGAGGCGTAAGTAAGGCTCATGGCTTCCAATATCCTTCATAGGCAGCTACATGTAGCAAAATGTAATGTTTACTGCACCAAACCCTGCGACTCTTTTGAATAGACTCAACGTGTCTTCAAGGCATTCCTCCAGCTACAAACATTTGCTGCTAAGGATATGTTCCTTTGAAACCTTTAAACAGTGTCCGCTGTTCAAACGTAGCTGTCATGACTACAGCAGCAATTAATTATCCAAGCATCTGTGTACATTGCATCCAAGAAAAAAAAGATTTTATCTGCTTCATCATGTTTCTTGTGCATACCAATTTTCTCAATGCTACAGTGAATGTTAATTGTGCATTATTTCTGGAAAAATGTATTTCAGCAACAGAAGCCACGCTGGAGCCAACCATAGAACCAGGATGTTCCACTTCTGAGCCAGCACCCAGAGACTTAACACTCATTGGTTGTTTGAAGGAGTTAAGAAATTTTCTTGGCATCAGTGGTGAAGTGACAACAGAAGAGCTACTTGAACAATTGCAGGAAAGCAAGAGTCACGAAGACATTATAATGATTGAAAACTAACCACGAGATCAGGCAAAATCTAGTCTTTGTTTCTGTTATTGTGGTAGAGAAAGAATGCAATTTTCAGGAGCACTACATTTTCTAGTTCTGATGTACTGCGGCCTATTTTGTCCAACTGTTATACTAAAACAAAGATATGCTGACAAGCATTACTGTGATATGTAGTGACGTAACTGCATCATGAAACAGAATAACAGTGAAGAATGCAGGCACACTGTTTTACGCATTGCATTTCTCATAAAATGTACAAATTGAGATTGGAATTATTGAAATAAATGCAAGAGTCGTGCATTTCTGGTGCTCAGGAAAACTAAAAGTGGTGCTTCTTGACAAGCAGAAAATCTCTTCTTCCAGTTTGCTTTACTAACCTATTAGTAGTGGGTAGTTCTGAAATAAAACTAGTTAAAAGGTAGCAATTTGAACAGGTAAAAGTACTACTCTTGCATGGATATTATTTTTCAAAGCATACACCATGAGTACTGCATTTAAAGGCCTTCAGCTGCTGAAGCAGTTTTATAGTAGCTACAAAAATTAGGTGTTCGCAGATCGAAAAGTATGCCACGAAGCAAAGGCTGAAAAGCAGTCCATGCTAGATGGTGTTTACTGCATAGTATCTTGTTGTACACATTCTGCGAGCTCGTTGCCCATTTTGTTGACAAGGTCACTGCATTATTGTATCTTTAAACATAAGGAGAGGTTGCTACCAGAATGTGCCATACCATGCAGTCTTTTTTACATGAACAAGTGTGCTGCTTTTTTCCATAAATGTAACTGTCCAAGGTCTTTTTTACAGGTTTCACAGCGCATGTTATAGTTCCTGCTCTTCCTTTCGTGTTCTTGGCAGGGAATAAAGATATTTCCAAGCTAGCAGTAGTACTTACTATGCCAAATTCAATGAACAACCTGAAAGCTGGTCACTTTTGGTACTTATCTGTGCATATGTACTGCTACAACAACAGTACAGTATGACAGACATTTCTGTGTGTGCCTGTATAAGCCTAAATAACTACAGCCTCCACAAAACATTTGCAGAATGGCTCTCATACAAACTAGAACTACGGACACTGCTGATGGTATTTTGTGCATTTTTGGTGTTTGAGGACCACCACACTTGTTACAGCCAGAAATTTTCCTTCCACTCAGACTATCCACAGTGTAAGTGTGCACATTGACAAAAACTTCACACTTTGAGCGGCTCCTTGGATAGATTTTTTTATTATTAGACAATTCGTTCATTACATTTGTAAAAGTTAAATATCACACTTTGCCTGGCAGCTCACAAAGCTAATTGGTAAGAGCCAGTTATCACTGCAGAATTACTTCGGAGAGAGTTAACCTGATAAATACGCGCACCGACATTATCAGTTGAAAAGGAACTTGTTGTTACTGAACAATGGCCTTGAGAGATTCATACTTCCAGCAATAATTTTGAATATGCTGTCAATGTATGGCACAAAGTCGAGATCAAACCGATTTTTAAAATGCGGTACACTTTCATCCTTTGAATGGCCCTCTCCACATGCACGCGCTTGCTATGGATTGGTTTCTCCTAGCTTCCTCTGCAGTGAGCTGTTTTTCCATGAGGAATGGAGGTCTGATCATTTTGATATTTTTTTCTTTGCAAACTTCACCGATTAGGAAGCCTTTATCTACCATCACACTGTCAACATGGGGAATACACTTGTCAAGAACTCTGCACTCCTTTGTGATGTATGTGTCAGATGCTTTCCCTCCATATGCCTGACTTACATAGCTAATTAAGCTTCCTGGTGTCTCACTCACCAGGACCTTTGCAGTGTACGTGCGCTTATAGTGGCTGTATGTGAGGAGCCTTGGCACTAGATCTTTTGGGCGCTCAATTTCTATTTCAGTGCAGTCAAGCACCATCCTCGTGTCTTTGTATTCTTTGCAATGCATTGTGAGACAGTTCCCAACTGCGGTCTTCATTGGCCAGAAAATTGCATGCTTAAGAATGCTTGCTAGAATTACAATTGAATCCATGAAAATGTTCGACACAGTTGTACGGTGGACACTAAACAACACCGCTAACAGAGAAAATGTTAAGTCATGATAGAGCTTCATGTATGTGAGGAGCCCAGCATCATCATCACTTAAGAATAAGCTTCGCGTTCCTTGACGCAACCGCATTTCTGTGTAAAGTTCTGTTGTAGAACAACTCGAAAGAGCCTATGCTTGTGAGGACAACAAGACTATGCTCATCGTGCACTTTTGCAATTGTGATAAGCTGCTCTCTTGCAAATAGGTTGTTTCTAGTGTCGACCTGAATTACAATTTCTTTAGACAGCTCCTCAGCCTCGGCACTTATCTCTAAAAGAAAGAAAGGACAAATTGAGCGTAACAATAACATAAATTATAGCAGTCTCAAGTATTAATTAGTATTACGAACAGCAGTAAAAGTGCTGCACTGTTTGCTGGATACCTTCTGATATTGGCGTGCAATCACCTGGACTCGCAGCTAGAGCTTCTGGAGGATGGAAATCTAAAATAAAATGAAACCAAGTAAAAAGAGCAAAGTACTATACACCACAGTTAATGACGTGGGTGCCCGAATGGAACACAAATTTGGCACATCAAATTTAATATTACTTAAGGGATAAACATACCATCACACTCTACTGGTTCTCTCTCTTCGGCCAGTGGTGCATCACGTTCCAACATCGCGCTGCTCGAGCTTTCCTCTGCGCCTTCTTCGTATTTTTCTCCAGCATCAGTGCAAATGGAAAATGTCTGTGGCAGCTGGTAAGAGCGTATGGGAATGCCTCTTTCCTCTGAAATTGAAATCCAAGCTTTTCTGGACATTTTATTAATAGATAACATTAATGTCACTTCCGACCGCGATTGAGGCCGATCGGGATCGGAATTATCGATCACGATTGAATCTTTTCGGTAGATTGCGCGAGGGGCCAATCGCGATCGATAATTTAGATTCCGATCAGGCTGGATCGCGGTAGAAAGTGCCCAATGTGGCACACGTTTAAGATAGCTGCGGTGCTCTTTTGATACGCATACAGTAATGACTCGTTGCTACAGTGAATTAAACGGAGGAAGCGCTCGTGCGGGTACAAATGCGCGATCAACATTGCTTCTGCATAATCAAACGCGGGCGATAGGAGTTCCGCCGTGAGTCAATGTGTTACCCTGCTCGCTCCTACACCGAGCAACGCCGGAGCAAGCGACAGCACATTTCGCCTATTCTGGCTATCACAGATCGTTTTCGATTATTTCTGGCATCTACATATATGAGTAAACGACTTGTTATTGCTAACAGCACAGAGAATCAATATCGATACACTTACGCCGTCTTATCGCCGCTCGCACAAGCGGCCGCCTCGCATCGTGTGGACGTACAGGCAGGTTGACGGACGGAACTGCTTCCGGCGACAACTTTCGGTACTTGTAACCTGGTAATAAAGTGACAGACACGTTGACTGCATGCAAAGAACCGAAAAGTACACCCGAAATGGCCTTACCTAGCGTCTTGTATACGGGATATACAAAATCCTCTTCTCTGAAGTGCTTGCTGCAGACGACGGTGTGTTTTGACGGCAGCTTGCCCATTCTAAGCTTTATTAACCAAACATTCTTAAGCTTCGTCGACTTCGGATAGAAGTGAAAACTTACACCATCGTCCTTGCGAGATTTACATTGCGGAACAGAGCAGTAAGTAACCATCGTATCGCACAAAAGCGGGCGCGGGCGGTGCCGATCTAGGAGATCGTCGGCGGCGTAGCAGGAAAGTCCTTGCCGTGGCGTTACATCGCTGCAATTGCAGCGGCGCCAGTGTTCGTTCTCGGGGCTAATAGCGGACGCAATTCGCGCCCCCATAGTCAGTGTAAGGTGGCAGGTTCCCAGTTGCACATAATTACCTAATTTGGCATCAGAGAGGTTCATTGAACACTAACACAGAAGGATTGGCGCATGACCAGTTTTCCAAATTGGCACCGAATAGTTAATAATTAATAGTGCATAGCCAATCCCGCTACCGCAGTTATACACATCGGCAATAAAGAAGTTCGTTAAAGAGTGTAGCATATGTGCACATGCTTAGTGACTCAATTGTTTCAACGGTTGTCCTTGAATCCTGTTCCTTCAGCTAAGCAGACCGATGCCTTATTCATTCGACCATGGACTACTCGGCGACACAGGCTGGAGTCAAAACGGTTAGAGATACAAAGGTAGATATATGGGCCGTTAACCCCCGGGAATTCCATCAACTATCCTATTTAAGTTAAAGTTGGCGGCGCTTCAATCCTTTGGAGATGATTGGTGATGCTCATGCAATTAGGAAACTATCGTATGATTGGTGTGTAATTTGCGATACGTGCAATCTACTTCATGCACTTTCCTGAACGAGCTATCTATGTTTGTATGCCTGTATCTATGTTTATTTTTATTTATGTATACATATTTGTATCTATCCATTTTCCTGCCTGCCTGTGTCACTGGGTTATCCGTGATCGAATGGCTAGCGCATTAGGCTGCTCTTCTGGGGGCATGTTCGAAACCAACGATCGGACCGAATCGGGTAACTGGGCACGTGGCCATATGTACGTGTGCGGAGGTCTTCAGCGAACGTCTTTTACGCTGAAATTTTGTCACTGAAGATGGGGAACTATATAGCTGCTCGAAGAAAGTCTTTCAGGCCGAATTGAAGTATTGGGTACGTGCGACTCGCTCTATGCTGGTCTCCAATGTACAGCTTTGATGCCAACTTGGGTCACTGGGCATGTACCAGTAAGTGTGCGTCCCTCTTCAGTGAAAAATTTTGACGCCAACTTGAGTAAATAACTAAGAATGTGTGATGCTACAATGACGGAAAAGGTTCCTTAATTTTCTCCGATAATGAGCGGATTTGAACCGACGGAACAAGTGTCCCTCAGGGACAGCAATCCGATACATTAGCAGGCTGCTGCACAAATTAACTGCGCACGTCCCACTTTTCAGTGAACGCCTTGCATGCCAACGCTTCAGGGAGCTGCGCCATAACTGCACTGGGTATGTGCTGCTCTTCAATGAACTTATCGTTAACTTGGAACACTGAGTATGCGTCACTGAGTGCGCGGTAAGTGAGGGAACGATTCTTAGCGTTCACAGGAAACGGCAGGCCATGCTTATTTCCAAGCAGGGCACGCGCGGGCATTCTCGGCAGTGCCACTAGAAGGCACAGCGTGTCCAGAAAGAAGCGCGAAAAAGGAGTCCCGTTGCCACGTGACGTGCTTATCGGCGGTCGCATGCACCGGTGCGCCATGTATTTTACAGGTCACAAGCGGGCTGTAGGCGGCGGCACCAAGTAGGGCTGTATCAGAGGAGCAGGTGTTCCGAACGAGCGTAGCTCACCCCCTCTCCGCATCATTGCGCAAACTGTCGCTGCTGTCAGTAGAACCGTGCTCCTGCATGCGTTGTCCGTACACAGTGAAGATTATGGTACCCATAAGATGCGTGTTAGAGGATATCGCTGCCACTGGTTTCGGCTATAATGTACGCTTCAAATACCATTCTTAGAAGTGAAGAAGTTCTTAGAAGAATCCCAGAGCCATTGGTGGGAATCGAACCCATGACCTTAAGCAGGAGTCGCATACACGATATTTGGTGTTAATGCGCTTTTTCCGTGTCGGAACAGCGCACCTAGTGGACGCCGCAGACAGCAAAACTGGTGGCTCCTAGCCTCCTCAATCCACAACGTGGTGCGAGTAGCTAACCGCGGAGGTCATCACTGGTATTATTTGCACTCCAGCGCAGTTAGGTGTCGGCAATCGCTAGTGGCCCCTCTCGTCGCACTGGGTAAAACGCTCACTTCGTCGCTGCGTTGTGAGCACAGAAATTTCTGCTAAATGTATACAAGATGACCGCACAGAATGAGTTAATTCCCTGTATGACTCGGGAGGTGAATGAACGAGTGCCAGCTTGTGTGACCCGACCCACCCGACGTGCCATGGACGACCACTCCGCTTATGTGTTCACACCGCCAACAACGCAAAGGGTGGACTTCCAAAGAGGAAAGACACATTCGCCGCATCAAATGTATAAGTTTACCGCTACTCCTCGGACTGCGACATGGTCGTCGCGTGAGATATATGCCTATGCTCAACGAAGCCTGCACACTAAAGGCAACTTGGTGCTCTGCAGAAAGCGGATACACAGGTCGTGCAAGTGTACTGCGACTGTGTTGCTGGATGAGTAGCCATTTCTTCTCCTGTGCTTAGCATATGCGGAAAAACGCGTAGATATTCTCAGTCATGTTATGGTGTAACTGATCATTAGTATCTAAGGGTCCTGTTTTGTTCAACGTCGGTCAGTGTCGCTGTTAGGCCTTTCATGACTTGCGGAGATGCTAAATAGTGGTTTCAAATAAAGCACTTTGTGAACGTTTGCGTCTCTGACAATATTCCGATGCGTGCAGTAATACATCCAAAGTCCGCAGAGTGGTAGGAATCCCTAAGATTGGTATCGCTGTGCGACCGTTTCCGCCTTCACATCGACGTCCTTTAATAAACGTCGTTTCTCACTTCCAAAGGAATACCATATACGATTTCTTGCAGGTGGAAACAATGTTCCTTTGCTAAGCCTCCCGCGTTGATTTATTTACTTCCATTGCTCTCACATTTTTCTACGCCTTCTGTCGTTCAACCACAACATGGCATGTGTGCGCAATGCATGCCATGTGTAAAAAAATCTAGACTAAATAGATTGTTATGTTTCTTTCACCACTCTCATCGTTCACTGCTGTCGCTTCACCGTAAGATGATTGAACTCAAAATCGACAATCTTTTATTATATTTAAAACATAAGGTATTGCTTTTCCCACAACTCGGCGACACCACCTTCAAAAAGAATATCATGAACAAATTTGTGTGTTCTAAAGTCAAGCATCGCCTTCTACCTACACTGCCCCCAAAAGAACAAGACGCGCACAAAAGGTTTGCTCTACAAATTGAAAAGGTTGCCCCGAATATCATTTGAAACACATATAGTGCAGCGACGCCACTACCCCATCAAAACTTGAGCATCCTTCCGGACACACAAGACTTTCATTCTTAAAGATGCTTACACATGTTCCTGTCAAATATGCAACAGCAGGCAACGCAGTCATCAACAAATAGAGCCGGGATTTGCTACAGACACTTGGCCGAGGCCAGAACTCCGAATGGACGAAGTAAAGGGTTGACCGACTGACAGCACCTAATTACTACAGAATTATTCAGTGCACAAAGCCCGCAGACCTAGTGAAAAACATCCTGCATCATACGAAACAATGATTGCTGGGACCAGGTGACCCGAGCATTTATGGTCTAGAAAAATGGGGCAGTTGCTGTTGAGGCCTACAGCTCCAAACTGCATTTATATTATACGGACATAGAAATAAGTGAAACCGGACTCCATATCAACGAACGATACACGTTTCTGGCAGCCTCTCCTGATTGTCTAGTCAGACACAGCAATGAAGCCGGATTGCTGGAAGTGAAGTGTCCAGCGTCAAAACCAGGAAAAGCAGTGCATGACGAATACCAAAACAGCTTGTGCGGAAGTTGTCAATGGTGAAATGCAGCTAACGAGGATGCACGCATTTTTTTTCAGATCGAAGGACTGCTAAGCACCACCTAGAACAGTGCGCAGTGATTTTATTCTGGGGACAGGGCATCTTTAACCTCATCAGCGGGTGAATGTGGAGCGCATCTACCCTGACGAAGTAGTGTGAAAGGAAGTGCTTGAGGGCCTTCTGTGCTTGTATAGAAAGGCAGTATTGCCTCAGCTGCTCACGAGACGCATAATGCATGACGGTTTTCTGGACACAAGTGGTGAGGGTTATGTGCCTTTTAAAAATACACATGGGCTCTACATTTGCAAACAGGGAATATTGAAGATAAAGCTAACGAAGCTAAAGTAAAGACGAGAAGCAATAGCAAAAGTCATGGCTAGGTGCATATTTATATGTGCAATATTATATTGATTTATTTAAACGATATAAAGTGCACACATAGCTTTGCAGTATTTAAAAGACTAAATGTTGTTTAGTACCATGGAGTCGCAGGTGAGACCATCAGTACTTGACTGGCCATTGATTGACATAAAGCAGTCATGAAAATCATTTTTACAGGAACGTTGCCGAAGCCAATGTTTCAACAAGTGTAAGTACTTGTAAGGCAGCAACTTCGCAGCGATGGCTCCAGCGACATTCCCTGTTCAAAAAATTTTCATCACTTCAAGCCACCATCTTTCTCTGAACTTCTTTCTTGTTTGACGTAAAGTAGGACACACGAGCGGTGACCTTACGAATAAATGTTTATTATTCAACTTTGAGCTTCACCACAAGGAGCGGAGCAATACACACAGAATACAACAAAAGAAAATTGCAGCTCACTATCACAACACTCATGGCTAGGTGCATATTTATGCGGGCAATATTTTATTTATTTGTTTAAGTGATACAAAGTTCATATATAGCTACGCATTATTTAAAAAAAAACAAAATTTCTGTATGAAATTGTGCCTTTTCTGTTGTTTAACACCGTGGAATCGTAGGCGACACCATGAGGATATGACGGCCATTGAGACGTATTTAGACAAGTTGCTTTCAGATACTTTCACAAAGGCCAAATGATGACAAAGTTGCAAAACAAGTTTATACGTGATGAAATTGCACTAACCTTTCTTGTTTTCGTATGTCAATGTTTCTTTGGCGTTTTCTGCGCATTGTTTCAGTCTTACGCTTTCAAATTTTCGGTTTGAAGTCGTTTCATTCATTGAATGTAATGTGTATAACACTTCCGAAAACAACACTTTCCTTCTTTCTAAAGTTACATTTTTATAAATATTACGAACAATTGAATAATAAAAATGTGAAATAATTCAACGCGTTTGCTAGTTTAGCTTGTGCAGATATGTTAGGATTGTGATTATGGAAATACAAATTACACTATGCTAAACTGAAAAACTCAATATATTTGTCTACTAAGGGCTCTTGCAAAGAAAACAAACAGGGAAATAAAGTGCTGAAGCTATTTAAAATCTGATTCTGCATCCCTTCTTTCATCTAGAACTCGGACTACTCTATACTTGGACAAGAAATGTGCATGTTGTAAACACAGCAACCGCTAAATCAAACGTATTCATTGGCTCGCCTGTATTCAGTTCGCCTGTCCTAAAGCTTAACAGAAAATCTTTACAACCACTGACGCCATAGGTGGCATCATTTTGTCTATTTCAACAACAAGGGAACTTAACTTTCCCACAGAGGTGTGGGGTGCAGTCGTCCGACCATTGCTTGTCAATTCACACACTTCCAATCAAAAATTTATTAAGGGTAAGTTTGCAAACTAATTGCGCACAAAGAGAAAACTTGGCCACCGTGGAACCATGCACTACCAGCTCCAGTGACCGAGCACGACGCAACGCGTTCGCGATTACAAGTTCTGCAAGTGCCGGCACCGAAGTCCTGACATCGCAATTTGCGCAGGCTTCATTAACAGCTTGTTGCGGTAACTTCTTCGAGTGTTTTCGGTTATAATCACGCTGTGTTATCACAGTCCCCAATAGCTCTCGCTCTTCATTTCCCAGGCACCATATTATAAATTTGCGTGGAAGGACCATATTGTCGCATCTTTGCTACACCTCTCCTTGTTCACCACTTGGATGAAATCGTGCTTGAGGAACTGTTCCTAAAAGCGTTCCTAAAAACTGTTCCTAAAAGCAGAAGTGGTGTCCGCTGCTGATTTTGTCGGCGTTAAAAAGAATGCTGATTTAGGCTCCCCTGGCTTATAGTTCTGAGGGAAGGAAGAAGTGGACATAATTTCCTTCTTTGAGGCAGAAATATCGGCACTACATGGTGCGGACTCCGCTTATTCAGCCTTGAAGATGAGCTGCCGCTAACCATGCCGCTCTCTTTTTCGTCGTATAAACTTCTACATCGTTTAGCCATTTGCAAACCTCCAATTACAGATGACAGGTTTTCACTGTGGGAGCTCTAATTACAGCGCGCCGTGTGCCACAAGTACAAGACGACATGCGACGCAGAGCACCGTTGTATCGCCTTTATGCGGAGCGCAGCGCCATTTTGCGTCACGACGCCGAGACATAGTGAGCTACGCTCAAGACGGGTCAGTCGCCACAACATACCGTCGTGCTCACCTGTAAAATAATTCCTCGCCGTTTCTCACTCTCACCCTGGAAAGGATCCCATCCTTTTGTTACCTTCCGTTTCCACACAATTTGCTGGACCTTCCGTTTCCACACAAAACCGGTTGCTCGACCTTCGAGCTTAGTTTGCGTCGGTGATTGTCTTGTGTCCTTCCTACTGTCAAGTCGTGCCTCACTACTTTGCTTTTAGGCACTTGACAATAGGTCGGCCAAATCAACGGTGCTCACTCCAACTCACTCAAGATATACATTTTCACTCAAGGCTCATTCAGACCAGCCAAAATTATATTAGGCCGGGCTCACTCGGACTCAGACTCGGCAATCTTTACGTCAGGCCCTCTCAGACTCAGACTTACCAAAATACTACACAAATGCTTGGCTTTCCCATCCAGGCGCAAGTGCAGTGTAACATTAATACGAGGTCTGGTTCTTGTATTCGTGGCGCTAAATCCTTTCACGCCTATCTTAAATTCGCACAAATATGAGATGCCACTTAAGATGCAAATATGATATCATGGCTGAAATTTCTTGAGTGCATGTCAACCATTGTGGCTCAGATACTAATGCCGCTTTTCTCAAGCACGAGGTCACGCCTTTCATTCGTGCCACAGCGGCTGCATATCGTCAGTCGCCAAGTTGAAAGAAAGTCGCGGTTCCGCCCGAAAGGCGAAACGTCGATCGCAATAGAAAATAGTACGCAGCTATACAAAATAAGCATAGTAGGTTTATCAGCGGTATAAACTTGTAAGCATTCGCTTATGATCTAAATTAACAAGCCTGGTGTCACTTGGCCACAAACAAACCTCAACACACCTCACCCAACGATTGCGGAAGCACTCTGTAAAAACGCTGGCGTGAGCAAGCGCGGGAGCAGATGTGTGCGAATTAACCTCCGTGCTGCTCTCGCCTCAACGCGAACAAAGTGGGGAAAATAAAGCGCACAGGAAGCTATCAGCAGTCTGCTTACTCTACATTCAGCATAGGTCTTTCAAGAATGGGCCCGCGCGGTCGAGGCATGCGCAGCAGCCGCCCAAGTAGCTCACCCTCCCCCCAGGTGCCCTTTGCGCGACGAAAGACGGCGCGCTTCCTTGCCGGTTTCTTGCCTTGTGCGCGAGACTGAGCCGCCACCGTCGGCTCACCCTCGCCCGCTTTCACTCGACATGCAGCACAGGGCGTGCGACGACGATGTTGTCGCCCTAGGACTGTGCACGCAACATCACGGTGACGACGGCGGCAGAAGTGCGCCTGGAGTGTCATTATGATTACTATCGCACTCTAAACACCTTAATTGTAATTGCTACACTTAGCTGGTAGTTAAATAAGCCAACATTATTGCAGTGAAAAGCCGAAGCGAATACTTTTCCAGCAATAAGTACGTTTGTGATGATGATGATGCGCGGGGTTTTATGGCGCAAGGGCCAGGTTTGGCCAAAGAGCTCCAAGCCAATGGTAATTATATCGAAGTGAAGGAATATATTACGAGCAATGAATGTTATGGGGCTGTAAAGGGGCCTAAAAGATGGCCACTGTAAAGTTTGTAAGAGCTACATGTAATAAAACTATGACAATGACTATGAAGTTTGCCAAGGACGCGAAAGGTCCATTGTAAAAGAGTTACGATGTACGATTGGTCATTTGGATAACAATTCGAAAAGCACTACTGCCCTAACAGATTCCTTAAATCGCAAGGCCCTGAAGGCGTGTGCTGCACGAAGACTAATATCTCAGCACCATCCTCTCTAGAGAGGATGTGCTACGAAACATTTGGACTATTAACATGCAAGAAAGTATGTTTGTAAGCCGCATGAACCTGATCATTATTTTTTACAATCGCGCCTATAGAAGGCGGACTAGATGGAACATGAATTTATGTACTGAGTTCTCTCTTGCTTCTAATAAATCACTAGGGATATTTCTTATGCGGTATGTTTCTGGCCGGTTACGGGGATTTGGGAACTGATCACTTATCGGAATTCATGAATCTATACAAAGCAATAACGTGTTGATCTATTCAACTATTCTGTGCTTTTTGTTGAGAATCAGTGCATCATCTCAACGTTCTGGAGGCTGAGATAAAATAATTAAGCTGAATGTTTTCTGTGAATAAAGTAGCTCGACTTTGTTGCCATGTGGGTGCTTAAGTGTAAAACAAACAAGCTTTCGTAGTACTGTAGACGAGCTATAGCTATTTTACCAAAATGTTTTTTCTTGATCTTGATGTTTCCTTTAGTTATGTCAGCAAACGCTTTCAGTGGCAGAAAATCCTCATACTAAAATTTGTGTGCATTTAATTAGAACAAGAAAAATTATGCAGATCCCACGTACTGTGGGAATCGATGTAAGCGAAGTTTTCTGTGCTGGTTGATTTGATTGACGTTAATTAGCGGTGATGTTGACGGCGAAAACCTAATTTCTTCAACGTTTAGTCTAACATGAGAGTGGTGAGTTGATGCTAAACGTTAGCTTGCGTGCACCACGGCTGTTTATCTGCGTAGTGCAGAGAACACAAAGGGAGAAGTGTTTGCTTGAGGCGTTGTTGTGCGCCATATTTCATAACCTCTGAGAGGGTTGAGCATTGTCATTGCCACACATGGCACATCGTACTGTGGCAGAAATATTGACCTTGAATTGCATTATGGGACTGTACGTGCCAAAACGAAAATTTGATTGTGAGGCACGCAGTAGTGGCACATTACGGATTAATTTCGACACCAAGGTGTTCTTTACTGTGTCCCAACACCAAAGTGCTCGTACATTTTCTATTTCGCACTCGTCGAGATGCGGCTGCCGCGGTTGGGATCAAATCCGCGACCTCGAGCAATTCCATAGCCACAAAGCTACCGCAGCGGGCACAAAAGTGTCGATTTGACGTGCGACCGCTTCCGTAGTGTCGTGTGCAACCTGCGGTCCGCTTTAATGAATGGGGCTCTGCTGCTTCACGCCCTGCGTCAGTTGTCTGCTTGACATACTTGCATGGTGCTTATTTCTCAGAAATAGCACAAACGCACGGTACCGTATTTTGAGCTTAAGCTTATCCACTTTCTCTGCAACCACCGTCGTGCTATAGTAGTAGCGTTCCCTTGCCTTATCACGTTACCCCACCCCCCTTTGTAGGGGAACAGCCTATTCTCCCCCCTCCTCTCTACAATTCAATCTATGTCCCCTCTGGAATGGCACGTTAGTACGAAGGTAAGAGCTACAGTTTATGCAAGGCTTTTTTCGGGCGGTCAGTGATAATAAAGCTTTGCTGTCATGTGTACTCACACTTTGAACTACCCCCCGACGTGGTGTGCCGGGCAGCAGCAGCAACAGAAGGAGCAGCGGCATAAGTGCATAAGTTGAAGGAAAAAGCAAGGAAAGCTTCTCTTTAAAAGGTCAATTTCACAGTGTTTACCGCGGATGAATGAGTGCGCTGATCGGTGGTGACCAGCGAAAGAATAATAATCTCGGAGTGACGCCAAAGCCTCCCCGTTACTTCTGTCGCTCTCTTTGTCGCTTTCAGTGGCTACAGTTTTCAATAGATCTAGCTACAGCAAGTATAAACCGCTATTTATGACTTTAGTCAGGTGAAAGTGGGCTTCGACGTATATCTGCGGACACCTGAATTCCTGACAGCGCACTTTGAAACTTCAGAATTTAAACCAGTCAGGCATACGATCTGAGTGCTTTTCGGCAGTTCAGTAATATGAATCGCCTTTTCCTCATTTAACCTAACATCATCACCTCATCCTCACTCGCCCTCACCTCACAACGTCCGCCCTCCCTTACCTTAACCTCACTAATTTTCTCGAAAGCGATCCGCACCACACTTTCACTTCGCCCCGTGAGGGTGAAGGAATGTGATGATGAGGAAGGCCCTAGTGAGAGCTCTCCCTCGTGAGGCAGCGAATGTCCGCTCATACATAACTAGCTTCATCTGTGGCAATCAAAGGTGTCACTATATTGATTCAGTGCTAACACATTACCGTAGACAGTCATCATGAGATGGATTCTGCCGCAATTTGTTATATATTATGATCATTGTTATAATGATTGTGGGGATTATTATGTACTTTCACGAGAACTAAACAAAGTTGTGACGGTCACAAGCGCAGAACGTTGATTAGAGACTGAGGTGATATCTCTTTTTTTTTCATATATACATACATAACCTATGCCACATACCGAGTGGCAGAGTGTGTGCGTGCGTGTGTGTGTGTTTGTGTGTGTGTGTCTGTGTGTGTTGTGCGTGTGTGTGTACTGTCTGTCATGTCCGCATGCTTTCTACCGGCTCTTACTTCCACTCAACGACATTGCATGATGCACCAAATGAACCATAAGTCAACGCTTCTGCATCACACGGTGTGTGACATACACTACACATACTACAGAGTGGGCAAATTTCCCGAATAATGTTAGCCGCATTCATATAGCGCCGAATTGAAAACATGACGTTGTGGTGCTGGACGAACTCACAATTCTGGTTTGCGTATTGAAGAACAGGCAGCTGCTGTCCCAAGCGCCTGGCGGCTCCGGCTGGCTGTTGCCGCCCTCCGTAATAGTCAGAATGATTATCACGCTCGCCATCCTGCGCAGAAAAAGCACGATTGTGTTGCCATCCGCAGTTGACTACTGCAGGCGCGCTGCAAAGCGAAATCTTGTTTCTATAGGTTGGGGAAGCACTATGATACTGCGAAGGGAGAAATCTTGTTCTGATATGCCACAGGCTGAAGGTTAATTCTACAAAAGAACTGGATCATTAAGAAAGATGGGCTTGAATACTGGAATTGTAAAATTATCAGTCTCGAGCCATGCTTGATGCACTAGCAAGAAGCATTGTTTAATTGTGTCTGGCAGTAGTTTGTTAAGAAACTAATAAATACACTAATCATAACGCGTTCCGATAGGCAAACGTAATTTGAGCTGCTAAGATAAATGGCAATAATAAGCAGTGGTTCATAAATTGTCAACATGGTATCACTGACACATACAATTATTTGCAAAACTCAACCATCCCTATTCCCTGCCACGCGAGTGTTTAACACGCCTGTATGCAGTTTTCAAACAGCATCTAATATGACGTTTAGCGACAATTTTCGATACACTAGACAACAGTGTAAAGAATGAACGCTTGAGTTTTGCTTTATAAAAAGCCAGCATATTTGCATGAGCTCTTAGCTATCCAACGCAATATAATTTTAAATTTGGCATGATTAACACACCGGCACCCATCTTTGATGTTCCATCTATAATTACCAGTCTACAAAAGTCATCGAAACCACATGCGCTGTGGGATTCAATGATATACGAAGCATTTGCAGGTGCCCTGTTGTGGTGTTTCGTTTGCGGTCTGGAGAAAGTTACCAGTTGGTGACGAATATTTCTATAAGGCGAGCAATTGTGTAGGTGTGACGAGAGCGGGTCCGTTACTTCAGCAGCAAGACGGCGGTGATTGCATAACGGCTATGTCATGGCCCGCATTTATTGTACTCAGCTGAAGAGACGTTACAATCTCTTGCGTTACGACCTGAACCAATAAGAAATGCGGTAAAATATTTGAAAACAAACAACACTCACACTCTTATAATATTCTTGCTTCTATGCGACCAAAGGAACGCGAAATGTAGTGGTAACGTTGAACTTAGCTGGTGTGTTCCCTTCATCTGTCTGATGTCACACCCACATGTTATTCCTTCTTTATTGAAACTGGGGCCCTATAACGTAAAACTATTCCAATATGTTTCTATTCCAATCTCCTCACGTCACATTTGCGTAACCACTAACGCAAGCACCGGGCGGTCACCCGCAGGGTTGTCTGAACACACCAATCAAACGCTCTCCTCGTTCATAGGAAGTCACTTTCGTTTGCTTGAAAAACGAATAAGATTACCTACACTGAGCGGCTTGTCGTATCTAATTGGCTGACAAGAGGCGAGCAGAACCCTCAAGTGGAGGGGGATTCGATGGGGCCGAGCCACTGCACTGAATGTCGATAACCGGATGAAGAGGGTGGTGCCGGCGTCTACGATTGGTCGGCTTTCCCTTACTTAGCTTGCGGTGGCTGGTCGAAAATCGCGACGGCATGCAACGGTAGCTCAAGAATGACGCTAAAACGGGCCCTCAGCAAAGAAGAGTTGCCAGAATGGGGGGGTAAACGTACCGAAAGTGCTCGAAAACGTTACACGGCAACGCAAGAAGCTTTATTATGCGGAAATATACCCATGCTCTCCGGCAGGTGCGAGTAGCCAGCGTCTGAGCGATCGGCGGCAGCCATATTTTATTCCTTTCGGAACGGGGCAGCCTGCGGCTAATCCGAAGAAAATTCAGTTTTGTTCGGCATACTAATGCATCTTTATCGCGTACACGTCACTTTGACGCGGTGAGTTCTTGCAGTTTTGTGACGTCGCGTGACAGGCAGGTGAAGTGGGTGCAGCCCGAAAACATTTTACCAATAGCCGAGGGCTAATGGCGAAAAGGGGTCGAATCAGAAATAACTGTTTTTCTTTTTTCTGTCAAATCATGCATAATCAGTGTGTACACATCATATCAGATGGGAAGGTATCGCGGATTTCGTGACGTCGCCTGATAGACAGGTGAAGTGGGGGTGGTCGAAAAAGTTTTTGACCAATCGTGGAGCGCTGATAGCAGAATTGGAATAGAAAAGTTTGGAATAGTTTTACGTTATAGCGCCCCTGTTTTATGCAACCTGATTCATGGACCATTTTTTAAGCATTAGTCTGCTTTGACAAGAAAGAATTACGCATGCTTCCTTGGCGCAAATAAATCCATGGCCCTGGTTCAATCCCACCATAAAGCAAGAAACCTCTGGGAAGCGGAAGCCCTGATTTTAAATAGTCTGTGTAAGGCTGAAGTGATCAAATTTCACACCTACGGTTCTTGAATGACGCCTGTATAGTTAAGCCGTTAGCACGTATAACAAGGCCTATTAACCATCTAAATGATAAATCTGCCGAACAATATGCGGTGTTACACTAACAGAAATGAGCGATTCAAGTCTATCTGAACTCTACTCATATACCGTCGGTGCTTTTTTTTTAAGGGGCACCCGCCGTGGTAGCTCAGTGGCTATGGTGTTTGGCTGCTGAGCACGAGGTCGCGTGATTGAATCCCGGCCACGGCGGCCGCATTTCAATGGGGGCGAAATGCGAAAACACCCGTGTACTTAGATTTAGGTGCACGTTAAAGAACTCCAGGTTGTCGAAATTTCCGGAGTCCTCCACTATGGTGTGCCTCAAAATCAGAAAGTGCTTTTGGCACGTAAAACCTCATACTACAATTTTTTTAATTTTTTTTAAATAGTTTTTAATTTACTATCATTTAGCCTATCCTAGAATGCTTTTTCAACTATTCGTCTCTTCAGCGAGGCAGACATGAGCACCCTAGCAATCTGTTCGATATTTAACTGAAATTCTTTACTGATATTTTTGACTGCTACTGCTAAACTCAATGATCACGCGTCATTGAAGGAGGGCATGGTGAGAGGAAGAAGCAATTTCCACAATTTATAGCGCCATCTATTTTCTGTGTGAAAAGTTCCTCTCTTTCTACTGTAATAGCGAAACTGGCCGCACAAGCAATGTCGGAAGGATTGGCCACGTGATGCTAGCTGCCTCGTTGAGTCCCTTCACGCGAACGTGACCTTCGTTTGTGCACCGCTGTGATCTTGTAGAGCTGATTTTGATCGATTGATCTTCGCTTACAGTTCCAGCACGTGACAACACACTAGATGCCTCAACAGGCCTCATAGCCGAATGTTTTTCGTCACTGAAGCATCGAATGACGCGGACAACTCTCGTTTCGTGCTGTATGAGATTCGGCGGGCCAAATGGCGTACTTTTACCGACAAATCTCCGAACCATCAATGACCATTTAAGACTGCCCAACTTGACCAAGTCTCGCACAGAGACACGCTGCAATACCGTTAACTTGATTCCATGAGTGTTAAGCACGGACCAACTAAGGAGCGGGCTTGGTCCTTTGCTTTTTTGATATCTTTGAGCGATTTACTTGACTCCATTTCTTCCCAAATCAGACTTTGCGCTAAAGATTATGTAATTTACCGCAAAATTTATTCTCACCATGACCTCTTAGCCTTACAATCTTACTTCGATTCAGTAACAGCATGGTGCTCTGCCTGTTTCATGCAACATAACCTTTCGAAAACAGAAGTTATGTCTTTTACTAACAGTGAGTCTTGAACCGAAACGGCGCACACCTTAAATAATGCTACAGTCGCATTGGTAACTACATATAAGTACCTCGGTGTTCACGTTCATTCAGGCCTAACAGCGAGCCACCATATTAACCTAATTCGTGCATCAGCTAATCGGACATTAGGGGGGTGTTCTGTAGAAGCCCACCTAGTGTAATGTCTATTTCGGCCACTGCTGATTGGCTTGGCCCACTCGTCTCCTACTCGCTCGAACAGCGGCATCCCATCAGCAGCGGCCGGAAAAGACAGTCCGCAACTTGACTCTTACGAAATACCCCCCCCCCTCTCTACATCTCCTAAAACGTAATTTGAAGCATGATCCATGTGACCTTTGATTACGGGCGTTCTTTACACTAATTGAACCTAAAATTGATTATGCTTCGGCTATATGAGGCCCTCATCACGCATATATACTAAATAAAATTGCACCATTACAGAAACTCGCGCTTCGTTTTATTTACTCTGATTACTCGCGTCATAACTGCATCACAGCATTTAAGAAACACGCAGAGCTGCAAGAACTATGTCACCACCGAGAAGCTGTGCGTTTGTCACTTTTTCATAAGCTGTATCATCACTCAACACTTCATAATCACATTTTTCGCTTGCCTTCCATATTTGACCGACGCGACCATACGTTTAACGTTCAGCGCTTCTCATGTCGTACATTTAACTACCCATATTATTTCATACCACGCGTCGTAACTGACTGGAATGCTCTGCCTCCACGTGTTGCTACTGCCATTCATCCCGACAAGTTTTGCAATCTGTTGTCTCCCTTAATGCTGCTTAACATGATGCGTATATTACTATCTCATGTTTGGATTGTTTGATTACTTTGTATTTCTAATAATGTAGATATCGTTGTTTCATTCATTTATCCTGCTGTTTGGAAGATGTATGATTGGTATAATTTCTTACTATTGCCGTGATCATGTTATTGCTTGTTTTCTTTCTTGTTGTGCATGTCGGAATTAACAGTATTCGGTACGAATATCCTAATGTCACATGACGTGTGCTAAATTTTTTCAGTTAATTTGTGCTGTATTATATATTTATCTATTGCCCATAGCCCCCCTCCCCATGTAATACCCTCAACCGTGAGGGTTTTAGGGGTATTTTCTATAAATACATATAAATATAAAATAAGCGAACAGAATAAGATGCATAATGCGTGTCTAATGTCGTCACACTGAATTGACAAATACGGAAAAAAGCGTAGTCGCATCCTTAAATCTTATTTTCAGAAAATTTGTTTTGAATGACAAGGTTCCCTTGAACTATGTCTTCATTTTTTCCTTAATTACGAGAACACGGAAGCGCTCACTTGTTGTACTTCGCATTTTCAAGCTGACTCCTCCACTGTTGAAAGCCAGATCGCATATATGAACAAAGCGAGAACAATGCTTGCACGTTGACATGTTCACTTCTTAAGTTGTGATCTTTATGAGTTCGAATAAAGTGGGACTGTATTCACAAAAGCTCAAAAGAACAAATTTCAGCAATCGTAATCTGAACATTTCATTAGCGAAGACGGCTGATCAATTCCAAAGTGCGCGTCCGAACAAAAAAAAAAGTAATTGTGGGGTCGCAACATTCATATGGGAACCGATTACCAGCGAAGCTGTTTAGGCTTCATACATGGGCACATACATGGGCTGCACACGTTATGAATTAAATCACAAATTTTTTATAAGGAACTCCAATACACCGACACAAATGCCGCCGCGGTCACCGCACCTCCCATGCATTTGCCGCGACTGCTGCTGTAGCCGCGCCGGTAACTGTGACGTGCGTGACGTTATAACCACAAAAGCGCAGGTCACGTGCACAGGTGCCGTCGCCACACTCTTTCCCCATCTCCCCAAACCTGTCTCCATCACTGGAGCGTGGTTGCCGGACACTTTCCCCATTTCCCCCTACCCGTTTCCCTTGCTGAAGCGTGGTCACCACACTATTTCCGTCTTTTCCCTACTCGTCTCGATTGATCCAGTGCCATCGCCACACTTTTCCTCTCTTCCCCAAAAATTGTCGGCTGCGCGCGCATTCCTGTCCACGCGCCGTGTCTCCAACGCGGACGCGATCCGCCCAGGAGGAGGAGGAGGAGGAGGAAACAGTAATAGACGGAAAGACAGGAATGTTAGCCAGTCCTCAGACAGCCTGGCCGTACTGGAGTAAGGGGGCACCGGGAATGAAAGATAGCAGGGAAGAGATGTTACAAAAAAATCGAAAGAAGAGCAAAGCAAAGGAAAAAAGAGAGATAGGAAAGGACGGCACGGCATTGTTTAAATGCTGTCTCTATGGCCAGTAAGACCACTTCTCCCCAAAAAGCGCAACAACGCTTTCAAAGCCTTCTGTGTGGAGAACGGTCTCAGCCAGTGTCCCAGGGCCCTTTCCTCCGACAAAGGGCGTTTTTCAAGACAATCTAACACTTCTAGAAGTTCTTTCGTGGGCGCACTGAAGCGGGGACCCTCACACAGAAAGTGGGCGATTTTTTTCCTCGCAGCTACAGTTATCGTATGTAGTGCTGTTGGTGATTCGGATACGAAATAAGTGAGCCGCCCAGCGTACCTCCTATGCCAAAGCACGCGGGGGACACATTTGCACCGACGATTCTGAAAATCCATAATACGAAATTTGAGCGCCGCTATACACGTGTGTTAATTTCGTGATATGTTGGCTGGCGCAGACAATCTGCCTCGTGCGGCAGACTGCATACGGTGCTAAGTGTGGCGCGATGACCTCGCTAATTGAGAGATCGCGAAAGGAAGTGCGTGAGTGACGCGTGGGTGCGATTCACAGCAGCACCGCAGACAACCTGTGCTCATGCAGCGCTTTGTTTTCATACAGATAACGCACGCTACTACGGTGCCATCTCGTAGCTGTAGTCACCAAAAAGCCCCAACATGTGCCATACTATGCTTTTCTTCTCACGCTTTCGTCATACCCTCCTGTTTCGCTTTCCTCCTCGCGTTCTCTTCGTTCTCGCCACTTTTTTCATCCACCGCTGCGCTCCGCGTTTGCTCGCATTTTTCACTGTGGTCCTTCGCTCGGTTATTAGGGAGGACGCCGAAGCCGGTGCTCGCCGCAGCAACGGGCGACTAAGAGCGGCGCTTTAAAATCGCTAATTTGACTCCTTTCGTAACACGCACACAATTGTGAAGTGTGTAAATGTAAAGGTAGTGGAATATTCACACCAATGTTTACTTCATGTTTCTCGTGAGCCTGTTGTAATTCATTATTTCTACATTTCAAATTTAAAAGAAAAACTAATTTTCCTTGCGCTTTCTTTGGCATCGTGGTTATAAATGGCAAAACATAGAGCCACTTCAGGCCCGTTGACGTTCTCGCTTAGTGTGCGATGTTAACTTCAACGCTGTCAAATCTTGCTACATTGTCGAATTCACTACTTTGACGCCTCCAATTGGCCCACATGGCTTTTGTGTGGCCTCTTTGGTTGTCTAAAAATCCCTGCTTGTCAGAATTCGACAGCATCTTAAATTAAGAAAGAACGCTGCCCTCACTGTTATGCGAGTCACATTGTCCTGCGTGAAGTTTCGGTTATATCATGGGTACGCTGGATCGGGGCAACTGGGGTCGTGATTTAGCAGTTCTAGCTCGGTGTGTAATCTAGGTGCACCTCAGGCCCGCAGTGCAGTGTACGGCAAGAATTCGCACCCACCCGCTGAGCCATAAAGGCAAGCAATGCTCGTGCCGGCAACAAAAAAGCATAACGGCGTCTTCAATCCGCTGTCCAGCCATTCAGCGGAACACGAAGGCCTGTTCATTTGGATGTTTTGTATTTGACCCAAGTTGAGCGGGCGTCTCGAAAACGCGCTTCTAAATATGTGAAATCAAATCGTTCTCTGCAATGCCTGGCCCGGGAAATGTGAATGCTTATTCAGCAAAGAAACTGCGTGCTTAGAAGTATATCGAAGAACCTGATGAAAGGTAATCCGGCGCGCTCCCCTGCGGCGACCTTTATGACTTGTGCGCTTTGGTGGCGTTAAGTCCTACAATTTGGTTTTGTTGTTTGATCACAGATGCACTGTTTGCAATGGAGTGAGGAGCTCGCGGATGTCCCCATGGTAAGGTTCTTATGATGGGCTGTCCCTTCTCTGTGTTTCCCAGTGTCCATTATGCGTGCAGGTTAATTTTGTAACCTTGAAATAAAGATCATTTAAATACCATAAACTGCTCAGCTCTCATGCTTCTCCGAGTGGCTAAATATTTATACTTAGCGGCGACCCATGATGTTCCGTGCCGCTGGTTAATTACTTTCACATTCATACTTCAACACCTTCACAGGTAGCGGAATTTTGAGAATTTCGCCGGGTTGGGCGGGTGTTCGAATTTTTTAAATAAAGAATATAATATGGTTCTATTCGATAAGGTCTTTGGACGAATATTCAATATCTATAAAAGCGAATATTTTTCATTAGTTTTCGACTGTTACAAATCGCTGAGTGGGCACATTTTAAAACAAAATTGGACCGAAATACCGATAAATGTCCTCCTCCTCGCTCAGATACCTGCTATAAAACATGAGGCATTACTTAGAAAAACACACTAATTAGCACAGGAAGCCATTTTCTCTGGATAAACAGGTATCAAGCACAATCATTAACGAGTGAACACTAAGTGAATGTGCTGTTTATCTGCGCCTAGTTCTCCATTTCTTATTTTAATAAACAACGTTTAATAACGTGCAATGCATTTGTAGAAACTGTTAACGTTGGGTATATACTTGAATTTAAAGTCTGCTTCCAACTAAGAGTAAAAAAATTACTGCTGATTATTCGAAAACTGTTATAGATGTATTCGACATTTCATTGCATTTGATTCCCTCCTAGCCCTATTCAATTCTCATTCGACTGTATCTGGAAACTTACTCTTCGCACACCCCCTAGCTTCTTTTGTTTATTAGGTCTTAACACGTAGCGTCGCCATATATTCAAACGGGGAAAATTCTGAAACTGCACCAATGATCATTTTTTCGTTTTATAATTTCCCTGCATTCGTAGCAGTGGCCCAATTCAGACCCTAAACCGTAAACTGCAAGCAACTCTATGCTTATACCCAAGCTACAAGGGCAGCTTTACTGTCGTCAAACATAACTGCGGCTAACTCGTTCCACCATGGTTAATGGCAACCGTAGACGACCAGAGGTTACACGAGCTATCCTGTTCACGGTTAACCACATGATGACATGTCACGTGATCGTTTGCGTGCAGGCTTCAGTTTGGATAATTGTCCTGCAAAATCCCATTACAATAGCTTTTTTGAGCAAACAAATTGCCATATATAAGAGTACTAGTGTGTACAGAGATTTCCGCGTTTAATTCCTTATCTAACCTAATTTTAAAATAATCTGAAATCAGTTGTCGCAATCGGCTGTAAAGTTGTTTTGACGGCCGAGAAAATCCGTTGGCCTCAAGCTGTTATCTGGTTCAAGTTCCTACATCGTGTCTATACTGAGCTCCATGCGCAGCAGTCGACGCTGTGGAGGCTACAGAGACTTCTTGCAGTGGCTTCGTTCGCACTTGAATATAGTTCGCTGGATTTTGACCGCAATTGTGTGCAACTTCTTTTAACAACATTTAATTAAATCTTAGAAACAAACACACTGCGGTATACGGCTGCTAATGTGTTGTGTTAGAACATGTTTATTTTTGTTGTTCTTTCCGGGTTTTTTTTTATTCGCAACCCCTCGGGTGGAGCTTCACGTGCATGCTCGCGCGAGTGGACGCTGTTGGCGCGCAACCAAGCGTGGACGGAACGCGCGGAATGATAAATTTTCTTGGCCGAACTTCTTGTGTAGTTTCCACAGCGTTGACTGCTGTGTATGGAAAGCAGTACACGTTCACGTTTCGCTATGTGTTCTTTCTGTGGCAAATTGACGTGTCTGATTGTTGTCTTCACCATTTTTTTCTTCTATTTGTTGCATCGTCATTGCGCTGTGTGTCTTGTTCCTGGTGAACCGTCGTCTGTTTCCTCACCATGGTTCTTCGCCCGCCGGAGCAGCGTCTCAGTGACGATCGGCTTTTGTGGCCCGCAACGTTCAAGCTATCCAGGACATGGAACAATAGAGTGGGCTGAGCAATGGTGCCGCCAACTAATGCTCGCACCTTTGCTATTTAGCGCAGACGAAAGGCCAATATGGATGTATCCGCGTGAAAATTCGTGGCACGAAGCAACGACGGGTGACGTGCTGTAGCAAAATGGAATCAAACCTCCATTGGTCGTGGCAGACCAAATGATACGCCTGTGGGGAAGACGTTTGCGAAGCGCCAGCGCTATGTTCGGGAGAAGTGCCGTGCGCCATTTGGCCCGTTTCCGAAACGTCGTTTACCCTAAGCCGATGTTGACAAGCCCGTTTAGCGGTCAACCGCGGTTAGCGGCCAAACCGCCGTTTAAGCTGCCGTAAACCTGCGCTAACCACGTTTAGCGATAAACGCAGTTACGATAACTTCTGTTAAGTTCGTCAAAGAAGATATCGCATGACACGACAGTCTTTCGAATAATTAATGGGTAAAAGGTGTTCGCTCCCACTGGCGCTTCAAATTCAAATGAAGGTACATCACGTGGCTGAGGAGATAGTATGCCACTGAATGACGCTTCCATACCACTTGGGTGTGTTGTGTTCTTAAATAGCGCTGATGCGATTAGTCGTCTTTGGAAGAAACAAGGCGTCAATGGTTTTGTCTGCTGAAGCCCGCTCGAAGCAACATTCATGGATGCTAAATGTATCTCGGAACTCCTGCGGTTCTTGCAGCGCTTACAGAATGAGGACAAATAGAAGATTTACGATGGACATGCGCTGACTCAGATCCATGTTTATTACTGGAAAGCATTCGCATATATAGGCATGCAACCACATTAGCAGAAAAGCAGAAAGGCATCACACGGAAAACATTGTACATGAATGCATCACTACATTATCGCTGTTATCACAATTTACACGTGCTAGTGAGGTAACTAAATGCAACGTCACTCAGTGTGGTGGACAGTAGGCTTACAAACCTACATATTTTTCGTATTATGTAGGCAGCCCCGATTACTTCCTTTGCAAGCTGCTGTCTGTGAATGTTCTGACTACCTGCTGTCCAGTGAAAATGGTTGTGCACCTATGCCTTAGAAGCCAGTGGTCCTTTCACGGCAAGCGAAGTAATCGAGGCTCCTCATATCAGACGGAACGGAGAGGGATGTGCTAGCATGCCGTCCATCCGCCTGGTGACACTGAGTCTAAGTACCTCGCTAGGGCGAGTATTATGGTAGCCTTGATAACGAAGTTATGCATCCAGGTAGAATTCTTTGGGTGTCATGTCATTCGGTTCTTCTGCTAATGTTATTGTATCCCTATACACACGAATGTTTTTTAATAGCGAAATATAGTTGCTTCTCCCGGCATATCGAGTGTGCTTCTTCCCTTAGTGGGCGCTTTGTGAGCGCTGCGAGAATTTAATGTTCACTGCGCACCAACTTGCTCAGTTTACAATTGTGATGTGTCCCAAACTTGCTCTTTCCTTTGACAGCGAATAGCTTTGCCTCGAATAGCCTTCCCTCTTTCGGCTGCTTTAGCGGTAATTCGGTGGCATGAAAGTGGTCGGACTTTGGGCAATGAAGTAGAGGGAACGTACCCAGGGAAAGGTTGGAAGTGACGGAAGGAAGGCGGTGCCATCGTGCTTGAGATCTCACGTAACCAAATGGCGGGCAGGTGCTAAAAAGAGGAGGGACCCCGCTATTCCGCCGATTCGACGTGGTAAGGTGAGGGAAAAGGTGCCTGTTTTCCGGCAAAGGAATGGCCCGGAAGAAATCGAACAGAGGAGGAGGGAGGTTATCGTTCATTCGCCCGCTTACTCGTTCGTCGCACGTGTCTCCAGCCACCCGGCGGTGGCCAGCCAGTAGCAGACGATGCGGTGGACGAGAATTCGTAGCAGATTGTGGTCTCTCGTGCAACTGAATTGAGATGGGTGCCAAGGAACGGTTGAGGGTACTGTCGCTAGCTCGTTCGTCCGTAAGTCTGTTGGGCTATTCGCTTACAACGATAGTCATCGTTGGTGGTTTCTGCAAAATTTTCTTTGCACGCTAACCAACGCTGGTGGTGTTTCTTTGGTGCCATCTCTTGTACCCTTAAAGTGCGACAGCTGCAACACCAGTGGCACGCTCCACGTCATGGCAGCGTTCTGACTCCTTCGGCGCCATCCCACTGCTTGCAACGCTTTGCCTTCGAGAGAAAGTGAGTTTTTGTTTGTACTTGGTAATTTCCTATTACGACGGAAGATTGGCGCTCCTTGGTTTACACTAAGCATGGCCTTAAGCAGCGCTAACTTGACAAAACACCAGAACAAAGAGGGGAGACACACGCCAATCAGGACATATAAAAGAGCCCGGTGACAGACGTGTTATGTGTCTCCCTTCTTCCTTCTTGTGTTTCGTCAAGTTTAGCGCGACTTAAGACCCATGCTTGGTAATATTTCTCAACTAATTTTGGACTGCTTGTTTCCGGAGGGCAGAGAAGTACGTATCATTCGCGCTCTTATATCTTAAGACCCGTGCAATACATATAAGCGCCTACCAGGAATTAAGCCGCGATTTTGCCGTAGGACACCAATAAAGTGTGCCAGTATATGTTTATTATCGTAATAAATTGTGCCGGCGTGAAACACATCTGTATATCAGTGGGCTCGGACGTCGAATAAAGCTGAGGCTTGATTTTGTTTACTACTTCTTGTGAATATTTTGTTCACTTTGCCCTCCGTAATCGCCCTACACCATGCCGGGCCAATCCAATAATCACCGAGAATGACTAATTAGAGGGATGGATAACAAGAAATAAAAAGAAAGGAATGAAAAGAATTCTCACGGGATGCTTCTGCTGGAAATGATAATAACACGAATAAAGCTTTGCTCACCCGCTGATACTTTGCATGAATTGTGTATAGGTAGCAAAATTGGGTTCAAGTTTGTATGGCCTGAAAGCGTAGAAGGTGAACGGCGTATTTATGCCAGCGTCATTTTTCAACTTCTCGTGCAGCGTCTGAAATAAAGAGAGGAGAACATAAACAAGCATATTAGAAGCAGTTCCAATGCGCTCAGAGCTGGTTACTTAAAACCACGCTTGGTAATTTTTCACCACTATCGAATGACACGGCCGTCACACTTTTCTAAAACAAAATCAACAAGGACCCACGATGGAAACCACATGCGGCGTCGTATGCATTCACTAAAAGCCTTGAGCCATGGTGTCACGACTGCGGATGGCTGCGGCGGCGATGCCAGCCATTCGCACCGAGATTAACGCCAGTGAGGTTTTTCGGCAACTCGCTGAAGGTCACGGTCCGAAATGCAGCTGAGAAAACCTTACACACCCTGTTATTGCCGACAGAACACTCAGCTCGCACACTCTAAAAGAAGAAGCAATACTGTCGTCTCACATTACTTCTTGATGCTGTTATCTTGAGTACTCCCGCGATGCTTTCAGCATAGACGTCCTTTGCAAGCGGTCGTTAGTTTAAACTTTCATCGCAGTGGTCGGGCACTTGCCCTTGAAAAGAATGGAGAAAACTCCTGTGTGAGGCTCCGGTTTGGCCCAATTTCTTTCGCAGCATTACCATATCAACCCAACAGCCAAAGTAGCTGTGGCAGCGTTCGTGTGCCGACGACGACGATGTGCCAACCAATGGAGCGCGAGTCGCGCGAGCACGCGAGCACGCTAGCCGCGCGCCCATTGAGCAGGGAGGATAAAGTTAGACTGTAAATAAGTTCCGCCATTATGCGGAAGATCTGCAGGTAAAATAACAGAAAACAACAATTGCGGCACTGTGTGACTGTGTGAAGAACTGTCACTGTGTGAAGAACTAGATGTCGGCCGCTGCGGAGCTCCGTTGTGCCTAGTTGGTACGCCCCACCTCCGTACAGCGTTTTTCATCACTGTACCACCGCATACCACCCGCAAACAAACGAATTGACAGAGCGCTTTAACCGAACTATTGGTCACATGCTTTCGATGTATGTCGCCTCCAACCACACCGACTGGGACCTCATCCTTCCCTATGTCACGTACGCCTACAATACGGCCCCCCAGTTAACGACGGGCTTTTCTCCCTTCTTTCTTCTATATGGCCGCGAACCATCATTTCCCATTGGCACCATTCTTCCTTACAGTCCCAACTCATCAGAGGGTACACCGGTTTCCGAAGCCGCCCGATATGCAGAACAATGTCGGCAACTAGCTCGCTCCCTTACAATGCAAGAACAAGTGCTACAGAAATTTCGTCATGACGACGGGCACCCCCACCACCAGTTTTCGCCTGACGCTCTCGTTTGGTTGTGGGTGCCTCCTACTTCGACACCAGGTGTCTCCTCCAAGTTTGCTTCCCGATACCATGGACCCTACCGGATTCTACAGCAAACTTCTCCGATGAACTACGTCATCGAGCCTCTAACGCCTCTTACGGACCTGCGTCGCGGAGGCCGCGAAATTGTGCACGTAGATCGGCTCAAGCCGCATCACTTCGTCCTCACGACGCCTTAGGCCTCCTCGGCGGCTCCGTCTTCAGGGAGGGGGGAATATGTAAGGAAGAAGGGTGCCGTGCAGAGCTTCGCAGCCGGATCGCCAGTGCTACTGAAGTGGAGCACGGGGTAGACGCTGTCCCTGGTGTGACTTGCTAAGCCTACGCCGTTGTTTCTTCCTGTCGGCTTCGTTCGTGTCGTCCACAGCCGTGTCGGACTTCCTTGCCATAGAGCGAACGCTTCAGTTGCGCCTTCAAATGGCGGACTTTGCCACCATGGGCTGCGGTTAGGCTTGCATGGGGAAGACTTGGACAAATGGGTTCAAGAGCGATGGTCGATAATATGCGAGAAAGCTCAGAAGGAGCGCGAGAAGCGAGTGGTTGAACAGGCGACTGAGAAAGCACATCTGGAAGAAGAGCTTTGCAAGGTACGCCTTCGCACCAAATGCCTATATTCATCACTCACGCATCCTTGCTCCGAAGGGACAAGTTCCATGGTTGGGGATGCAATAGAGCAGTGCAAAGGTGACCGGAAAACTCTCTCGATAGTACATCGGAGGGTTTGCACCATGGTCAAGATAAACCTGAAGATATTGTTACGGGAAGGGAGAAGCGTTCGTCTATTTACAAGTGGCTTTTAATGGCTGATCCAACAAGCGAAGAGCATCGATACTGCTAAACACTTCTTCGTAATCGCTAAGACCACCGTCAGCGTCGTCTTCTTTCCACATTACCGACTGTGACATTACCCCCGTCGGAAAAAGCAGCTGATTGGTGCGGCTCATCGGTCCGAGAAAGGTAAGGTTTGAGACGGCTGACGTGGATGATGTCAGAGAGAGGTGAAGGCACCGTGGCATTCAGCGGAGACACTTCATATGTGACAGGGGTCACCTGGCGAAGGATGCGGTAAGGGCGATAGTATCGCGAGAGGAATTTCTCGGAAAGACCAACATGCCGAGTTGGATACCAAACTAGCACAAGAGCACCTGGTTCGTAGTTCACATCGTGATGGAGCTGGTCGTAACGGCACTTCTGGCGTGTCTCTGAAGCAGAAAGACGAATGCCGGCAATCTGGCGTGCTTGGGTCGCGGTGGCTATTACATCCCGAGTGTACTCTGTCGGCGAGTCGAGTGTCGTCGAAAGGAGAGTCTCGAAAGGCAAAGTCGGCTCACGGCCGAAGAGGAAATAGAAGGGTGAATAGCCAGCTGTGTCGTGGCGCGAGGAATTGTAGGCGAACGTGACAAATGGTAGAGCAATGTCCCAGTCGTGATGATCGGAGGAAACATACATTGCTAGCATGTCAGTTATTGTGCAGTTCAGGCGTTCGGTAAGACCGTTAGTTTGAGGATGGTAAGCGGTAGTAAGTTTGTGTTTAGTAGCACATGATCGAAGTAGGTCGTTTATGACTTTGGCAAGAAAGTATCTGCCGCGATCGGTGAGAAGTTGACGAGGTTCACCGTGGTGCAAGATAACGTCGTTAAGCAAGAAATCTGGGACGTCTGTAGCGCAGCTGGTCGGTAGGGCTCTAGTAATGGCATAGCGAGTTGTATAGTCTGTAGCGACGGCAATCCACCTATTTCCGTCCTTAGATATAGGGAATGGTCCGAGGAGATCAAGGCCAACGCGAAAAAAAGTGTCGGCCGGTATATCCAAAGGCTGCAGCAGTCCGGCAGGAAGCACAGCTGGTATTTGTCGGCGTTGACACGACTCACACGCGGCAGTGTAGCGCCGGACGGAGCGGTTGAGACGGGGCCAGAAAAACCGTCGCCGATTTCGGTCATAGGTCCGCGTGATGCCAAGGTGTCCAGCGGTGGGAACGTCGTGCAGTTGCTGCAGTACAATCTGATGCAGATGCGACGGAATGACAGTTAGCAGCTCGGGCCCGTCGGGGTGCATGTTGCGGCGATACAGGATGCCATTTTGTAGTACGAACATGTGAAGGGATGGGTCAGACGGAGCAGAGAGCAGGTGTTCGATAATGGGGCGTAACGACTCATCGCGTCGTTGTTCAGCGCCAATGCCTTGCAAGGCTGAGAGCGAAAGAACGCAGATCGGTGCGACATCCACTAAACCGTCCGGTACATCGACGGGATAAGGAGACAGGCAGGCGGCGTCCTGAAGTAGACGACGCGACTTGTAGACCACAGTGTATGTGTATTCTTGTAGCCGTAGGGCCCAGCGACCGAGGCGTCCGGTGGGATCCTTGAGGGAGGAAAACCAACAAAGGGCGTGGTGGTCGGTTGTAACTGTAAATGGCCGACCATATATGTAGGGTCGGAACTTGCCCACCGCCCAAATGAGGGCGAGGCACTCGCGCTCAGTAATCGAGTAATTGCGCTCGGCGGGAGAGAGGAGGCGACTGGCGTAGGCGATAACGCCGTCGTGCCCACATTGGCCTTGAGCTAAAACTGCGCCGATGCCGTAGCCACTGGCATCAGTGCGGATTTCTGTCGGAGCGGAGGGGTCAAAATGGGCGAGAACAGGAGGTGTGGTAAGCAGCGTGATGAGCTCCGAGAAAGCAGACACTTGTTCAGAGCCCCAACAGAAAGGAACGTCCTTCTTCAGGAGGTCAGTCAGGGGACGGGCAACATGGGCGAAATTTTCCACAAACCTGCGGAAGTAAGAGCAAAGGCCCATAAAGCTGCGAACATCTTTGGTACAAGTTGGTACGGGGAAATTCTGCACAGCATGAACTTTAGCGGGGTCGGGGCGAATTCCTGACGAATCGACGAGGTGTCCGAGCATGGTTATTTGGCGGTGACCGAAGTGGCACTTGGATGAGTTGAGCTGCAAGCGAGCGGTGCGAAAAACAGAAAGAACAGATGAAAGTCTTTCAAGATGAGTCGCAAAAGTTGAAGAGAATACGATGACGTCATCCAAGTAGCACAAACAGATTGATCATTTCAAACCACGCAAGAGCATGTCCATCATCCATTCAAAGGTCGCCGGGGCATAGCACAAGCCAAATGGCATTACTCGGAAATGATATAGGCCGTCTGGTGTGACGACTGCGGTCTTTTCACGGTCCATTTCGTGAACGGCAATTTGCCAATACCCAGAGCGAAGGTCTATAGGTGAAAAATAAGTGGCACCGTGGAGACAATGCAGAGCATCGTCAGTGCGGGGAAGTGGATGTACATCTTTCTTGGTGATCGTGTTTAGATGACGATAGTCAACGCAGAATCGCCAGCTGTTATCCTTCTTTTTGACGAGAACAACAGGGGACGCCCACGGGCTGGAAGAGTGTTCAATAATCCCTTTGGCAAGCATTTTATCAACCTCGCTCTGGATAACTTGTCGCTCAGAGCGCGACATCCGGTATGGGCGTCTGCGAACAGGTGCTGCATCGCCGGTATTTATCCGATGCGTCACGACCGTGGTTTGACGCAAAGGGCGATCGTTCAGATCGAAAATGTCGGAGTAGGACTCGAGGAGGCAACGGAGCTGTGCGGCTTGTTGGGTTGAGAGGTCCGGTGCAATCATCTTTGTAAAGTCGTCGGTCGGGGCTGATGCAGAAGGCGCAGAATGAGCAGTGGTCGAAGACGGCGCAACAGATAGAGCAGAAATGTGGCACTCGTGCGTTGGTGACAACGTGGCAAGAGACATGCCTCGAGGAACTACTTGCGGGCACTGCCCGAAATTTAGGATGGGAAGACATGTCTGATTGTCCACAACAGAAACGATGGTGTGTGGGAAGGAGACATTGTGAGAAAGCAGGGCTGAAGTCGCGGGAGTAACGACATAGTCTCCGTCAGGTACAGGTGGGCTGGCTAAAACAGGGATGAAGGTTGCTGCAAGAAATGGCAGGCATATGAAATCCGCGGAACAAAGCTGCGCTGGAGCTTGAGCAGCAAGGTCAATTGGAACAGGTAGAGGTAGGTCAAGTTGTACACCACCGGCGGAACAGTCAATCAGAGCAGAATGGGCGGACAAAAAGTCGAGTCCGAGGATCACATTGTGAGGGCAACGTTCAAGCACACTAAACAAAACGGACGTGTGGCGACCGGCGACACAGACACGAGCAGTACACAGTACAAGCACAGCCGGAGTTCCACCACCGGCGACCTGGAGCAGTCGAGTCGGAGCAGGAGTAAGTACTTTTTTCAAGTGCGTTCGAAGTTCCGCACTCACGATGGAAATTTGGGTTCCAGTGTCGATGAGTGCTTTAACGGGCAAACCATCCACGTCCACGTCCAGAAGGTTTCGATTAGTAGGCAGGGTCAGCAGAGGAATTTCAGGCCGGTGTTCTAGAGCATCGTCACCTCCAGGAGCTGCCCCAGTTAGTTTCCCGTCGGAGAGCGGCGACGGTAAGCAGGGGATGGAGAGCGACGCAGCGGAGGCGAACGGGAGCGGCGACTATGGGGTGATGGCGATCGGCTGGTCGCGGTGGCTCGAGCGTTGTCAGGTGCGTCTTCAACCTCGGTGGAGAGTGATCGCGGGCGAGGATTCAGTGGGGAGCGGCGGTAGGCCGGAAAGTTTGGTCGAGAGTGGGCTGGCCAGGAACTTCGACAGTGGCGAGAGATGTATCCCACACGTCCACAGTAAAAGCAGATGGGTCTATCGTCATGAGTGCGCCATTCGGCCGGGTTGCGATAGCTCGGATATGGACCGTATTGGCTACGGGGAACAGGGGCAGAGGCAGCAGACGAAGCAAAGTCAGCACGGCTGGCGGAGCAGATGGATGGAAGACCTACATTGGCAAGTTCTTGGCGAATGACCGACTGAATGAGTGACACAAGCGGCCGGGAATAGTCAAAGCACTGCGTCACTGGCGTGGCTGGAGACGCTGCTTCGATTTCTCGCCGAACGATACGTACGACGTATCGGAGGAGGTGGGCTCACGCGGTGGACCAATGTCTTCGTACGTCGATTAAGCTGCGGTATTAGGTAGACGCGTAAACTGTCCAACTATGCGGCGACTCTTGGCGTCTTCAAAGCGGCGACATTCGTTAATGATCTCATTGACCGTTGTGATGTTCTTATAAACAAGCAGGTTAAACGCGTCGTCCGCGATGCCCTTTAAGACGTGGCTGACCTTGTCTGCCTCTGCCATATTGTTATCTACTTTGCGGCAAAGAGCGAGGACGTCCTGGATGTACGCCACGTAAGATTCAGTGGACGTCTGTACACCGGTCCCAAGGTCCTTCATCGCAGCACGTTGGCGGCCGACGGGTTTGCCGAACAAATATCTAAGCTTCTGTTCACACTGGTCGCAACTCGTAATCTCTTCTTCATGTGTTTCGAACCAGACCCGTGCTGTTTTCTTGAGGTAGAATATTATATTAGCCAGCATAAGCATGTTATCCCACCTGTTCTGTGCGCTGACCCGTTCATAATTCTGTAACCAGTCATCAACGTCAACGTTGTCAATCCCGGAAAACATGCCGGGGTCGCGAGGCTGGGCCAGGATGACCGTCGGTGGCGACGACGGGGCCGCGGTGGAACTTTCTCCTTCGGAAGACATGGCGGCCAGGTTACGTCCGCTGCGGAGCTCCGTCTTGCTCGAGTAATTACCCCGCACGTCCACCAATTATGTTACGGGAAGGAAGAAGCGTTCGTCTATTTACAAGTGGCTTTTAATGGCTGAGCCAACAAGCGAAGAGCATCGATACTGCTAAACACTTCGTCGTCGCTAAGACCGCCGTCAGCGTCGTTTTCTTTCCACATTACCGACTGTGACAATATCAGGGTTTCTGAGGAACCGTGTGTTGTTTCCATAAAAAGTACTGAGGTGTCCTCACTGCGTTCCTCGAATCCGACAAAAGCAACTCCTTGTGACACTATGCGCACTTGGAAGGGTTCAGGACTGTGTACCAAATAAACTCATGGCTTTAAAGATTCAGAAGATCCTTTGTGTTTTCATGCACTCGTGTGTCGTTCTAGCATTGGCAGTGATGCTGCAACAATGCATCACAACATTCACTACCTTATAACGCCGGCAGTGACTTGATCGATGCCATCCACAGACATTAATGCCTGGAGCGATATGATCGCCGATTGCCCAGTGTACCCTGACCGAGAAGATAGATGTATGGTACGGTTGATGTGGGAACGGGTCACTTAAATGAGCTGTAATGTTTCACCTATGATTTCTCTCGGACTTTTGACCTTGGACACGGTGACATAAAGACTCGATTTTGTTTTGCTGAAATAGAGTGTGTCGTAATAGACTGTCGCGCACTTAGCGGCAACGTTCATTTTTTGAAAAAAACTTTGTAAAAAGGGGGCTTATGTGATGTGTGTAGTGCGGACACGGTGTGGTGGTTGGAGAGGACAAGAAGCAGACGAGTAGTGCGCGCGCCAAGGTGAATTCCATGCTGGATGGAAAACGACAACGTCTAATACCGTCAAGCACGTGAACACGAGGCGCAAGAAAAAAAAACAAACAGAAAAAGCCAATCCCATCACAAGACACCACGGAGCTTCAAGCAGCCAATGAGCAAACGAGGAATCGGCCAGAGCGGGAGAAAAAGCGGGGCGCGCTTGCATAAGGGGGATACACAGGGATAGTTCCAGCAAGCGACCCCAGTAGAAAGTTGGCCAGAGGACTGGGAGATGAAGACAGGCCGACGGGTTCCGGACCAGTGCCACCAGGACGTTACCCGACCGAGGCCTCCTTCCAACTCATTCCTGTGTGTCGCCACTCTACCCGATCGTGAATTCCTGCCCAAGGCTGGCCAGCTTCTGCGCCCGTGGGCAGGACGAGAGCAGCGGGGCTACGGGCCCGAGTTCTACGCCCAGCTGCCTGCACAGAACGCCGCCGCAATTTGTTCGTGCCGCGAAGCCGCCTGCCTTCCCTCTCCAAGCCAGTGCTGACGCGCTATGGTTGCCCGATCAACGGTCCAACACCTCGACCTTTGGTGAAACCGGCGCCATTTCTCGTCGTCTTTTCGCCGCTTCTCCACATCGAGATTATTATGCGCCCTTGCAGTCGTGGTCAGCCCGGACTCGCGCACTGTTAACGCCATAGTAGTCCTCAGTGTGTTTCTTGCCGTGATGTCTCTTTGAGTGCTTATTTTATGTTTTCTCCTCTTTCTAGTTTTATTAAAAGTTTGTGTGTGTTTTTGAAACAAACCGCTTTGTCCTCAGTTGGGTTCCCGGAGAACCATCAGAGAACCGAATCCCTAAAGAAAAGCACCTGCATCACATCTTGGTACCCATTGTGTCACCCTAATTGTCCAACGGCTATCTAATTTGCGCAATACATGACCTGCCCAGCCCCATTTTTTTCTCTTAACGTCTATTAGAATATCGTCTATACCCGTTTGCTCTCTTAACCAAAAAGGTCGCGGGGCTGCGGCTGGAACGTGTCATAGCTGATGGTATCGGCCTCGTGGGTCGGAAACAGGAAGCGAGGGGTTCCGCCGAGGTAAATATGACGTTGACCAGCATTACAGTTGCATCCCAGCCAATCTCCTTGCTGACACGCTCGTATGTCCTGAGCCACTCTACCACGTCAACGCTGTTCTCCGGAAAAGTTCCCGGGATCACGGGTATGTAAGAGGGCGATAAATTAGGTGGTGGTGGCAGACGTAGTTGGCAGCGACTTGTCATCAACTGATGTCCTGGCGGTAGAATCGAGATGGCGTGCTCTGCGAAGCTCCAGTGTCGGAAGCACCCAGCACCTCCACCAAATAAATGTAACGCGGAAGCACAGCAGGTAAACTATATAAACAATGCATTTGCAAAGGGTAGCAAGCACTGGCCAACATGGAAGCCAGCCAATATCAAGCAAGGCGCATCGACATCCTCAGGTGAGCCAAAGGCCGCTTATCGGTATGTTCCAGTAAATCCAAGTGTCCACGTCTTCTTCGGATCACACGTTGCAATATATATATATATATATATATATATATATATATATATATATTGTAACGCACAGTTTGCGTGACGGTGCTTTAATCACTTCACCCTGGGCGAACTTGTGCCCGACAAGCAGCTAAACGAGAGCCTCACTAGAACGGCCACAGCAGTTTTCCGCAAGGCACCCGCTCCTCTTCTTGTTTTCTCGTGTCCCGCGCTGATGGCACGTTGCTCCGATTGCGCGTGCCTTGCGGGCCCGTGTTGCCCGCTTCACTGCCGCTATCTTTCGCAGGTAGCAGTAAGAAGCAGGACGGACGCAGGAGGCGGCTGGCGCGTAATTTGAAATCGTCTTGCGTCATTGTCCCCCTTCCAAGAGTGCATCGTCCCGATGCGCATAGAGAAGGCGGTGTTTTGTAGACTGTCAGGAATTCTCAATGTTTGTAGGCGGAAGCAGTTATTGCCTGTCGTAGTACGGTTTCATTCGGACGACATGAACGATTTCTGTTCGATGCCGCCGTCGTGATGAGGTTACTTGACCTTCTGGAGCAACTTCGTAGTTCAATAGACTGATTCGGCGAATTATCCTATACGGGCCAAAATAACGACGAAGAAGCTTCTCTGATAGGCCGCGCATCCGTACGGGAGTCCACACCCATACTCTGTCTCCAGGTGCATACTGGACGTCTCTTCGTCGCAAGTTGTATCGGTCCGCGTCGGTTTGTTGCTGCTGCTGAATGCGGTGTCGCGCCAGCTGCCGTGCTTCTTCAGCTCTTTGTGTGAAGTCGCTGACGTCATTGTCATTTTCGAAGGTCTCATCTACTGGTAGCATTGCATCTAGGGTTGTGGTGACGGTCCGGCCAAACACGAGTTGGAAAGGTGTCATTTGAGTCGTCTCTTGCACAGCGGTATTGCACGCAAACGTGACGTACGGTAGTATCCTGTCCCATGTCCGGTGCTCCATGTCCACGTATATTGACAACATATCAGTCAGCGTTCTGTTCAGTCGTTCAGTCAGTCCATTTGTTTGCGGATGATATGGGGTGGTTTTTCGGTGACTGGTGTGCGTCAATTTCATGATGGACTGTGTCAAATGGGCAGTAAAAATGGTTCCTCGGTCCGTGATGAGAACTTTAGGAGCGCCATGCCATAGTACTATGTTAGTGACGAAAAATTCTGCTACTTCACTGGCCGTTCCTTTGGCAAGAGACCCTGTCTCGGCATATCGAGTTAGGTAGTCAGTTGCAACTACGATCCAACGATTTCCCGATGACGATGTGGGAAAGGGGCCAAGTAAGTCCATTCCCACTTGTGCGAATGGAGTTTCCGGTGGCTGTATCGGTTGTAGGAGGCCTGCTGGCTTGAATGGTGGTATTTTACGTCTTTGGCAGTTCCGGCAGGTTCGCACGTAGTTTTGCACAGAGTTCAATAACTTTGGCCAGTAATACTTCATGCGGATGCGTGCGAATGTTCTGCTCACTCCTAAATGCCCTGCTGATGGGTCGTCGTGGCATGCTTCCAATATCTCGAGTCGTAACTTTGAAGGTACGACGAGCAGAAAAGTCTCTGCACTATGTTCAAAATTTCTTTTGTATAGGACATTGTTTCTCAGGACGAACGACGACAAGCTGCGGACAAAAGCCCGTGGTATGTCAACAGGGTGTCCTTCTAGATAATCAATGAGCAGGCGTAAATCCCCGTCGGATCGCTGATGCTGAGCCATTTGCGATGTTGTCACAGCTCCTAGGAACGGGCAATCCTGTTCATTTTCCCTAAGCGTAGATTCCGTGTATTCAATCGGTGCACGTGACAAGCAATCAGCATCACTGTGCTTGCGACCGGACTTGTATACGACAGTTATATCGTATTCCTGCAGCCGTAGACTCCATCTTGCTAGCCGTCCAGATGGGTCTTTGAAATTCGCCAGCCAGCACAATGAATGGTGGTCGCTGATAGCTCGGAAGGGTCGGCCATATAAGTATGGTCTAAACTTGCTGATGGCCCATATCACCGCGAGGCATTCTTTTTCTGTCGCTGAGTAGTTCACTTCAGCCTTCGAAAGTGTTCGACTAGCATACGCAATGACTCGTTCCTCTCCATTTTGCCACTGAATGAGGACGGCACCGAGTCCTAAATTGCTTGCGTCTGTGTGAATATCAGTTTCGGCTTCCTCGTCGAAATGAGCAAGAACTGGGTGGTTCTGAAGACGCTTTCGGAGCTCATTGAAAGCATTCTCTTGCTCATTCAACCAGACGAAAGGCGAGTCTTCCTTTGTTAGCCGCGTTAGTGGTTCGGCGATCCTTGAAAAATTTTTGACGAAGCGTCTGTAGTAGGCGCAAAGTCCTAAGAATCGCCTAACAGCCTTTTTATCAGTTGGTTTGGGAAATTTCTCCACGGCCGCAGTCTTCTCAGGGTCCGGGCGAATGCCTTCTGAACTGACGACATGGCCGAGGAAAAGAAGCTCGCCAAAGCCGAAATGACATTTCTGCGGTTTTATCGTCAGACCTGCTGATCTAATAGCTTTCATCACAGCCCGCAGTCGTTCTACATGCTGCTCGAAGGTGGTAGAAAAAACCACGACATCATCAAGATAAACGAGACAGGTTTGCCATTTCAGACCGGTGAGCACAGTGTCCATCATCCGCTGAAACGTGGCAGATGCGGAACAAAGGCCGAATGGAAGAACTTTGAACTCATATAGTCCGTCTGGCGTCACAAATGCCGTCTTTTCACGATCTCGTTCGTCCACTTCTATCTGCCAGTAGCCGCTTTTGAGGTCCAGGGAGGAAAAGAATTTGGCATCTTGTAGTCTATCTAGAGTGTCGTCGATTCTTGGAAGTGGGTACACATCCCGCTTTGTGACGGCGTTCAGCTTCCGATAATCAATGCAGAAGCGCAAGGTCTGGTCCTTTTTCTTTACAAGTACCACAGGCGACGCCCACGGACTTGCCGACGGCTGAATTACATCGTCTTCCAGCATTTCCTTAACTTGACTTCCTATAGCTTCTCTCTCTTTTGGTGACACTCGGTAGGGATGCTGGAAAATAGGCCTCACTGATTCGTCGACAATTATCCGATGTTTGGCAATAGATGTCCGCCGGACTTTGGATGACATTGAAAAACATTCGGCGAACTCTCTTACGAGTGCTTCTATTTGCTCCTTCTGTCTGGGCGATAGACCTGGTTCGATGTCGATGGCTGCAAGGACAGAATCCGTATCTTGGAATTTCGATGTTGAAATCTCTGGGATGCTCAGGTCTGTAACTTGGACGAAGTTATTAAGGCTGGCAATAACGGTTCCCTTCGCGACATGTTGCACCTCATTTCCAAAATTAGTGAGGAAAACGTTGGCACATCCACCACGCAGCTGAACAAGCCCTCTTGCCACGCAGATCCCTTTTTCGAGTAGGAGTCTGGTGTTGCTGTCTGCAATTCCTTCGCAGTCACTGAACGCGTCGCTTCTTACTGCGACGGCTACGCTGGATCTAGGAGGAAGCATCACGTCGTCATCGGCAATGTAAAGGGCGTCGAATTTTTCTTTAGTGTTGAATGCTGCGATAGCGTGCTTTGTTGAAAAGGAAACACATGATTCCGGCAGGTTGATTACAGCGCCATTATCCTGCAAGAAGTCCATGCCAATAATCAAGTCTCTTGAGCACTCGGGAAGGACGATAAAGCTAGCGACGTACGTGAAGCCTCGTATTCCTATGCTAGCCGTGCACTTGCCCGTGGGGTCGATGAGGTGTCCTCCTGCGGTGCGAACTTGTGGTCCTTTCCATGGTGTCAGCACTTTCTTCAGCTTCGTGGCAAGCTCATTACTTATTACCGAGTAATCGGCACCTGTATCCACTAACGCGTTCACTTCGTAACCGTCAACAAACACGCGTAAATCGGAACCAACGTCGCTCTGATGGCACTGGTTTCTGAGTCCCTCGTCGTCGCTCGGAGTCATCGATGGAGGTTCTTGTCTTTTCGCGTTGGCAGCGACCTTACCTCCTGAGGTCACTGACTCTAGTTTTCCCGACGCGGGCTCTGTGAACGGCGTCTTGGGGAGCTTGAAGACGGGCGAGGGCTCGGTGACCGATGCCTCAACGGCGCTGTTGATCGAGGTTGGTGTTGCTGGTAGAGGTATGGGGAGCTCTGACGAGTGGACAGATACTCTTCGATTTCAAATGGACGCTCACCATTTCGGGGGCAAGGGGCGTTCACCGGAAAGCCACGAAGCCCTGCCTGGCGATAGTGGCACATTCTGTACAGGTGGCCAGCCTCCCCACAGTGGTAGCAGAGGGGTATTCGGTCAGGAGTGCGCCATACATCAGCCTTCCTGAATCTTCTCTCGGGTGGCGGCAGCGTAGCTCGAGGCATCGAGCTATTGATTGAGGAAGTGGCGGCGACGTCAGCACGTCCGGGAGTTTGCCGCAGCACATCGGCATATGAGACGCTCGGTTGGCGCAGTAGTGGCGCTTGGGGCTCAGCACGTACGGGAGTTTGCCTCAGCACATCGGCATATGAGACGCTCGGTTGGCGCAGTAGTGGCACTTGGGGCTGCGCACTGAGCTGTGGTTCCTGGACAGCCTGTCTGACCTCTTCACGAACCAGGTCTGCAAGCGAAGAGGGCGTTAGAGCGCTCTGGTCAAGCCGTAGCCTCTGGAGCTCTTCTCGCACTACAGATCGCACGAGCTCCCGTATGATCTCCACGCTGTTTCCAAAGACCGCTGGATATGCGTCTACAGAGGTGATGTTCATCTCCCGGTTGTACATCCTTGATCGCTGTTGCAACGTGCTTTCCATTGTTGTCGCCTCTGAACGAAACTCAGCAACGGTGCGCGGTGGGCTCCGAACCAACCCTGCAAACAGTTCCTGTTTTACGCCCCGCATTAGATGGCGTAGTTTCTTGTCCTCGCTCATGTTCGGATCAGCTCGGCGTAATAGGCGGGACATGTCTTCTACATACATGGCCACGCTTTCGTTATTCCGCTGGTTTCTTGCTTGCAGGGCAGCTTCGGCCCTCTCCTTGCGGTCGGTACTCGGGTAAGTCGCCAGCAACTCCCGTCGGAAAGCATCCCATGATACAAATGTCGCTTCGTGGTTTTCAAACCACGTTCGAGCGCTGTCCTCTAACGCGAAGTAAACATTTCGTAGCTTGCGCTCTCCATTCCATCCATTGAACTCAGCGACGCGCTCAAAGCGTTCCAGCCAGTCCTCGGCGTCTTCAAATGTGTCGCCGTGGAAAGGCTCTGGCGTCATTGGCGAGCTCACCACGATGTGAGTTGGCGTGGCTTGAGTTGCCATCTCGGTAGCGTTTCCGCTAGCAGATGCTGATGCTCCGATCGAATCCGGTAAAGAGGAAAACTCGGGGGGCTCACCACGTAGGCGACGACTGCTGCGTTGGTGAACAGGAGTCAACTCGATGGGTCCGAGTCGCCGTGAGTCCGGGCTCCTTTCTCTAACTTGAGAAGGGCTTGAAATCATACCCCGCACCTCCACCAGATTTGTAACGCACAGTTTGCGTGACGGTGCTTTAATCACTTCACCCTGGGCGAACTTGTGCCCGACAAGCAGCTAAACGAGAGCCTCACTAGAACGTCCACAATATATATATATATATATATTGGGCAATCTAATCTTCGATATCTGCTACGCGGATATTGTGAAAAACCTCGTAAACAATTCCCCTTGTCTGCAGCACAGATAATTCTTGCGGCGACTCTAAAAACAGAGTGCCTTTCTACAGCGCCCATAAAGAACAACGTTTGTGAATGTTCGATGAGTATTAGCTATAACCGAAAATCAGATAATTAGTATTTTTTCGCCAAATTTACCACCTTTGCCTTTCACCGTGTTGTTTCTAAGGTTGGCGAGTTTGCAGCAGCTTCGACTGCAGGATGTCATTTTGCATGACAGAGTGAATCTGCGTGCATGACACCTCGTCGACAACGATTTGCTGCACAGAATGTCATGAGATTTGTTATGCATCATCGACCACCTCAAGAACCGCCCTGTTTTTTTGTTGGAATGCGACAATAATGCAAAACGCGGTTGGTATTCTAACGAAAGAATCAAGCCCCGTTATCCCCATATTCTCCTAATTTGATTCCTTGGGTTGAAATAGCATAATGGACACCAAGGGGGGAAATCTTATATATAATCATTGTGTGTATGTAAAGTAGTTTTAGTGGGCTTTTCGGATGATATGGGTCAGTATAGCAGAATGCAGCTTTTTCGTCATTCATTGTTAACAGACCTCACTATTGATTGCGGCAACAAGTGTAATGTAGTTTGCTAGAACTCGTACGAACATATATATTGTGAAGAAATTGGCGTGGAGAAATAGACAAATACTTTGTAAGGAACAGATGTTCATTGAGACCAATAAATCTTAGCCTTACATCTCTAGATGGTACTGCTGAATGAATACCCACACTGTAGAATTATCCATAACATATTAGTCCATTAAAATAAAGCAATCTTCGAACAACATATGAACTTAACATTTGTTTGATAAATGATTCCTTTTTATGGCAAAGTAATACAGAAATACAATATACAAAGGAAAAAGAATTGGAGGAAAGGAAATTGAAAGCATCAACTAAGGCATGAATATAAACAGCGCTCAACTTTTCGCAATCTTGCAGCTGGTTATCGTCTTGCCTGACATTTTGATTCATCGTATTTGTTTATGACGTTTATTTTTATGTTAGAGCCAAACTCACACTCACCGTATTTTGACGTAATTGCTCATTTATTTATTATTTGGTCATTCTCTGTTTTTCATTACCGCCCAACAAAATGTGTATTCATAATATTTGCTTTCATTTCACATCTACACGGATGTTAACCGAACGCGTCGTGATGCGGCGTGTTTTTTTCCAATTTGTTCATTGTTTGTTTTCCAAAGGTCCAAATACTTTATCTTATTCCTAGGTAGTTTTCTGGGAAATCTAACTCTACTGCATTAATACCTGCTTACACGTGTAGATTCTTTTTTGTTTGGTCATTCCTACTCTTTGTAGGAATTGACAGCAGTGCCCTTACCTACTCCATCATAATCACTGCTAAACACGTCTTTCGGGCCTTTATTTTAACACTTCGGCTTGTCTTGACCTACACGATACGCAGGAGCTGCTCCCCCAATGAGGATTGGGGTGAGTGAGCAATGCGCACACAAGAACACTGCCAAGGAAAACACTTCCTGACCTGATGACAAGAATCCTTGTTCAAATGTTGGCTACAGCAACGTCCCTTCCAACAATGTTGGCCCATGTTCATGATTTTCTAACCCATAGGTTACCTTTGTTTTGTTCTGCGATTATACTTTATTCCCTTTCTCTAGGATGGAAGTTCACGAATACTTTTCGTTTCTCCTAGCAGCATCAAGTATATCCTTGCAAAGGATATTACGTTAAGAACAACTTTTGCCACGAAACTGTCCAATACGTGTAGCTGAAGAAACTAAACATGCTTAACTGTGCAAAACAATTTGATGACGGCATTTTTTCAGCTATTTGATTAAGTGATATAATGTTCATTCATATCACACACCCAAAGATTTCTTAACTTTTCAGCTATGTCAACGTGTTGGCCAGACAACTCTATTTTCTGAACATTTTCACAATATAGCTCCTGCTGCTAGAGTTACCTTCACGGCATTTGCATTAAAGGGCATTTACTATCGGGGACGAAACTGCCAAGTACGATGAGCGTCAACGGAATCGCATTGCTACGGGATGTATATAGCAGAGACCTTTAGCGTGTCCGCTATTCCGGCAAACCGGGGCGGTTTGGCCGGATTACCGGATGGTCGGGAGCGTAAACGTGAGCGGCCAGATTGGTGGCGCCAGCTTGTGGTGCAAAGCTCAACCGCCTAAACACAGAGTCAATTACTATATTCTTCTTAGCTGGGGTTAAGTTTTCGACAGCGGCGTAATTGGGAACACAATTGCGCCGCTGCCGAAAATTTGCACCAGCAGCGAAGCAGAATAAAGTAGGTTACTGCAATTTTAGCTCTGTGTTTGTCTGATTGAGCTCCACAACACTAGGCAGCTGCACCGCTCGAGTCGCTCAAGTTTACGCCCCTGACCATCCGGTAATCCGCCCAAACCGCCACGGTTTGCCGGAATAGCGGACAGGCTAAATGTCTATTTATTTTAGGTGCCGGGATGAGCCGCGCTATCATCTGCGTTCGAGAGCACTGGAAAGCATGAGCCGCGCATGCGCTTTCCAAGCGCAGATCTTAGTGTGGCTGATCCTGGCAATAGCGCAGCGATCCAATCAAGTCGAGGCTCGGCCGGGCTCACCACTTGCGTCCAACGATATTACATTCTCGAAACAGCCAATATGCGCTGTAAAATGTAATACCGGAAGCATCTGTATTTTAACGGTTGGACCATATAGTACTGTTACACCATACCAGCCCCTTCCGTTTTCTAAATACACGGAACACCTGTATATTAAGGCTTGGAACGTATAGTACGGCATCACCATACAGATTCTTACATTTTCCAGACACAAAAGTACTCGCTTTTTGTGTTACCGTCTCTGCCGGACAAGCCGTCCGTTCTAAGTATATCCCCTTTTTTATTTACGGAAAGGAATCGGTGACATATTACAGGCACATTTTGCCCTAAACCAGCCAACTTTGTTTTACAGTATGTTAAACGTATATCGACGTCGAAAAATCTCTAATCACCTAAGAAGTTAAGACAACCGTAGGGGTTTTATCGGCTGTTTTAGATAGTGACATGTAGAAAAAAAATCAAGAAGAAATGAAAGTAAACAAAAATATAACTTGTCGGCTGTGAGGACCGAACCAACATCCTTTGCATTACGAATTGTGCTACAGCGAAGGCCATCAATCCTTCCCCTTGCTTATATTTATGTGTACAATATCCAGCCCTGGGAGCATTAGCTTGCGCCACTCAGAGCCGTGACAAGCTGATGTGGAATTTCTCTCTTTTGCCCGATGATGTTGCGTAACACGTGAAGGTTCTAGAGCGCGCACCTGGCTAATAAACCTTTATATGCTATCTAATGACACGAAGGCTGCCAGTTTCGAGGTCTTCAATACGAATGAGCGAGAAGGGAAAGACATACGAGCTCGATTTTTGTCAATCACGACCATATAATGCCAACAGGCAATGAAGCCAAGGAAAGCACAGCGGTAATTAGCTGTGGTTAAAATCTCAATATCGAAAATGATGAACTGCGCCATAACTCATCTCACGATGACTGTCAATGGTAATGCGTTAGCATTGAATCAGTATGGCGACACTGCGTATTGACACCGGCGAAACGACTTAAGTATGAGGCCTGTATTGCAGCGGCAGTCCTCTTCCGCGCTTCTTTAAGAACACTCGGAGCCAGCTACAGCCGCCACCACGAAGCCTGCGCATGGGACAGGAAGTGAATCGCGCGTTGGAGCTATCAAAAGCTGAGAAATGGCTTATACAGCAAGCAGGCTCCTTTCTGACTGCTCTTTGTGGACATTCTGCGCCATCTAGCGGTGCTGCCGAGAAATCCGCGCCTGGTGTTCGACACGAGAAGCGTGGCACGCCGGTGCCTGCGAACGCTGAGAATTGTTACCTCGCTTGGCCGCACGCCCAGTGGCGCATACTCTGCGTCCCAACTTAGCGACAGCTTCACTGAAGAGCGGCACATACCGAGTGCATTCATGGCGCAGCTCGCCGAAGCGTTGGCGTGAAAGGCGTTCATTGAAAAGCAGCACATAATTGGCACATTTGTGGTGCAACCAGCGATTGCTTGAGGCTGCTGTTCTTCAGGAACCCATGTGACCTGTACTCGTTACCGCTCAGCATCGGACAAAATTTACCCCAGAAAGCCTGAACAGCATTCCACACCAAGGAAAATTGAAACGACTTGGGGCCCTATAACGTAAAACTATTCCAATATGTTTTTATTCCAATCTCCTGACGTCAAAAATGCACCACCACCATCGCAAGCATCGGCCGGTCCCCCGCTGGGTTGTCTCAAAAGGCCAATCAAACGCTCTCCTTATTCATAGGAGGGCTCTTTTGCTTGCTTGAAAAACGAACAATATTGCCTGCACTGTGCGGCTTGTCTTATCTAATTGGCTCACAAGAGGCGAGGAGCACGCTCAAGTGGAGGGGGGTTCGATGGCACTGAGCCACAGCACTGAAAATCGATAAGCGGATGAAGAGGGTGGTGCCGACGTCTGCGATTGATCCTCTTTCCCTTACTTAGCTTGCGGTGGCTCGTCGACAATCGCGACGCCATGCAATTGAAGCTTAAAGGGACACTAAAGTGAAAAATTATTTCTTCTGCATCAGTAAATTACCGTTCTATGACACCGAAAACGCCACTCTTACAACGACAAGACGTTTGGTAAGCCAGAGAAGGCGCAAGAACGAAATAAGGGTGGTGACGCCTACTTAAGTTCCCGCACATGCGGGCTGTGAAATCTTGGATTTTGATGGCATCTTCTAGGGCCGGTGACTTACATATAGCGGTACAGATTGACTACATTATGTTCTAAAGGAACCAAATATTAAACATGGCAAGTTTCGGGAACCTTTATACAGCCAACGCGGCCCAAATGCGAAAACATACTTTCGAATCCCTGACGTCACGCTGACTTACCGGCGCTGGGGTTTCGGCGCGAAATTAAAATACTGATACTTGGACCCTGATTTTCTCGTCTAATATTCAAACTACTTTTTGAGATGACTGCCTGCATGGTTCTCAAACAATGCTTCATTAGTCCAAAATGATTTATTGTTTCGCTTTAGTGTCCCTTTAAGAATAACGCTAAGACGGATCCACAGCAAAGAAGAGTTGGCAGAACGAGGACGTAAACGTGCCGAAAGTGCTCGAAAATGTTACACTGCCACGCAAAAATTAATAGACATTGCCTGATCCGATTAGCCATTGCCTGAGCGATCGGCGGCAGCCATCTTTTATTCCTTTCGGAACGGGGCAGCCTGCGGCTATTCAGAAGAAAACTCAAGTTTTTTTCGGCCTGTTATAATGCATCTTTAACGCGTACACGTCACTTTGACGCGGTGAGTTTTTGCGGTTTTGTGACGTCGTGTGACAGGCAGGTGAAGTGGGTGCAGCCCGAAAACTCTTGACGAATAGCCGAGGACTAATGGCTAAAAGGCGTCGAATCACAAATAACTAGCTATTTTTCTTTTGCTCAGTCAAATCATGCATAAACAGTGGGTTCACATCAAATCAAATGGGGAGCTATCGCGGTTTTCGTGACGTCGCCTGACAGACAGGTAAGGGGGGAGGTGTGTCCAAAAAGTTTTTGACCAATTGTTGAGGGCTGATTGCAGAATTGTAATAGAAAAGTTTGGAGTAGTTTTAAGTTATAGCGGCCGTGGACACCTTTATTCCTGGATGTGGAAAATACATTAATTAAAGAAACAGAAGATCGTCATGTGCCTGCTAAGCTAAATAGCATAGCAGTAAGAGTAATTGGTTTGGTAAGCTATCCACAACTAAAGGTTCATTGCAGCTTTTGAGAAAGGAAATACTAGTACTATGGCTATAGCTTTGTTTCCTGCGCATAAATCAGCATATTGAGGTATGGAACAAAGCGTATTGAACATTATACATCTTTTTCGTGACTGTAGAGCGGCACGTTACCAGTGCACATGCATAGTTACACAAGCAGACGTGATTGACGTTCATTCAAGAGTGGCAGACACCTAGGGCCCTATAACGTAAAGCTTTTGTAATGTGTATTTATTTCAATCTCGTGACGTCACATTTGCGTAACCGTCGACGCAAGCATCGGGCGGTGACCCGCAGCGTTCCCTCAACAGCCGAATCAAACGCTCTCTTAGTTTGTAGGAGGTCACTTTGCTTTGCTTCCAAAACGAATAACATTGCCTGGAATAAAATCAAACTTCTTTTCGTGGAACAAAATCAGTTGTGAGTGCAGTGATTGTCCGTGCCTGTGAGCGTTGCTTTGTTTGTGTGTTTCTTTTTTGGCGCTGCTGTTATGCCTGCAATAAGTGACCAACTCGCCCAAGAACTAGTTTTACTGTAGCATACATCTACTGGCGACTTATATGTAAACTTAACACCTACGCCAGGAAGTTAGATAGGGAAATATTTCAGGCATATTCCACATCAAAAGTTGCTGATGAATGTGCAAGAGCTCCATCCGTGGCTCTCACTGACAAATAGTTCTATCTTGAGAAGAACCTGATCAATGCTTTGTAATGGCTTGCTGTGGGCGCCTACCGGCTTCCTTGCGCATGTGGTTTTCTCTTACGTGGCACATTCGTTTCTGCGCCCGTCTCCCCATTTTTGGGCATACGGTGGTTCGTTGCATTTTTTTCTCTGAAGAAAGCCTGTCCGTTGAAGTCTGGCACTCTGTCCTGTCACAAGATTTTTTCCGTTACTCTTGTTTGCGCTAGTAATTATGTCTCAGCAAATGATAAAACGGCTTCTAAGCAAGCAAGAGTTGGCAGAGCGAGGTCGTAAACGTGCCGAAAGTGCTCAAAAACATTACACGTCCACGCAGAAAGTTTTGTCATGAGCAAATAAATCCGTGCTCTCCAGCAGGTGCGAGTAGCCAGTGCCCGACTGATCGGCAGCAGCCATCTTTTATTCCTTTCGGAAGGGGGCAGCCTGCGGCTATTCAGAAAAAAAAAACAGTTTTGTTCGGCATACTAATGCATCTTTAACGCGTAAACATCACTTTGAGGCGGTGAGTTTTCGTAATTTTGTGACGTCGTGTGACAGGCAGGCGAAGTGGGTGCAGCCTGAAAACTTTTGACCAATAGCCGTTGGCTAATGCTGAAAAGGCGTCGAATGAAAAATACCTATTTTTCCTATGTTCGGTCCAATCATGCTTAATCAATGTGTACACGTCGTATCCCATGGGAAGCTACTGCGATTTTCGTGACGTCGTTTGAGAGATAGGTGAAGTGGGGGTTGTCCAAAAAAAGTTTTAGACCGATCGCGGAGGGCTGATTGCAGAATTGGAACAGAAAAGTTTGGAATTGCTTTACGTTATAGCGCCCGTACTGGCATATACCCAATGACCCAAGTTGGCATCAAAAATGTTTATTGGAGACCAGCACCTACCGAGTGGCATATGCTGAATATTCCATGTTGACGTCATAGAGTTTCTTTGAACCACGGCCCCTATCCAGCCCCGCGTCTACAGTCACCTATGTCGTCGTGATAGCGGTTCTTCAAATCGTGAAAGAGCTGTAAGTATGTACACATTGCCACATACTCACGCGGAAAGATGGTTGCAAACAGACAGACTTACGTAGATAGGCAAACACATAAACACAGGTGTACCTGGAAAGTGCCTGAGGTACTCAAAGAATGCTAATGCATTAAAACGAAAACTGAAAGTGGACAAAAAGATGAATTCTCACTGGTAGGGACCGAACCCGCAACCTTCGCATTTCTAGCGCCATTGGTAGGGCATCGCACGCTCCATGCGAAGTTTGTGGGTTCTACCCCACAGACGACAACGTATCCGTTCGTCCAGCTCCATTTCCCTTTTATTCTCTCATTTCTACATTTAGTTTGCAACCACACCTTTTCTTGGCTTAGATTGGTTTTGTATGGTCGTTACTAATGGAAATTTACCGAAGATTACGGTACCCCCTAATGCGAAGTTTGATTGGAACTGCATACGTGTTTTCATTTCGCGACATATTGGCTTGCGCAGACAACCAGTCTCGTCCGCTGCGTTGCAAAGGGAGTGAAGCGTGGCGCGACTGCCTCGCTAATCGTGACGCGTGGTTGGAATTCACAGCAGCAGCTGAAGACAGACCACCGCTCCTGCAGCGCTTTTCCATGCAGACGACGCGCGCTACTCGGGTGCCATCATGTAGCCAGCGTCACCGGAAAGCCAGTCGTCCGCGACACTACGCTTTCATCCTCGCGCTTTCGCGATACCGTCCTCCTCCGCTTTCCCTCTCTTGGTTCCGCTGCACCCTCGTCTTCCGCTTTCCTCTTAGCGCTCTCCTTGCTGCCGCCGTCTTTCTTCTGTGCTCCACGTTCGCTCGTTCATCCTTTTGTTGTGCTCGTTCGCTAGGTTACGAGGACGGCAAAGTACGCCACCGACGCTTGCCGCAAGAAAGGGCGAATTAGAGATGCGCTCTAAAATTGAGCCCCTCTGTTTCCATTCCTTTCGAAGCGCTGCAATACCACGTGCACTGATGGCCACTGTTCATATTTATGCGATCTTTTCAGCCTTCTCATGCTGAATAGAAGCCAAGCATTTAATTGTGACACATGCAACAATCTTGCCAGATTTATGACTCACGGGGTACTATAACGCAAGTCTCTTCTTTACTATTTCTACTCTATTTCTGCAATCAGCCCACCTAGAGATTGGTAAACAATTTTTCAGAGAGGCCCCACTTCACCTATCTGTCACCGACGTCACGAAAATTGTGAAATCTCTGCATGTGATAACACGCGCATGCACTAATTATGCATGGTTTGCCAAAACCAAAAAAAAAACTTTTCGACCATACGCGTTTCTTACTTTTAGCCTTCCTCGATTGGACAAAATGTTTTCGGCCTACGCCCACTTCGCCTATCTGTCGTGCTACTTCACAAAAGCTCGAGAACTGTCCACGCCAATGTGACGTGTACACATTAAAGATGCATATTATGCCAAAAAAAACTTATTTCGTATAGAAAGAGAGTGTCCCGTTGCGAAACAAATTTAAGATGCGTAGCCGCCCATCGCTCTGGCACTATCTACAGGGAGCTGCAGGGAAGAATGCATCTTTTTCGTAATAATTGTTTTTGTTTTGTGTTTGAAGCAGTATTGTGTTGTTCATTCCTTTCGGCACCAATACAAAATCGCTCTGCCAACTCTTTTTCGCGCAAGATCTGTTTTACCGGCCTTTTTAGCCTTCCGTTGTACGATGTAGTCATTTTCGATCGGCCACCTTGAGCTATTCAAGAGGAAGCGGGCTGATCGCAAACGCCGCCACCACCCTTCTCATCAGGTTATTTCCTTACACTGCCGTAGGTAGGTTCCACCGAAGCCCTCTCCACTTCTGTGTGCTTCTCGTCATTTTTCAGCGAATTAGATCGGAAAGAATTGTGAAGGTAGTTGGTGCTATGGCCTGTGAAAGCAAAGTGAGCTTCTATAAACGAGGAAAGCGTTTGATTGGGCGCTTCAAACAACGCTGCAGGTTGCCGTCCCCTGCTTGCGTCACTTGTTACGTAAACTTGACGCAAGTAGATTGGAATAAAAACACGTTTGAACAGCTCTACGTCCTAGGGCGCTGTTCTGCAAGCAAGTCCACATGATTCCGTAATTGCTTTATTACAATGTACGCACCTTGTATATGGATCTAAGTGAGGTGATCTCGGCTGGGGTGTAGGTACTTCCGGCAGAGAAAAGCTCCTCGAACAGGCCACATCCTTTTATAGTTAGAACCTTATTTATATCCCGGACGCTTTCGATGAACTTGCGGCTGCTGATTATGTTCTCCACATCATGGAGAACGCCGCTGTTGTCAATCGTGAACAAGAATCTGTTGGTATTATTCAGAAACTCGTACGCAGTGTCTGCGTGAAAGGAAAAAGCCCGAATAAATACAAAGGCAGAACACGCAAAAATAATTATTTGAACAAAATGATCTAGTTCTTCACACGCCGAAGTTGTACCACTCATGAACGACATCTTGAAATTAATCTGCATCCTGCTAGACGGAGTAACCTATTCTGCGAGGCGCTAGGATGCATAACACATGAATGCATTCCACATGGACATTAGGTCACTTAGCACGCGCCTCTGAAGGCGAGTAACATGCGAGGTGTTCTGGAGCGTTAAAAGTATTAAACAATAATCGGGACTTGAGCCGTGACCCCCTGCCTTCCCCTAAGCAGTATTACGGTCGCGTTAGCTTTTTCGATAAATCGCTGGTGTGAACACCGCATGGCGGCTCCTGGGCTGAGTAACAATGCACAAGGGTTCACGCGCCATCAGATGAAGCATGCGCCACTTACACACAAGTACCCACAGTTGGCAAAGACGTGGAAGAACGCAAGCCCACCGCTTAAAGGGATACGGACACAAAAATTGGTGGGTGGTTTTCTGCGTCAGAACAAAAGTTGAACTGTTAAAAATGACGAATACAACAAGCTGCTTAGAAAAAAAGAACGAGAAACACCTTTCTTTTGCGATTTTCTGTTGCGCCTTGCCTCCAAGCGGCCGCCGGGAGAAGCTGAAACTTGACGTCATGACACCCCCGCGTGCCCGCGCGCGCGCGGCCAAGGTCAGCCACAGCCGGCGCAGTCTTTCCGGAATGTCGGCCCCTTGCAGCGTTTGTTTATCGCCGTCGGCTACGTTCGCACGGGGTCTGTCTGAAACATTATCCCCGTCAGCGCTCCATGCAGGTGGTGCATCTTACACGCGTGTTCGTACGGTCGTCGATAGGTATTGAAGCATTCTTCGTAGCGGAAGAAAATTCCCAGACATTACTGCGCCCACGGCTGTTATAACAGCATTATCGGTCGTGACATGCCGTCGCGCACGTCTCCCAGGGACAAGGTGCGTGAACTTTGCATACGTGCCTGTCAGCCACCGCACCCAGCATGGAGACTTCTAAAAAATGGCTTCACTTGCGCGGACCACTTCGTCAACGATGCTTATGCGGCCGGGCTAGCCCGGCTGTGCTCAAAAGCCTTGGCATGCCGCTCAAAAGGCTCCTGTTGAGGCAATACAATTCAAAGAGCGGGTGCTTAGTGACGCATTCGTAACTGTTAGCTGTGTTCGCCAACTTTTGTTGTTCTTGCAACAGACCCTCTCTCTTTCTGTATGCATGTAGCCGCAGCGGTGACCGCAGGAGTGCCTGTTGAAAGAAGGGAAATTACCCTTTCATTGGCTGTGCAAGAACAGATATTCTCGGCTTGTGACAGAAATTGTTTACCCTGCGGATGCATGTGTTTATCACAAAACAAGATAGTCATGTTGTGTGCACTCTCGCTGCGTCTAATATTGAACGACAGCATACGAGCGCTCTTTTAATTGATCAAATATACAAAACACAGCCAGTGAATGAACGCCAGACAACAGCATACATGTGTAGTAATCTAAAATGCGCAGCACATTTATCTACATTGCCGTTTCACACGTTGCTTTTTAACCTCAAGCAAAAAATTACGGATTTTCTTAGGTCTCTGCATAATCATGCGTCGGGTTTGATGACTTGGTTGTTCGCGCAGCATTTCCCTATTAAATGTCACAGCTAAAGACTTTCCTTTGTCTATGGACACAGAATCGATGTAGCTAAGTGATCTGGTCGACGGGTCCCAAGCGCAGCCGCCCATCTGAACGAGTTCAACCAGTAAATGGCTTCTAATGGCGTGAATGTGAAAGTAGCCGTAAACACAGGGCTATGAAACGGCTGCAAAATTGTACACATGCCGTGCCTCGTCGCGTAAAAACGAAGTGTGCAGCGATCGAAAGCCGACAGCGTAAGTAAGCACAAAGCGACGAGCTACGCTTCCTACGATTCAGCCGTAATAGCTCCCTTTCTGCCTCAACGCGGGTCACGAAACTAGGCATTTTGCATCCTACGTAACATAATTTTAGGAACTGCTGCTGCTGCACTTCAAGTTTACTAGAAAAAGAAATTACCATTTTGCTGGCCCGGACTGCCTGACCGGCATGTTCAAGGCCGCCTGCTCTTCTTTGCCGCTTGACGCGGAAGGCTCGTAACCGTAAGCGATTATATTTCTTGCTAAGTTGGAACGGTCCTCATCTACAGACGTGTACTCATCGCTGGTAGAGGCACCAGAACCCGAATCCATGCTCGCGATTGCGGCGGCGGCGCACCTCGAATGAGCGTGGCCGGCCGGCTGGCTATCCGACGGGGCTGTCGTGACGTCACGCCTTCCAACTCGCTTGGGCCGTGCGGCGTTGCGCGCGCTCACAAAAACGCCAAAAATAAAGCCATCCACTGAAAAATGAGCGAAGTGACTACTTGTTTTCGGTGTACTCGCACACTGAGGACTCATTTTCTGTGTTATCGTAAAATGTTCAGATTTTGTGTCCGTATCCCTTTAAACTGAACCATCGCAATAACAAAAACTTTCTTTCACGGCATACCTTGCAATATACGAGCTAAAAAGCGGACAAATGCTCTTGAGCCACAGAGTTGTAACTGGCGCTAGAGGCATATTAAAAAGTTTTGGCGTATTCGCTGTGCCTCTTCCAGATCCAGGTGCCACACAGCACTCAAAAGTACAGTTTTTGAATGCCTATTTTTCATTATGTAAAAGAAAAGTCGCAGTTTCGCCCGTAAGGAGGAGCACCGATTGCAACGGCAAATTAGTAGACAACTATACAAAGTAGGGATAGTAGTTTTATCGGCCACACAAACGTGTAAGCATTCGCTTACTAACTTAACAATGACATAATATATAAACGCGGCTTAACCAGGACCAAGAAAGAAACAGGCACGTGTGCCCGTTTCTTCCTACGTCTTTGTTCAGTCGTGCCGACACATTCTATCATGGATGCAAGCGAAGTAACCTGCCCACGTGTTTTAACTAAATTAAGAAGCACAGTGTCACACGCGCACAGGTAAACATGAACACAACTCGCTCGATGAGCGGAGAACTAACTGACAAACTGCCAGAGTGAGGAATAGCGGCAGCAGCAGCGATCGATTGACCTTGGTGTACCTGTCGCTTCAATGGGAACGAAACGTCGAAAGCAGAGCGCATACGATGCTACTGGCACAACACGCACTCTGCAAACATCCCAATTGCTTTGAAGAGGAGGCCCGTGCGGGCGGCACTTTGGCTGCTTCGCAGATCGCTTTCAAGATGGCACAGCCGCGCCATAAGCAGCCGCTGCCGGAGAAGAACGCATTCCCCCGCGCCTGCCACGTGACGGGAGAAGGTGCGCTTCCAGCCCTCCTTCCTCGCTCGCACACGCGAGATTCGGCCACACCCTCGCAAACTTTCACTCGCACACACAGGATACGGCCTGCGGCGTCGATTTTATCGCCCTTGGACTTAACTTATACGGAAAATTACGGCAAATGCAGACATACACCTGGAGTGTCCATATAATTGCTATCGCAATATTATTCGTCTACAAGCAAATGTAGTCACTAACACTTTACTGCACAGCTGCCTACGTTGTAAAAACGATAACAAAACGCTACCGAAAAAGCGACGTAACGGCGTCTGTGACACTATACTTCTTTTGCATAATGCTGACAGCTCAGCGGGAACTGTTACGGTTGGCGTCTAGCACCCCGTCCAAAAACGACTCTCGCCCACCATGCCTCATCGAAACGAAGTGTGACTTCCTAATTCGCCATGGTTGCCTCGAGTTTATGCCGGTCTGGCGGAAGCCGCGCGGTGTTTACAGGGCCCTTCTGTGTGTGTGAAACTAAGAGGGACCCTTTCCTCGAACTGTCAAGCCCTACAGGAGAACATTCCCGAACCAGCAACGTACAAAAGAAAAGGATAAGCGTCTACAATTCCCGGGCCAGAGGCTTCATATAACCTGAGGCGGGGCACCTTTTCCTTGTTGCAGGCTTGGTATATCCGGAGGCGGGGCGCCCATCCACAAACGAGACTCTGTGCCTGTCATGTGACGTCAACGGGAGCAAGATGCATCCCACAATTTTAGAGCCTATTTAAGGGGCTCCGAAAAGTACTTTTTAACACTTCATTCTCTTCTCATCATCTTTCACCAACCTTTGAAAAAACCAAGCTAGTTTCGCACTAGCAATCTTCTCATTCTGGCCTGGTCGCCATGCTCTACCGGACGCCTACAGCCCGCCGACAACGCCACGCTACCCAATAGTAACGTCGGTAGAGCTTTGATAAACAGGCGTCGCTACAACTCGGCTGCATTGCGATACGCTACCCTGGAGTACGCAACAAACTGGCTCGCAGCGATTGGGATAAGCAACCCTGGTGACCTCAACGTGGATGACATCTACAAGATCATAGCCTCTTCGTCCTGGTGACAACGTCCGGAAGAAAAGTGTAAGGATTCATGACTGCATATGGAGAGTGCACGGCTTTTCTTCCCTAAAATATCACTTGGCGTTAGGTATTCTTTTGGAGAAATACAGAGCAGTGATTTTTCTTTAACCGTTGACGCAAGTTTTGAGTACGTGGAGTTTGTTATAGTGTGAAGAATTAGGAAGAAACAGTGCCAACTAAGACGATCACGAGAGGGAGAACGACACAGGACAAGCGCCATCCTTCTCCCTCGCGTAATCGTCTTAGTTGGCGCTGTTCCTTCCTAATTCAAGTATGCACCATCTAGCCCAAATGAATGCTGTCCTGAACAAGTGTGAATAGTTTGCAGCGCTAAGGGCAGCCATGAACGTGAAGGCTCTAAAGAAGCCGGAATTGTTGAGCTTCGCCAGAGAGTTGGGCCTCCTAATTGCCGAATCAAAGAGAAAGCCGGAGATCATGGAGGCGATCAAAGCGATCGGGGCAGACGACGATGAACTGAAGGAATGCCTAGAGAGCATTGCGGAGAAAGAGGAAGAGCGTAAGCGCTTAGACGAAAAGCAAGAGCGTAAGCGCCTAGAGGAAAAAGAAGAGTGCGGCCGTGTTGCACGCAATCCACTCGAAATGAAGCGCGTAGAGATTGAGCTTTTGAAAGCTCAAAAAAATGAAAAACCTTGCACAGAGGCACGTGAAGGCGAGCGCAGAATGACAGACTTCATGGCACCCTACGCGGTAGGAGGGTTAGATAGGTCTTTTTCTGGTGCAGTTGGAGCGCACGTGTGAGAAGGCAAAATTTGCGAGAAACACGTGGCCGCAACGCTTGCTTACGTTACTGCCACGTGAGATACCTGATATCACTCCCCGCATTGGGAAAGAATAAGCAGAGGACTTCGATGAAGTCAAAACGAATCTACTTAAAAAGTATAAATTATCAGCGGAAGCATTCAGGCGAAAATTCAGGGAGGTCGAGACGACCAAAAGTGAGTAATACTCAGATTTTGCATACACCTTGGAGATAAACCTGAAGGAATGGCTCAGAGAAGAGGGTGCACTCGGCGACGCGGAAAAGACAATGCAGTGCGTTTCTTTAGAACAGTTCTACGGCCGGCTGCCAGTAAACACCAAGTATTGGGTTCAGGATAGGCCAGGCGTGCACACTATCACGAGAGCGGCTGGTCTCGCTGAGGAGTACGTAACTCGGCGTGCGGACGAAAGCAACGAAGCTCCTAAGAAGGAGATGAATAAATACATACCCGACAAGCCAAAGCGATGGTCAAATTCGAGTCGGTATAAAACTATGGAAAGGTTAGATTCGTTGAAAAATATTGACGAAGACAGCGAGGGAGAGAAGGAGTCACCCGAACAGAGTGCAGAAAGGCAGAAGGAAGGAAACTTTCGGGGCAAAGAAACCAGTAGTTTCTACAACTGCCAGCAAACGGGCCATATCTCCGTGGGATGCAGAAATCCAAAACTAGTGTTAATATCACTAACTAGTAACGAGGAATACCTCAAATTGCTAGAACCGCACATTCGAAACCTCGTGGTAAACGGCAAACCGTGTAGAGTGCTTCGCGACTCGGCAGCCACAATGGACGTTGTGCATCCGTCGTATGTAGAGGAAGGCCAGTTCACGGGAGAATGTTCTTGGATAAGGCAAGCCGTGTTTGTCCAGTGCTTGTCTCCCTGTGGCCACGACTCGTATTGAAGGCGCTTTTGGAGTACTGGACACTGAAGCTGCCGTCTCGGCACATCTCCCGCCAGAATATCCATATTTGTTTTCTAAGAAAACTGAGGATTAGCTGCGACGCAGGGGAATCCGGTTTAGTGAAGGAATAGTGCAAGCTCTAACTCGTTCCAAAGCAAGGGATCTCGCGCCCAGGGCAGTGTACGAGTGTCCAGTGGTGGAGGAAACAGGTTTGACAGTGGTTTCGTCAACGAGTACCAAAGAGGACAGCCCTGTAGGGGATAATACGGAAAGTACCCTAGCTAATGAATAGATCAGGCAAGCGCAGGAGCCTGAAATGTCTCGCGAAGCAGAATGCACGAGAAAGTAAGTAAACGTAAGGCCTGCGACAATGATTGCTGAGCAGAAAATGCGTAAGGCCCGAATCAATGCTAAGCATTACTATGGCAGGACGGCTAGGACGCGACGCTTTTAAGTTGGGGAAAAGGTAATGATCTTGAAACCCTCATTGAAAAACAAATTAGAGGTTCAATGGGAAGGACCGGTTGACATAATTCAAAAATTATCTGAAACCATCTACGTAATCACGGTCCCGGAAAGACGAAGGACACCACAAGAGTACCATACCAGTCTACCTATACCCTACCGGCAGAGGGAGGCCATCGTAATCTTGTCCTTTAACCAACCTCAGGAGATGCCTGTCTACTTTCCGCAGTTAACATCAGTAACGGAGGTAAAAGACATTCACGAGACCATTGACAAGCTAGTAGAGCTGGCGGAGTTTAATCCCAATCAAAAGGCCGAACTGAGAGAAATCGTTCTTGAATTTAAAGACATATTTTCAGACACCCCTGGCAGGACCACTGCGATCGTTCATGACATCGAGTTAACCTCATCGGACCCAGTTCGTTCGAAAGCTTATCGCGTTTCACCTCGTCAGCGTGAAGTCATGGCCGCTGAAATAAATAAGATGTTAGAGCTAGGTGTAATCGAGCCAGGAGAAAGTGATTATACCTCGCCTCTTATCTTGGTTGAGGTACCAGGATAGGAGCCGCGATCATGTATCGATTACCGCAGGCTCAATTTAATCACGAAGGACCAGACTTATCCAATACCGCATATCGAGGAAAAACTTGAAAAAGTGAGCAGTGCTAATTTCATCTCTACGCTCGATTTAGTCAGAGTGTACTGGCAGGTTCCGTTGAGGGAGAGGGCAAGCAGGCTTGCGTCGTTTATTTCCCCGATGGGAACCTTTCGGCCGAAAGTCCTGAACTTTTGATTAACGAATGCTCCCTATTGCTCCTCTATCCTTATCGACCAGGTGCTACGAGGAATGGAGGACTTTGAACTTCCGTATCTCGATGACATAGCAATCTTTTCTTCATCAAGGGCGGACCATATACACCACATGCGAACCATATTGTGTCGTCTACGAGAGGCCACCTTAACTGTCAAGGCTCTCAAATGCCAATTAGGGCGCGCGGAGGTAGCTTACCTACGTCATGTAATAGTGCAAGGCCATCGTCGGCCTTCCGAGGTTAAACTGACCGCAACAGACGACTTCCCGCAACCACGATCCAAGCGGGACATCAGATCATTTCTTGGCATGACGGGTTATTACCAAAGATATATCCCGCGGTATTCCGAGATTACGAGTTCTTTGACGGTTGCTCTCAGAAAAACAGAACCACAAACAGTAAAGTGAGATGACGCAAAAGAAAAGACTTTTAGTATGCTGAAGAAAGCATTAACGAGTCAGCCAGTGTTGAACGCACCCGACTACTCTAAGCCTTTCATTCTTCAGTGTGATGCCAGTGACAGAGGTATGGGGGTGGTGCTCTATCAAAAGAGAGATGACGAGATCGGACACCCTGTACTGTACGCCAGTAGAAAGCTTTCAGTTGGTGAGGAAGCATACAGTGCGTCAGAAAAAGAACGCGCCTGCCTAGTATGGGCGGTGGAGAAGCTAGCTTGCTATATCGCTGGTTCAAGGTTCACCATAGAGACTGATCTCTGTCCCTTCACATGGCTGCAGTCCATGTCTACGAAAAACGGTCGTCTTTCGCGCTGGAGCTTGGATTTTCAGCAGTACATCTTCCATATTCGCTAAAAGAAGGGTTAGCTTAACGGCAATGCCGACTGTCTGAGTCGTTGCCCATAGAGTAACAAAAGCCTCATGCTCACCCGGGTTTCCATGGCATTTTTACGTTCGTTCATACGTTTTTTTTTTCGCGAAGTTGTAATCGATTGTTAGCTGATTTTAATGACCACATCTTAACACTTTCAAGAAATGGTTGTTTTTAGTGTTCAGGGGGTGGGGGGAGGACGCGCGAAAGGAATGGGAAAGGAGTAGCGGCTTTTCTTTTTTTCTTTAAAGCCGGGTGTATGTTGGAGGAGGGTGGCCTTGTGCTCGCTGCTTTGTGGTGGTGGGTGCGGCACTGTTCTGGGGTGATTGCTTGCCCACGCAGGAGACGATAAGTTGCGAGACCTGTTTGCAAGTCCATTTTCACCGGAGCAGACCAAGGAGAGAAGTCACCAGAGCGCCACGAGGACTGATGAACGACTCTTAGAAATCTACCAGCTACGAGCCAAGGGTTCGTCACCTCCGAGGGGAATTCTGACAATGAAGGGCCGATCTCTCGCGCAGCGTCTGCTGGCCCTTATGCGTCGGGACCGCTGGAGATGCTGTTACGGTTGGCGTCTAGCGCCCCGTGCAAAAGGTGCTCTCGCCCACCATAACCTCATCGAAACGATTTGTGACTACCTAATTCGCCTTGGTTGCCACGAATGTATGCAGGTCTGGCGGAAGCCCCCCAGTTTTTACAGGCCCGTTTTGTGTGTGTGCGACTTGAGGGGGACCCTTTCCTCGAAATATCAAGCTCTACAGGAGAATATTCGCGAACCAGCAACGTTCAAAAGAGAAGGATAAGCGTCTACAATTTCATGACCTGAGGCTTGGTATAACCGCAGGCTTCATATCCTTTTCTTGCTGCAGGCTTGGTATAACCGGATTCGGGACATTCATTCCTTGCTGCAGGCTTGGTATCTACGGTGGCGGGACGCCCGTTCCGCGAACCAACGTCGCCTAGAAGAAAGGAAAAACGTCTACCGAACTGAGGCTTGGTATAACCGGAGGCAGGATGCCCATCCACCAGACTCTGTGCCTGTCACGTGACGTCAACGGGAGCAAGATCCCTCCCACGATTATAGAGAGCCTATTTAAGGGACTCCGAAATGTACTTTTTGACACTTCATTCTATTCTCATCTTTCACCGACCTTTTAATGAAGTGTGCAAGTTTCGCACTAGAAATCGTCTCGTACATGCCTGGTTGGCATTGTCTACCGCATGCCTGCAGCCCGCCGACAACACCACGCTACCCAATAGTAACGTCGGTCGAGCTTCGATAAACAGGCGTCGCTACAACTCGGCAGCAGTACGATACGCTACCCTGGAGTACGCAACCGAACGTACAATTCCCGCTTCCGTCGGGGACGATAGACTTGCGGGTAACTGCAAACACGAGCAAAAATTTTGCTCTGGTAGAGGCCTTCTCACTAGGCCTTCTTTGGATTTCACACAGCTTGTTCGCCGCACTAACATAGCCCTGCGAGCCCAAGCTTCTTGTAGCCAAGCAAGATATAGGAGAATTATATTGGAGTACTCCTGTTCTTCCACCCCGAACGCGGCTTCCACCGTAATACAAAGAAAAAGTAGTGTCTGTCAGAGGCCTCGGCTGCAGAAACTGCCACTTTGTCGCGTTCTGCGTTATTGTGGATTCCACCAGAGCGAAGTATCACACGAAAATGAGGTAAACAGCCCAATGAAGATGGCGTGCTTCGATATATTGTGTACTCGTGCAGTAAGCACGCGCGCTCCTCTAGCACGCCTGAAGTGCCACCTCGCTAACGCTGCAGTACATTGTCACTATGCATAGACAGCAAATACCGGGAATACAGAGCAGGACACATTAATTAGGCAAACTGCAAATCCAATAGCCATTGACCTCGTCTTCTCTTCTCCAATGCCCGATAGCTTCGTCTTAATCTGCGTGCCGTATATTGGATGTGCCATTTTCTCCCTTCAGAGAGAGCATCGTCCCGATGACCAGCCAACGGCAGGAACATGTCGTTTGGGACGAGGTGCGGGCACTTCACTTCATTCCGAGCAATAGGGCTTCATGCGCACAATGTTCACGACTTCTGGTAGACGCCAGGGATAACCTCGCAGTTCACGTCACTGAGGCGTCGTACAACATTATACGAAATAAAGTACCTCGCGAGTAGCTTTTCTGAAAGTCCTCGCCAGCGGATGGGACTTCAAAGACATACTTTCTCGCCTGGCTGATAGGTGACGTATTGGTGTTTTCGGCTGTCAACGCCGAGTCCTGTTTCCGGGTGATTCTGACGTGCGCAAGCTATGTCGCTTTTCAGCCGGTCGAGTGAAAGTTTCAGCGTCCGTGGCTGTATCACCGTAGCCATGTGGTGACATCGCATCGAGCATCGTCGACACTTAAAGGCCAGGAAGGTGACTAAATCGTGTCTTTCGTGTTCTTTTCTGCGGCTTTTCTGCGGTTCTTTTCGTGCACGGATGTGTGTCCGCCCAATTTTTTGTTACTGTCTACGTACATAGCATGATCCCGGTAGACTTGTTCAAGCGTTTTGCTAAGCAGTTTCTTTAAGGTTGATAGGCTACAGACTTTCGATGAGCCGTGCCGCTGAGGCTAAGCACTGTCTTTAGGAGTGTACCGGCAAATGCAGTCCCTCTATCCGTTATAATCACCGTTGACCGACCCTGTCGCAAAACCACGTTTTCACTGTGGAATCGAGCTGCTTCGACTTGGTGCCACTTGGAAGGGTTTTGGTTTCAGCGTGGCGTGTCAGGTTAATTGGTGGCAACAATGACCCGTTTTTCCAGTATTGGGAGTCGGGAATGGTCTAAGAAGGTGCATGCCGATTTGGGCAAATGGCGTCGTGGGCACTTGGACTCGATATAACAGCCCAGCTGCTTTCACATGTGGTGGTTTGCTTCGTTGACAATTGAGGCACGTGCGCACGTAATGTTTCACAAAGACGGCAATCTTTGGCTAGTAATATTTCTCTTTGACGCGGGCGCATGCTCGCGTGTAGCCGAGGTGGACCGATGCCGTTCGTTCTGGCAGGCTTGTAACACCTCACGACAGATAGTCGGGATGACAAGCAGGCGGCTGCTTTCGCATCAAAGGAAGTAGTTCTAGTAGAGAACATTATTAAGGAAACCAGAATGATGGTAAGCTTCCTGGGAATGTGTTGGGCGCGCTTGTGATTCTGCCTTCTAAAATATCCATAAGCGGATTCAGCTCACAGTCTTCTCGCTGCTGTCGAGCAATGGTGGCCGTGCTTAGAACTCGTATAAAAGCCGTTTCGTCGTCATCTTCTGCGACTTCATGCTCGATTGGTGACATTTAAAAGCAGTTGGCGGCGGAGTGTTGTCGTCCAGACTTCCACACCACTTTCATATAGAATTCTTGAAACCTTAGGCTCCATCCTTCTCGTCGACCAGGTGGATCCTTCGGGTTCATCAGCCAGCAAAGTCAGTGATGGTCGCTGAAAACGCTGATCGAGTGGCTATAGAGATATGGGCGAAACTTCATAACTGCACATACCACCACAAGATATTCCTTTTCTGCGGTTGAGTAATTAGACTCCGCACATGAGAGCGTCCTGCTTACGTATGCTATGACTCTCTTAGCTGAGTCTCACCATTGCACGAGCACAGCGCCTAGGCCGACGTTGCTAGCATCTGTATGAATTAGGGCAGGAGCGTCCTCGTCAAAGTGAGAGCTAGTAGAGGAGGTATTTGCAGGTGCTTTCGGAGATCATTAAACGCTATTTGCTCTTCTCCCTATATGAAGGCAACGTCTTTTAAAGTAAGCCGTGTTAACGCGAAGCTATATGCAAAAAAATTGCAATAGATATTTTGAAATCTACTCAGAAACCTAGGAAATACCCCACAACCATCTTGCCTGTCGGCGCTGAGAATTGAGTGAGTGCCGTGATGATCTCGGAGTCAGAGTGGGTTCCTTGATGGCTCACGCCACCTAAAAGTGACATTTTTCTGCTTTGAGTGTTACGCCGGTGGACTGTATCGTCTGTAAAACGGCCTGCAACCGCCTGAGGTCTTCAAGGCACGTTTCCGAAGAAAGTATGACGTCGTCGACGTACAGGAAACATGACTTCCACTTCACTTCAGGTCTGACAGTAGCGTATCCATGAGTTGCTGAAAAGTTGCTGGAGCTGAGTACAAACCAAAAGCAAGGAAATGAATTTCAGAAGCCCGTCAGGCATTAGCAAAGCAGTCTTTTCTCTGTATCTCTCGCCAACGTCGATTAGCTAATAGCCATTTTTAGGTGCATCGACGACAAGTAGCAAACATGCCTCAACCTATCGAGAGAATCATCGATAGGCGGTAATGGGCATACGTCTTTCTTTGCTACCCGGTTCAATTTGCGGCAGTCGAGAGAGAAAAGCAGACTGCCGTCTTTCTTTTATTGCGATGGCTGATGCCTGTTAAACGTGAATGCCCGCAGTATCAAAAATAAAACTGAGTTATTGGAATTACTCTAATGCAGCACGATCCACCCATTACTATTATGACAGAAACGTGGCTTCATGCAGATGATTCGCTTCAAGCACGGCCACCATGGTTGAGCAGGACGCTAAGCTTGGATACAGCCAGCCAGCTCATCTGGCAGCATGGATTCAGCACGACTACGGTGGACGCAACCGGCTCCCTTCATAATCGTCAGCTAGCAGCCGCTTCACTTGGGCACGGCACCACTTCGAGAATGGCAGGCTTACGTCCGTTGCCTTTTCAGGTTAGTTACCGGAAAGGTGTTGCTTGCGCTAAATCCAGTAATAATTGCTTGTTGGTGGTGTCGTGCCCACGAGACCTGAATGATGTGATGAAACATTTTTTGACTCTTGCGTGTCAAATGTGCGATGCCGTGTCTGCAATAACACTGATGCTGACACTGATAACACAAATCCTGGAGCAATGACTAAGGCTCAAGAAGAAGCTCTTGCTGCTGCACTAGAGGCTATTAAGAAATTAGAAGTAGCGCACTCAGACCTGCTTTCTGGACTAACTAGTGTCAAAGCCAGTAATACGGCAGCTATAAACAATTTTTCAAAAGCTAGAAAACGAGCTGGTAACACTACTCGCTGAACTGAAAATTTCGAAACTAAAACAAGATGCCGCTGATGGTGACATCAAGCTGCTGAACGACAAGATCTCCGCGCTGTTCGATACTCCCGCATCCGGAAGCTCCGCTGTTACAACAGCAGGTGCTGATATCCTTTGCGGTGTATCTTGTCGACTGACCACACTTTCTTCAGGATGCTATGACACTGAGGATAGAACGCGACGCTAAAACCTGCGATTTTTAACATACTTAACGACGAAAAATGTGACTGGGCTGCGTCCGAGCAGAGAATTGATGATTTCTGTCCTGAAAAACTTGACCTAAGCCTATCTGGCACGCACTTCGAAATGGTGCATAGGTTAGGCAAGCGTGCCGATAACAAAAAGAGACCCATCATAGCGAAGTTGACGTTTTATAAGGATAAAGAACGCATCTCATCAGCGGCGCGAAGGCTTAAGGGCTCTGGGTTTTCGATTTGAGAATACGTCTCCCCAGCTATATGACAAGGAAAAAGAGAACTGATCGAATTCGCAAAGGCTAGAAAAAAGTATTTCAAGCTAGCATCGACAGAATGTTCATAGATAACACAACCTATATGTACGACGGCGTCACTAGCACAGTAGCGCAGCTGAGCAGATAGCTGAAGCATAGCACTCGCACTCATGACTGTCAGCAGGCACCAGAACCTCGGATCCTACCTTCACTATCAATATTATTTACTAATTTTCGAAGCCTTGTGCGCAAGCTCTATCAAGTCTCTTCTTTCCTAAACGATGCAGGTTCTGACATTATCATCTTGACGGAAACATGGCTCCATCCGGACATTTCAGACAATGAAATAAGTCCCATATATACCACGTATTGACACGTGTACTTATCTTTATTGGGCGGGCACGTTTCGCCACCTAACAAATGTTATCACACAGCGCGGGACGCGCCTGCATGTATCCGAAGTTTCCGGAAAGTTACCGATGCTTCTATCCGCTGTCTGTTGTCGCGAACCTTATTATCTGATTTCAACGCCGGTCGCGAATGATGTAGAACTTTGTGGAAAGCACGGAGGTCCCAACGATTAGTCTGGAACGTTCGACGACTGCTGTATAAAAGCCGACGCGCTTGACCCGCTGATCCGATTCTCGACGATCGCCGACCATGTTCGCCGCTGTCGTTGTGCTGTAAGTCTAGCCTGTTTTTGTGCGCGCAGGTTCGCCCAATAAAAGTTAGTTTTGTCTTTCACAGTATTGCCACTGTGTTTTTGAAGTCACCACCACGTGACATCTGGTGGAGGTGCTTGTGCGTTCATGTACCAAACGCACCCGCAAAGCCACGATCCAAGCCGAAGCCCGAGGACAAAACCAACATCGCCCAAGACCAGCGCGCTAGCCGCAGACTGCAAGGACCGCCCCCAGAGCACGGACTTCTACCTGAGACGACAAAGAAGATCGTGGTCAAGACAACCCCAATGGCTGCCCCAGCGTCTCCCGTTATCCTACAACAACCTCGTGACCCAACGACCTTTCATGGAGCAGCGACGGAAGACCCGGAATCAAGGCTGGAGACCTACGAACGAATTGCGAAGTTCAACAACTGGGACGCCGACGACAAGCTGCGGCATGTCTCCTTCGCCTTAGAAGACGCCGCCAGAACGTGGTTTGAGAACAGGGAGTCGACCTTGACAACGTGAGACCTGTTCCGTTGCGGCTTCCTGCGCACCTTTACAAGCGTCGTGCGCAAGGAAAGGGCCGAAGCTATGCTGGACGCCCGAGTGCAGCTACTAAACGAGAACCTTGCCATCTTTACGGAAGAAATGAGCCGTGTATTTCGCCACGCCGACCCTGAAATGCCCGAGGAGAAGAAATCCGCCGACTCATGCGTGGTGTGGAGGAACTTTTTGCTGGAATGGTACGAAGCCCACCAAAGACCGTCGACGAGTTTCTTCGCGAGGCCACCAGCATCGAGCAAACACTCGAGATGCGAAACTGGCAATTCAACCGCCGCCCGAACTCGACAAGCTACGCGGGAGTTCAGTCACTGGCCACCGACGACCTGCGCGAGACTATCCGAGCGGTCGTGCGGGAGGAGCTACGGAAGCTGTTCCCTTCATCACAGCCTCAAGTGACTTCGATTGCCGACGCCGTGCGTGAGGAGCTCCAACAACAACTCGGAGTAGCCCCTGAATCGCCGCAGCCTCAGCCGCAAGCGATGACATACGCCACTGTACCCCGTCGTCACGTTCCCCCTCCGCGCCCACGGCCGGGCTCAGTGACGACACAGTTCCGTCGTCCACCACCACCCCCGCCGCCAACATGCCAACCTATCAACCCACGCGGCATTCCCAGGAAGACTGACGCTTGGCGCGCCCCCGACCATCGCCCGCTTTCCTTCTACTACGGAGAAGCCGGCCATGTGTAACGCCGATGATCATACCGGGAGTTGGGACTGCTAGGTTTCGCCGTTAACGCGCCGCGGCCATAGATTGGCGAATGACCTCACGATATCGCCGACTACATCGCCGCCACTCAGTGGAGCCCTCGACGACCTTCCCGTCTGCCGTCACCAGGCAGCTACCTGTCGCCGCAGCGCCGACCATACACTGGCCCAGCCCAGGGCCGGTCCGTCAGCCCATATCCGGAAAACTAAAAGCAGCAACTGATGGAGGTGCGGTTGCTGTTCGTCGAGCTGACGAAGATCCTCCGCCGCCGACGAAGGCGCCGAATAGACTGCCTCGACGACATAACGACACGCCGCCGTCCCGACGAAGTGCGGAAGCAATGAGTACGACGACAAAAGACAGCCTAATGACGACGCCACGTACCAGTCACAGATCATCGCGACGCAGCCGTGATCCGACGCCAAGACCTAACTGTAACGCAAGACAAAGGACCACCGACCTCGACGTGCTTCTCGACAGCCACGCAGTCACCGCCTTAGTAGACACAGGAGCCGATTACTCCGTCATGAGTGGACTCATCGCCGCCCAGTTGAGGAAAGTTAAGGCCGCGTGGGAAGGCCCTCAAATTCGGAGCACTGGAGTACACCTCATCACGCCGACTGGAGTCTGCACTGCAAGAATAACCATTCATGAACGGACTTACCCTGTCACCTTCGTTGTCCTCCAACAGTGTTCACGAGACGTCATTCTCGGCATGGACTTCCTGAATCAACATGGCGCAGTCATCGACCTGAAGTCGAAATCGATAACGCTGTCGCAAGATCAAGCGATACCGCCGGAGAGCTGTCGTTGTCAGCACGCCTTGAGTGTGCTCGAAGATCAAGTAAGCATCCCGCCGCGCTCCAGCATTATTATTTCCGTCGGCACCGGAACACCCGTTGACGTAGAAGGCGTCATCGAAGGCGACCAACATCTACTGCTCGACCGTGAAATTTGCGTCGCAAGAGGGATCGGTCGACTCCACGGAGGGCATGTGGAAGTTATGCTAACCAACTTCAGCCAAGAGTTCAAGCACATCAACAAGGGCACGACAATCGCATACATCCAGGAAATTGTAGACACCAGTAATGCCTTTGTCCTCTCGGATTCTGCCGCATCTACCCCGATGGTCATTGTCCCCGAACCAGACTTCGATGTGAATCCGAGTCTTCCTATGAGTAAGCAGCAACAGATCAGAAGTCTTCTCCGACGATACAAAGACTGCTTTTCGACGTCATCGAGGATTCGACTAACACCAATTGCAAAGCATCGCATAATCGAAGAGTGCGCTCGAGCACTCTGCCAGAGCCCTTACCGAGCTTCGACGCGATAACGTGAAGCTATTAGGCAACAAGTCGGCGAAATGCTTCGCGACGATATCATCCAGTCGTCGAAAAGTTCGTAGGCCTCTCCTGTAGTCCTGGTGAAGAAAAAAAGACTGAACCCTACGCTTCTGCGTCGATTATCGTCGACTGAACAAGATGACGAAGAAGGATGTGTTGTACCCCCTTCCACGGATAGAAGACGCATTGGATCGGCTCTGCAACGCTAAATACTTCTCATCGATGGACCTCAAGTCTGGGTACTGGCAAATAGAGGTCGACGAAAGAGATCGCAAAAAGACTGCCTTCATCACGCCAGACGGCCTCTATGAGTTCGAGGTCATGCCATTCGGACTTTGCTCGGCGCCTGCAACGTTTCAGCGCGTCATGGACACGGTGTTAGCCGGACTGAAGTGGCAGACGTGCCTTGTTTACCTGGATGACGTTGTTGTGTTCGCCGGAAATTTCGGCGATCACCTTAGGCGGCTGCCAACTGTGTTAGAGGCCATCAAGTCATCAAGGCTCACTCTGAAGCCGGAAAAGTGCCGCTTCGCTTACGACGAGGTTTTGTTCCTAGGCCACGTCATCAGCAAATCAGGAGTACACCCCGACCCACACAACACAGCTGCCATCCACAAATTTTCCGCAGCCAACCGACAAGAAGGCAGTGCGACGATTCCTTGGCATGTGTGCCTACTATAGGCGCTTTGTCAAGGACTTTTGACGCATCGCGGAGCCGCTAACACATCTAACCCAATGTGATGTCAAGTCGAAGTGGGAAACGCCGCAGGCCGAAGCATTTTAAGAACTCAAACGACGCATGCAGTCGCCGCCGGTACTTGCACACTTCGACGAGGACGCCGATACCGAAATCCTCACTGACGCCAGTAGCCTCGGCCTCGGTGCCGTGCTAGTGCAGAGGAAAGAAGGACTTGAACGGGTGATATCGTATGCTAGCCGGTCGCTGTCAAAAGCGGAAAGCAATTATTCTACGACTAAAAAGGAATGCCTCGCCATCATTTGGGCTACAGCTTAATTCCGCCCTTACTCTATGGCAGGCCATTCAAAGTCGTCAGCGACCATCACGCGTTGTGTTGGCTAGCTAACTTAAAGGACCCTTCAGGACGGCTGGCGCGATGGAGCCTCAGACTACAAGAATATGATGTCACCGTAATATACAAGTCCGGAAGAAAACACTCCGACGCCGACTGCTTATCACGCGCTCCCATCGATCCGTCATCGCAAGACGATGAGGACCACGACGCCTTCCTTGGGATAATAAGCGCTGAAGACTTCACTAAAGAGCAACGAGCACACCCGGAGCTAAAAGGCCTCGTCGAGTATCTAAAAGGTAAGACCGCCGTTGTCCCTAGGGCATTTAGGTGCGGGTTGTCTTCGTTCACGCTACAAAACAACCTGCTTGTGAAGAAGAACTTGTCACCAGTCCGCGCCAGCTACCTTCTTGTTTTACCGTCAGCGCTGCGTCCAGAAATACTGCACGCCCTACACGACGATAAAACCACTGGGCACCTCAGATTCTGCCGGACGCTGTCGAGAATACAGGAAATGTATTACTGGCCGCGTCTGACCGCCGACGTCGCCCGGTACGTCAAGACATACCGAGACTGTCAGCGACGCAAGACACCACCAACAAGGCCAGCAGGATTACTACAGCCGATCGAACCTCCTCGCCGACCATTCCAGCAAATCGGGATGGATTTGTTGGGGCCGTTTCTTATGTCAGCATCCGGGAATACGTGGATCGTCGTGCCGACGAACTATCTCACCCGCTTTGCTGAAACTAAAGCTCTACCAAAAGGCAGCGCAGCCGAAGTGGCGAAATTTTTCCTCGGGTCATTGAGCAATTACGGTGAAGAGGTCGGGAGTAGAGCGGCAGGCGATGCTGATCCGTCACGCACACATTCCCACCATAGGGACAGTACCACCATTCGCAACGCGGTCGACACGTGTCAAAGCTGGGGTGAGCTTTATGATTAATCGCAAAGCCGTCAACATTAGTGTCAAGGAAGTTTTTTTTTTTAGAGCAAAGGTGTCTACATCGAGGACCCCAGGATTTCGTCGTGGCGTAACGTGGACAGAAAACCATCATCATCTATGGATCATTCATCCAGGTGCTTTTGACCATACCATCCGTAAGGCAGAGGCTACAAGTACTCAGCAAAGCGAAGCGAACAATTCATACATTTTTTTGGAATCACGCGCACAACATACAGAACAGCATACGTTTCAGTATGCTGTTATTGTAAGGTGGTGAGTATTATAAGGTGATGCTGCGCCTACGTGTAATGTGAAGCACATAGCGCTCGTCTCATACGTTCCCGATAAAGATTACCGTTGCGCAAGTTGCCGCGACGACGGCAGCTTGACTGTAGTAAGAAGTGACGTAACTATAATTTCATACGTAAAAGAACATCCCGCCTAGCAGTTAATTTAGTGTGTTGACATGGATATGGGAAAGCCACGTAAGGACACAACTCCTCAAGAGCAGCGTGCATACGAGGCCCGGCGAATTTCTCTCGTCTCTGGTCCACTCTTTCTAGGTGCACGACGTAGCGGCGCCAACCAAGTCGCAGGTCGTCCAGAAGTGTTAGGCTAATAATTTGGCAAAGTAAACTTCAATGTCGCCACGTGAATAATTTCTAGCTACGTCGTAATGGATACTCGTTCTAGATGTCGTGTACAGCTTAGCTGTGCAACCACCTTAACGGCGTGGTTTGGAGACCATTGTTTTCGCAGGTAACGTCAACAGATGATTTGGGAGCTGGATCGACACCACAGCTGCACCTCCAGAAGCTACAGTGCCCAGTTTTTCGGCAGGGTGCGGGCGGCAATTGATGGCGATGAGAAGCTATGGGGTTGCGGCAAACGAGACTGATGGTGTCGAGGTGAAGGTGATCGGCTGTAGCGAAGGTTCGGAACTGGGGCATCAGAGGCAGTGGGTTCATGGCGAGTGGCATAGGCAGTAGTAGGTCCAAAAGTACGGGAATAAACGCCGGCGTATGTCTGAGTTCGTTGGAGCCTTCAGTTGCTGGAGTGAAGAGCGGCGAGGCCGATGCGACAGCAGTAAAAGCAGATGGGTTTGTCATCGGTGGTATGCCATTGGGACACGCTCAGAAAAGTGTTGGAAAAAGACTGCCGGAGATGGGGAGGGCGGCAACAACTTGGAGAAAGAGTGTGTTGTTACGACGAAAACATGGATTTCTCAGCCATGATCTCAAATGCCCATCGCACAAAGGCCTCGATTATCGCAATCGTGGTTGCTGGAGTATCGGAAGGCGTTGTGAAGAAGGATGGCGAATAGGTTGCCTCAAGCTCGCGGCGAACAAAGTGGGTTACGTTGTCACAGGTGACTGGCTGACGGGGTCGATCCTCAGGAGTTGACGTAGTAGTAGTATTGTGCGGTCGCGTGATATGGTGCGCGATACGGCAGCTCTTAGCTTGTTCATAGTGACGGTATGTAATTGTGATGTCGCAGAAAAGTAGCAAATTGAAAGCTTCGTCCAAGATTTCTTTCAGTATAATCGACTTTATATGTGTCAGGCATCTTGTCATCAGCTTTGCAGCAAAGAGCCAAGGCGTTCTGCACGTGTGAAACGCACGCCTCCGTAGGTGTCCGGGCACGAGTCGCAGGCGCCTTTCTCGCGGCACACTTGCGCCCGTTGAGGTCGCCAGAGAGTTGTCGCAGCTTTTCTTTAAAAATGTCCCTGCTGGTTAACGCTTTTTCATGAGTTTGGAGCCACACGCTTGGGTTGCCACTGAAATAGAATATGACATTGGGAAGCGTCATCGTTGGCCCCCGCTGTTACTAGCATTGGCGCGCGTTCATAGAGCTTGATCCATTCGTCAACATCGTCTTCATCCAGGCCTGAGAACACACCAAGTGGGTAATCTTCTCGATTAGAGCAGTTTCACGAGCTGCAGCCATGGCTGATTCTGTCTCTTCAAATGGAGCCATGGTGAGAAGCTCGATGTATCGACCCCTACGGATCTCCGCGGCGAGGACGGGGTTCGCAAACCTCCGCAAAAATTTTAGATGTGGACAGACAGATAAATAAGACTATCTACGCTATATTTACACTACCACGCCGCCAGGCAGGCATTCGCTTGTGTCGAGAGCCCAAAGACTTCATCGTCTTTCTCGCGGTGGCTTTCGATAGCATCCTAATAATATCTTCGTTACGGTCTGCGCAAAGTCGGCCCGCCTAGAGGAAAGGTCTCCATGGAAAGAGTGGCGCTCATAGATAAAACTAACAAGTGTTCTGCGACTTTTACGATTTGACATTTATAGCACGGGCCACGTTTTCATCACTACTTGTCCTCTATTCATTGTCGTGGTCCCAGAGGGTGAACGGGCGAAGACCATGCAGAACCAAGAGCTCCGAAGATGAACTAGTACCAATAAGTGGCTGAAGGCAGAGTTTTTTCGCCGGTAATTTATGTACTAGGTGTTTTTTCTTCTTCTTTAGCTGCACCGAACTTTTTAGAGAATTCGTATAGCAGATAGCACAATTCTAATGTTTGATCAAATTACCCGATGAGGCGGTCATTAGTTTTGCGAGAAATCAAAATGTTCAAGTGAATAGTGAACGTTATTACACAAATTATTTTTTAAATAATAGCTTGACGCCGCATATTTCAACTAACGAATTAGAGCTGCCAAGTTGGCATGGTGCAATCACTTGGAACGAATTGTCTGAACCGTACCAATTCCGAGATTTTGCACTAAGGTATATATTTGATCCTGTTGGTATACCATAAGTATGTACAGAGTTGCTCATAAAGGACGGGTCGCAGTTTTGAAATCCAGCACGTTTTGCAATAAAGCCAGACAGGCTGTATCTAAATTGTTTAATCGCCATGAGGGCATACTCTTGCAGAAATTGAAATGCGAGGCAAAGGAGATATTCAGGCGACCGAATTTTTCTAGACTCCGGAAAAGTATAGAAAAGGTAATAGCGATCATCCAAATCTGTTTTCTTAACGTGAAAACGCAAAAAGTTGTTAACTAAAACTCCTACTTGTAAATGACTCATTTCTAGCGAAGAATTCGTATGACGTTTTACATTTTGTAAGCTCGCATGCAGAAAAGAGTGTCAAAGCGTTTTTAATCGACATTACCCATCTTTACTTCTCATTACCTCACGATGAACTTCTCTGCATAGAAAGAGCTATTGACGAATTCGGAGTGATGATCTTTCAATCCGAGACCACACTTGCCTGTGGGAATTTTTTATAGCTTCCTAAATTTTACCTTTCATCGATGTTCATTAATTGGGACGGCAGGCCCATATTACAAAAGACGGGCGTCTGCATAGGGTGATGTATTGCAACTTTAGTGAGCAATCTATTGTTACTGCACCTCAATAGAACACTGGCCACCAAGTACTAACAACAACGGTGTGCAAAGGGGTTTAATATGTCGATAGTGATTTCTTTCTTTTAGAATGCAACCCATCCGATTTTAACCTAGAAGTCGCAGAAGTTTTGTTCATCGCAGAAAAATGTCTGAAGCCTCTGCAAATGACGCACGAATTACCCAGCAACGAAAGCATCCCGCTAATAGCCATAAGGTTCATTTACAACGATGATCATTTCAGTTGGAGCTAGGAGGCAGAAGCTAACTAAACCATCTTTGCCTTTGACTGCGTACATTGGAAACTAATTAGGAATGCAATTGTAAATCTGTCTCGAGAATGCATTCCAAAAATCATGCTCCCAATTAATGAATCCCAGTTTGAGCCCGGAATGCACTCGTCTCTCAGACAGGCGTTAATTTCCGTAGCCGAAAAGCTTCTCAATGCCATAAGGGCGACCAGTAATGCTACGCGTAAATCACACAGAGAAAAAAGATAGATTACGGTAATCCCCTATATTCATAGGGTATCGCACAATTTAAAGGCGGCCTAACGAGTTGACGTAAAACAGTTGTTCTCTGCTACGTATAAGTTGAAAAAGTTATGCAAAATGACGGGCGCAGAAAGAAGTAGAAACGAAATTGCGCAACGCTCAACATCGCACAAATTATGTAACGTGCAATAGTCTCCCGTATACCGCTATTATGTAAACGCTCTTCCGTAGGACAATCAGGTCGCTGCAATAATGAGAGGCTGCGGGAGCGCGCGAATCAAGTTAAAAATAAGACAGGTGGCTGGTTAGCCATTCGCTGCAGAGATTGCAGATGCAAAGCTAGGTCCGACCAGTGCGCAATAATAACAAGAAGCAAAAAATGAAATGACTCGCTTGATAATGGCGAAACATAACATTTATAAATTACGAAATAGGTGCATCAGTCAGGCGTCAGTTGCATTGCAAGCAAAAAAGATAGCTTCTTTTGAGTAGAGGTACACGAGGGTAAAGATGTTTCTCGGCCCATGCGCAGTGTTGTAGCAAGCGTATAAAAAGGTCGCGCTCTTTCAGAAATAAAACTGTTGCAAGTTTGCGTCTTCTCTATGCTAGCGTTTTTTCTTGTGTCCGAATCCTTTACGCGCCACTCTGCACATACTTCCGAGATGATAATTTTCAAAGTTAATGTCGAAATGCTTTGGTTTTCCAGTTACTTTTGTGCTTCAGTGAAGAAAACAGCGAGATATTAAAGAATAAACTGGAGGGCAACTGCATTTCGTCGGATGTATTGGAACTGGTGCTGTGCAGAGAATTTGTTCCAAGTGGATACGCCGTGCGAACTCAGTTGCTGTAACTCGCAGATTAAAATATGTGACATAATGTAACTAATTAAAAACCTTTATCAGCGGAATTCAATTGTTCAATTAAACATTTTGATTCCTTGTAGGATTATTCGCAGCCGCATCGAGTAATGTAAATCAAGTATTAGAATGGTCCTCTATGCCATAGTACAATTCTTTATACAGTACTTGATAGGCAATATTTAAAAAAGTTGGTGCAGTTATAAAAAACAGCCTGTATACGAAGTGGCCAGTTTCCCCACTTTAGTTAACGTTGACACGGTGAAAGCGAAAGTGCACCAGCTTTTGCTATTCCTAGCTCGCATGTATCAACCTCACAAAATGCACGTGGCGAATACTACACTTGTCCGCATGACAGCAGGTTCATGTAATGTGCACAATCTGCAGTTTAATTACAAAGATGATCACTATAACCTTGGTCATTTCGCTGGCATGACCAACCGACATGGTGAGCCTATCACTGGCGAAGTGTTGCATTTTTCTTCACGACTTACAGTTATAGCTGCCATCCGGTGACTGCGCGATGTCGACGATGACGTAGTCGCAAATCGTAGCGTACGGAAAAGACTGCGTGACGACATCATGCTTTTGGTATGCGGGGTAGCGGTTGGGAGCCTTGATTGTGCAGAGTAGAGGACCTTTATCTGCGATTTAACAAGTAAGAACGTAATGCATCAATGAACGCCTATTTTTTTATTAATATGGACATTTTTCATCACATCGGGCAGTGAGAACACACGGAACAAAACTAACCACATCAATTCAAAGTTCGAAGCAGAAGCAAAATAATACGCTTGTTATTACCGCGAAGCTGTATACCACTACCGATCAAGGAAATTTTCGTGTCGTAAGCGAAAAATGAAGGAGGCACTCCCAATACGTGGGCCGATCCCAAGGATGGCGCGATGCCGGGCCCACCCGCGGCGGAGGTGAAGCAGGCGTTAAGCGCTCCCCACACGTGGGTCGATCGCGAAGATACGTGCAATGCCGGGCCGACCCGCGGCGGAGTGCAGCACGCATGAAGCACTCCCCATATGTGGGCTGATTCCGAGGATAGTGCAATGCCAGGCCGACCCGCAGCGGAGATGAAGCAGGCGTTAAGGACTCCCATACGTGGGCCAATCCCGAAGTTTGTGCAATACCGGGCCGACCCGCAGAGGAGATGAAGCAGGCGTTAGGCACTACCCAAATGTGGAATGATCCCGAAGATAGTGCATTGCCGGGCCGACTAGCGGCGGAGGTGAAGCAAGCGTTAAGAACTCCCCACACGAGGGCGACCCCGAGGATAGTGCAGTGGCGGGCGGACCGGCAGCGCAGATGAAGAAGGCGTTAAACACTTCCTATACGTGCCGAACAGGCCGCCATTGGAATGAGAACCTGGCAAAGTTTAACGCTAGAACATTATCTAGTGAGGCGAGTCTATTAGTGCAATTGGAGAAATTAGAGGGCAGTAATTGGGATATAATAGGGCTCAGTGAAGTTAGGAGGAAAAAAGAAGCATGTACAGTGCTAAAGAGCGGGAACGTCCTCTGCTACCGGGGCTTAGCGCAGATACGAGAACTACGAGTCGGATTCCTGACGAATAATGATATAGCTAGTAACATACAGGAATCCTATAGCATTACCAAGAGGGTGGCAGGTCTTGTTATGAAACTTTTGAAGAGGTAAAAATTGGATGTCGTACAGGTCTACGCCCCTACATCCAGCCACGATGACCAGGAAGTCGAAAGCTTCTATGAAGACGAGGAATCGGCGATGGGTAAAGTCAAAACAAAATACACCATACTGATGGGCGACTTCAATGCCAGGGTAGGCCAGAAACAGGCTGGAGACAAGACAGTAGGGGAATATGGCATAGGCTCTAGGAATAGCAGGGGAGAGGTATTAGTAGAGCTTGCAGAACAGAATATTATGCGGATAATGAATACCTTCTTCTGCTAGCGGGATAGCCGAATGTAGACGTGGAGGAACGCGAGTGGCGAGACTATAAATTAAATAGACTTTATACTCTGCGCTAACCCTGGCATCATACAAGAAGTGAATGTACTCGGCAAGGTGCACTGCAGTGACGATAGGAAGGTAAGAACTCGAATTAGCCTAGAGCATGGAACGGAAGAAGCTGGTACATAAGAAGCCGATCAATTAGTTAGCGGTAAGGGGGGAAAATAGAGGAATTCGGAATCAAGCTACAAAGCTATTCGGCTTTAACTCAGAAAGAGGACCTTAGTGTTGAAGCAATGAACGATTATCTTATGGGCATCATTAAGGAGTGTGCAATAGATGTCGATGGTAACTGCGTTAGACAGAATCTCGTCAAGAAACGCCAATGTATGAAAGCCTCTAACCCTACAGCTAGAATAGCTCTGGAAAAACTTTCAAGTTAATCAACGAGCGTAAGACATCTGACATAAGGAAGTATAAATGGATAGAATTGACCATGCTCTCAAGAACGGAGGAAGCCTAAATGCAGTGAAGGAAAACCCCGAGTAGGCAACAATCCGATGTATGCTTTAAGAGAGAAAGCAGGCAATATCATTACTAATATGAGTGAGATAGTTCAAGTGGCTGAGGATTTCTATAGAGATCGATACAGTACCAGTGGCAACCACGGCGATAATTGAAGAGAGAATAGCCTAGAAAAATTTGAAATCCCACAGGTAACGCCGGAAGAAGTAAAGAAAGCTTTGGGAGCCATGGAAAGGGGGAAGGTAGCTGGGTAGAATGAGGTAACACCAGATTTGTTGAAAGATGGTGGGCAGATTGTTCGAAAAAAACAGGCCACGCTGTATACGCAATGCCTCATGACCTCGTGCCTACTGGAATCTTGGAAAAACGCTAACATAATCCTAATCCATAAGAAAGGGGACACCAAAGATTTGAAAAATTATAGACCGATCAGCATACTGTCCGTTGCCTGCAAAGCATTTACTAAGGTAATCGCAAATAGAATCAGGAACACCTTAGACTTCTCTCAACCAAACGACAATGCAGGATCCTGTAAAGCCTACTCAACAATAGACAATATTCACACTATCAATCAGGTGATAAAGAAATGTGCGGAATATAACCAACCCTTATGTATAGCTTTCATTTATTACGAGAAAGCGTTTGATGCAGTCGAAACCTGAGCAGTCATAGACGAGCCGTATGTAAAAACACTTAAAATATCTACAGCGGCTCCTCGGCCACCGTAGTCCTCCATAATATAAGCAACATAATCCCAATAAAGAAAGGCGTCAGGCAGGGAGAAAGGATCTCTCTAATGCTATTCACAGCGTCATTACAGGAGGTATTCAGAGACCTGCATTGGGAAGAATTGGGGATAAGAGTTAATTGAGAATATCTTAGTAACTTGCGATTCGCTGATGATATTGCCTTACTTAGTAACTCAGGGGGACCAATTGCAATTCGTGCTCACTGACTGGGAGAGGAAAAGGAGAAGGATGGGTATAAAATTAAATCAGCAGAAAACTAAAGTAATGTTTTAACAATCTCGCAAAAGAACAGCAGTTTACGATAGGTAGCGGGGCACTGGAAGTCGTAAGAGAATACATCTACTTAAGACAGGCCGCGACCGCGCATCCGGATCATGAGACTGAAATAATCGGAAGAGTAAGAATGGGCTGGGGTGCGTTTGGCAGGCAATCTCAGATCATGAACAGCAGGTTGCCATTATCCCTCAAGAGAAAAGTGTATAACAGCTGTGTCTTACCAGTACTCACGTACGGGGCAGAAGCCTGGAGGCTTATTTTTTATGGGGTTTTACGTGCCAAAACAATTTTCTGATTATGAGGCACGCCGTAGTGGAGGACTCCGGAAATTTTAACCACCTGGCGTTCTTTAACGTGCACCTAAATCTAGGTATACGAGTGATTTCGCATTTCGCCTCCATCGAAGTGAGGCCCCCTACCAGGGATTTGATCCCGCGACCTCGTGATCCCCAACACCATAGCCACTGACCTACCATGGCGGGTCCCTGGAGGCTTACGAAAAGAGTTCTACTTAAATTGAGGACGACGCAACGAGCTATGGAAAGAAGAATGATGGGTGTAACGTTGAGGGATAAGTAAAGAACAGGTTGGGTGAGGGAACAAAATCGAGGTAATGATACCTTAGTTGAAATCAAGAAAAAAAAGATGGGCATGGGAGGACATGTAATGAGGAGGGAAGATAACCGATGGTCGTTAAGGGATACGGATTGGATTCCAAAGGAAGGGAAGCGTAGCAGGGGGAGGCAGGAAGTTAGGTGGGTGGATGAGATTAAGAAACTTGCAGGGACAACATGGCCACAATTTGCATTTGACCGGGGTAGTTGGAGATGTATGGGAGAGGCCTTTGCCCTGGAGTGCGTTTAACCAGGCTGATGATGATGATGATGATACGTGGACCAATCCCTAATGATTGTGCGATGCCGTGCCGACCAGCGGCGGAGATGAAGCAGGCGTTAAGCACTCCCCACACGTGGGCCGATTCCGGGGATGGTGCCATTTCGGGCCTACCCGCGGCGGAGGAGCAGTTCACCATTAAGGAGCCTACATACACAAGTTCACTCTTCAGCTTTGTTCCCAGAGTGGATGGGAACTGAGGTTGTTTTTCTATATTTCTTCCTTAAATTATTGCTTCCTTGGAGCCCACTGACCGTACGTAAAATTTGGATTGGCTGCGGCTTTGGCATTAGAGTTAGATGGAAGCACGGTTGAGTGCGCGTCATATAATCTGGCATTGCGCAGAACTGGCACTGGCAGCGTCTCAGTGAATGTGATCAGAAACCGCGCCGCGAATCACAAGACGGCATGAGAATGGAAAAGAGGGTCACCGGCAAAAAAAAAAAAGCTCCGGCAGGCTTTTCCCACCATGCAAGACCATTTCTGTCGCAATTATTCCTGCTCTGTATTTTGCCAAACTTTCTATATAGCGACTTCATTTTGTAATGAATCATCTAGCAAAACGCAATTTTATGATAACGGAGAAATATTTCTTCAGAGACATGCAAACACAGAGTGACTACCACACAATTATAAACAGATGCAAGCACATTAACTGCAATGGCCCCTGCACCATGAGTCAGATCAGCATAAAATCTACTTTCCTCGCCACAGTCATAACGGCGGGAAGACCTGATAATTTCCGGAAGTCAAGTTTTGAGTACTTTTTCAGTGCCACTTGCTGGTAATTGAACTGGTGAGCAAAGAATTGAATTAAAACATTCCGCTCATTCTAGATCTGGGTATAGCGATGCAGTCTTTATTTTCGATCGGAAATTGTGAACTATGGGCTGTGTGAGAAATTATCCGGGAAATATGACGATTGCTGGAAACAGCGGCGGCTGTTTCCTCTAGCGGCTGCTTGTAGCGCTAGTTATTGATGACCAGTTTATGTAGACGGAGAAGTTATCAGGAAAAAAGAAGATTATAGAAATGCATACAAAAATGCTGCCACTAATGACATGTAAAGTACACCTGAATGAATCAGGCATGCTAGGTGGCTATTTGTACCCGCCCAGTTTCAAAGGGGATGCCTGTAAATCTTCATCAGCAGAAGGAACTTTGTGGGCCCGATGGTCTCTTTTTTTTATTTTGTCAATTTTTTTTATTTACTGCGAAGGGGAACCAGATTCTGCTCGTGCAATGGCATTGGTGTCAAATTTGCATTTTCTGGTATATTCTTCCCTAAAAGTCCTTCAAATTGGTTTATCCACGTAAGTTCGAGGGCCATAACCCTAGTTCTTCTGTGCCGTTGTCTCCACTCATCGCACACAGGTGTTTCTCTACTTTTCGTTTACATTTGGTCGACAGAGATCGGGAGCATTACCTAGGGAATGAGTAGGATATATCAGACATAATTGTACGCTAAGAAATTACAAAGTATGGCTTCGAGGAACCATTGATGAACACCTGCCGCAGAACGAAAGGGGTACGACAGATAGATTGAAGCGTCTGTGCGTAAGAAGGTGCTTGCGTGAACAGGACTACACGTGTTACGGGCGAATACGGTGGCAACGGAGGAGAGGGAAGGAACATTTAGCCTATCATGAATACAGTGAGTTAACAAACTTGTTCATGGCCAAGAGTCAAAAGTAAAAAAAGACGCCGTATTCAGCAATAATTACTCTTTTTATTGAAACATACGCTCTGTTCGCTGAAATCTATAGCAAAAGATTTCGCGCTTGCCGCTGCTGTGTTCGTCAAATTTCGCATAAAGATCGCATTTCATAGTACGGAAAATTCAATGTAAAACTTGAGAATGTTACTTGTTTGGCTTTTAAGAAAAAAAAAGCGAAATTGCTTCGTTTATGGAGAATCTAGCTGCTGTCAATGCAGCGCTAGGATAAGCTTGCGTCACTACCTGTCGGCAGCTGCTAAAAGCAAGCGTGCCGTGCTGCATTCTCATCTTTCTATGTATTACTGGTCGCACATTCATTATACTGTCTATCCGCGCTGGATATATAGAGAGCTCTAAAGGATTCGAGGAACGAAACAGCGTCGTAAAATATAGAGCCGAGCTATTGAAGCACTCTGATAACGCAGGCGAAATCCATGCCATGGCTGTTACACAGTGCTCCAACAAATACTGTACGACCCGAAATGTTTCTATATTACTGGTCTTCTCAATACCTTTAAATAACGGGATTCTGGAAACCATCCACTTGATAGAGGTACTTATATCTGCCGTTCATTATACATACCGACAGGGTAGCTGGTGGTAGTTCGCGGGCGGGTTGTTGTGGTCGTGGTTGTGGTCGTGGTTGTGGTCGTGGTTGTGGTCGTGGTCGTGGTCGTGGTCGTGGTTGTGGTCGTCGTGGTCGTAGTGGTGGTCGTGGTGGTCGTCCTCGTCGTGGCAGTCGCGGTGGTCGTCGTCGTCGTGGTAGTTTTCGACGTGGTAGTTTTCGACGTGGTAGTTTTCGACGTGGTAGTCCTGGTCGTTGCACTTGACGTAGATGGCGTCGTGGGCGCGGGTGTTGCTGGAGGCACGATGGGTAATCGAGAGATCCTTGTAGACATCTCTGTTACAACTGGAGTCGATGGAGCAGTGCTCGGCGGTGGTGGCGCGGGGATCACTGCAGAAAATGCAGAAACACTCGAGATCACTGAAATAAGCTGTAGGGTGTAATGTTCGTAAATTACACAATATGTTATGAGTAGTGATGACTCTAGGGTAACTTTCAGTACCTGATCTTCTTCAACCTACACCTAATTGGTGGTAATGTGCACAGAGAGCACCCGAACGCAGCCGCCATGCTCATCAGCACAACGCCATAACTCTAAGCGGTAGTTCACTACACGAATTACATACTCTACGCAGACGAAACGCTGAATGACAATTTTACAATGCTGCAACAATTGGAATTTCATTCTTGTTCTTAAAGAACTTGTATGATACCCTTTCAAAATTAAGTATATTACATGCACGGTACCCGAGAATGAACTTGTATCCACAAAATAATCGTGATATGCAGGCGTTATTTAAGGTTCCCATAGCACAAAGCCTCAAATGTGTCAGGAAGAAGAGGTAGTCAAGCAAGATTCATGTGATGTCATAACTGGCCAGTTGATTCACATGATTAAGAACTCTGAATAGAGGAAAAACAAGCTTACGTGACGTTCGTCGACTACAAGAAAATGTACCAGTGACTTTTCTTTAATGATTGTTGAGAGATACGCCAGTAATCTGATTTGTAAGTGCTGGCGAGGTGTATAACTACTTGCTAGCTTACTGAACTTTTGCCAGGGCTTAAATAGAGCGGTGTACGTTGCGATGACCTAACTATCACTGTAGTAATCACCGTCGTTTTGACTAAGCAGCATTAGTTCTTTTGTAGGTAAATGAATTTCCCGAATGAAAAATTATTACAAAATAAGCTTTCAAGTATTCATTATAGGCAAAATGTCTTTCATATAAATAGACATAGACGCTCAGCGTGTAGTTTTATCGAACTCCCAAAAAATTATGAGCTGTATATATCCAAAAACGCCGTGTCACTTGGAGCTTTCATACAGTCACCTTAACAACAATGACGCTAAATGAGGTTGCTGCCTTCTAACATACTCTTAACGAATGAATGTTGGTGAATGCAGCATGGCGTAATGAATAGGAGGTATACGCTGGTGATCAATATTACAAATACTTGTTGTCCAAGAACTTTATGAAGGAATCTTTCCTGTTAGTGTGATGCCACACTATAAGGGGGCGCTTTAGAAGCAAACTATGCATTTTCTGAGGCTATTCACAAATGACAGAAAGAGCAGAGGTGGTCAGGTCGGTTGACGGTGATGCATTCGAGACATCTGCTGGCATCGTCCGCCGTCTCTGGAACGAGCGTTGTCATTTGTACGACCTATTCTATTTCCACTACATACTCTATAGACTGAGGCTCGAAATATTTGGGCATATCAGGGGGCGTAGTAGCGGTGACAGGCGCGAGATCGATCAAAGGTTAGTGTTTAGCCTCAATCGTTCTGCACTAATAAGATGTGCCTTTTACTAATATGACCTGTATACATAGGTCAGCGGAAATAAAGGATGTCAATCTTCTGGCTGTCATTGTAATGCTTATTTTTCTATCTTTTTGAGGCTTCGTAGATTGTGATGTGTTCCGATAAATAAAAAAATGGATCAACACAAGAACAGGAAGCCCGTCCGCATATATATGCACACTGCTGTCCAGTGTTAAAGGCAACACACTAGAGCACGACTCTCACTCTGCTTCACAGAGAACGAGTTGCCGCGCCAAAAAGCACATGGACAGAAGAACGAGGCAGACAAGTCCACATTGCAACTCTGTTTGCTCTCTATTTACCAATTCTGGCTGAATTTTTCTCAATGCGCGGCACAGACGTGCAGGAAGGTGCCAATGAGATTACCCACAATCATCGGCAGCAAAGCCGGGCGATTCTGTAGCGCGCCGCGATTGCAACGCGATACTCGGAGCGCGCGGACACTTTTTGCCTCACCCGCGAACGCTGTGGATGCCGACTGAAACCGAGGTCCTTTGCGATGCATTACGACTGCTTTCCGCTCCTTAGCAATCGCCCACCGCTCACCGATGCTGCAAGAAGCGCCGCCTGCCGCGTTGTCCAAGTCTCCCGTTTCAATAGCTGAAGTCTGTGCACTAACACGAGACTCGCACGCACTCTGCTCATCATTCATATATTCTATTTAACAGTGGATGTAAGTGTACGCCTGTTCTAATTGAACCTGCACGAGCACCGACTTTTCTGTGCTCCGGCGTCTTACGGTGGAGATAATTATCCGGACCGTCGATATTAGCTGCATGCTCACAACGCGTTACACTCTGCTATACTCACGCACAACGTTTCCAGCAGTGAAGAGAAAACTACCAGGACGCAGCTTGTTTACGGCCCCAAAGAGTGTAGCAGCGTTTGAAAGCTCTTTTGGATTACTGCAACAGGAAGCTGTCCTCGCCATGACTCGCACGTGCTCTAGTTTCGCACTTGTCCAAACGTTGGAGATAAGAGCCCTGAGAAACTAGTGAAATGTAACACTCCGTAATGTATGCTTGCTGATTTAGCTGTCGTACAACAAGAGGCATATGCTTGTTTTGTTCGTGCCTAAGCTTACATGAAAGACAATGTGGAACATCATTCAGGAGCAGGCTTTGACTCCGTTGCTTCCGCTTTATTGCCAGAGGAAGACATGCTGTTGGGCTAGCTGGTGCTTACCTAACCACATATTCTAGCGCGAAGGAAGAATCGCAAAAAGAGACGCAGGGACAAGAAGCTCTTCCGAACCAAAAACGGTTTTTTCTAAAAATTTGTCGATGTTCGCACGGTATTAGACTGCCAGCAAATGCGCTGAGTACGGCGCTGATGGCAGGGTTCTACAAACGAATAGCGTGTTATAACCAGGAAGGAGGAAACCACGTCCATGTTTTCTATCATCTCATGTTCAGGCCTGCGTGGTTGTTACAAGTATGCTTGCTTGCTGCGAACTTATTCTGCGTTCGTTGGGAAGGCAGCTGCCTAAAACTGACCACACTCACCTACGTGAACCTGTTCCCGATTTGCGCCTAACATCTACCATCCAGGAGTTGTAGCTGTCGTAGAGCGTTGTCGTGCAAATGAAGTCCGCGCTCGCATGACTTTGATTTAGATGTCTCCAGAGCATTTAATAAAATAACAAAACAAACATATTTTTGCAAATGTCTTTTCGTGTTGCCAACTGAGGTACGAGTAGTGGGAAGGGTGAAATTGAATATTGTGGATAGCTAGTTCTGTGGGCTTTGAATGACACGGTCAGCCATTTGATATCAAAAAGAAAAAAAATTTCAACAGAATAATCAGTTTCTTTCAAGCTCCCTCTTCCACTTCCCTTCTTTGGAAATTTCTCCAAAAGGCGTAGTTGATGGTATAAATATTTGGTATTACATATTAAACCTTTTCATTTTTAGAGACAAGGATGATAATTTGGCGCCAAACGGCAGATAAATACTTACAGCGTGTACTCCTCTGCGCTATAATTGTATGGCCACATCAAAAGATTAAACAAATTAGTCAAAAACATTTCGCAACAATGCAGCAAAATGAAAACGCTACGGACCATTGCTGAAGACAAGCGTTTTGAAAACCACAATCATTGACGATAAGAAATTGAGTTGCGAGGAACGCCACAAAGAATGCAGCATCATATGGTACTTGCGTTCCGGACACAGCGCATCTAGACATCGTCCAGATGCGACTGTGTCAGCCTTGACGCAGGATGCCACGCCGTCCGCCTCGTCTCATCGACGAGTTCAGGGCGTGGCACAAATTCAACAACCAGTTCGTGATATCGTACTGGATTTCATTGCGGCTACATCGTGTACTATGTAGAACACGTGCCCTACGCGAAAAACTCTGCCTGAAAATGCATGCACTTACTTCCTTGTTAATAAAGACAACGTATTTTAAAACGTACACATTCCGTCAAGCAAGTCCTGCTATCAATAACGATATGGCATGCTGCTATGTTCAGCGAATACACAAACAACTACAAAAACAAAAGCACAAAACGGTTGTTCCACAGCCAGTCTGACCGTCATGAGGTGAAAAATGTCGATACATTACCTGTGCCACGGCTCTCATGATGCCCGGTTATCTTCTGCTGCTACTTTGTGAGCCAGTTTGTAGTTGCAATACTCACTGCTGGACGTGGCGTGGAGGCGTAGCTGGTGCATACGCCTCTATCCCCAGCGCCCTCGACGCTTCATGTGAGATCGATTATATTGCGATCAACGATCCTAGGTGGGCTGCCTGTTCAAAGGTTTGACACGCAGTCTGTCACCTTCCTGGTTCCTGCGGTGCAATGGTCTTTGCATGTTAGTCTGCGTGCCTTACAGTGACGTCGCGTGGGTGTGCACGTGGTTGATGCACTGACTGTCATTTCCGACGTTAATTTTCTGCTTCCGTGTCATTCCGTGACAAGAAAAACAATATTTTGCCAGCTTTGCTTCATAGTTATAGACATACAACGTGGCTTTGTGATGGACTAGAAAATTTATCATTCTTAGTTCTTAATAGTACTACATTCTACGCGTATTTCTAGGCGTATGTATATAAGAACACATTGCACTACTTGCCTGTCTCTGTAGTGCCATATGCAAAAAAACAGCCCGTTCTTCATCACAGAGGGCATCATTTCTTTGGTGCATCTTGTAGACAGCGATGCATTCGGTATAAGAGTTTCAAAAAATGGCGCCTAAACCATCGTAGCAAAAAGATGTGAATCTTTCTTCACCGTTTAAGATTACTATTTCAGCTGCTTTAAATAAAAACTAACATTCTTGTGTACTCTTTTGCTCTTGCAAGGGGGGATGGAAATGACAATGCTTGAACGGCTTCGATGGGCACTCGGAGCTTATGGAATATTTTACTGATGACCTGAATTTTATCTTAGCGACAATAATTAATTTCTACGCGACATACCGGTATTGCTGACATTAAGACCGCGAGAAAGACACCGAGGCAAATGAGCAAGTCCATCATATGTAAAAGTTTCTCTCGTTTGAGAACAAGTGTGTCCTTGCAAGTGCTCTGCGAATGTCCACTGTCAAGCGCTTGGCTGCGTGTATGCTTAATTTTTTATAGAATGACTACTTGACCTATTACGAGAAATGGAGCTGTCCGCCCTATGGAAAATCTTTTATTTTCAGTGGGATCGTTCCTTTAGCTCGTTCTTCGTGTTATTCCTCATAGCCACGCAGCTATGAAGATCAAATCTTTCATTGACTCAACCATTACTACGTACAGTAGAAGAAATAACATAAGCAGACACGAATGGTCGCAAACGGGCCATAACATTAAACAAGCGACGCACATTCACTTGAGCGTCGGTGACTCAGTCGCTGCTTTCAAATCGACAATTCCCGTCTGTCGCGTAGAAGTACATACTTATCACCCTGACAAAATTGAGATGACAGAAATAAACACCTTCATTACAAGTGAAGGGGCTGGCTGTGCTCTATTATGTTATTCGTACATGGGAGTGTTCTCTTAATTTAGTTCTAGGAACACATTACAGAAGCGAATGCTTAATATTGGCAAATAAATCGGGATGTCTCGGGAAAATTTATGTATTTGCATGCACAGTTTGAAATTTAGTTACTGCGGACCAATCAAACACTACCGACAGAAGAACAAGCACCGCTAGCACGCTAAACACCGCCGACGGCAGTGCAAAGCGACTGATCATTTGGCACTCGTCTTTACGCATACGCCGGTCTTATATCAACTCTGGTGTTTTAAGTTCACGTATATTCAGACTTTACGCCAAAGCCCTTTATCTTTTTTTAGAAGCAGATTACTTCTGGAATAGTGTGCAAAATTACCAAGGTGCGCTGACCTCAGCGCCCGATAGTGCGTCATCGTCGGGAGGCAAGACGGTCACCGGGCAGACGGCCAAGTTATGCTACGTCAGTGTGAACTAAACCGTCCGCATTTTCACAAGTGTCTCAGCTTAACTTTTAATAAAAGTCAACCAAAAGTGTTTTCTATTACGATGTCTCCTGCAGATATTTTGTCGGCATAAGATCCTTGTTCTTTCATTGCGTTTTTATTTGTCTAAAGTAGGCTAAGCTACGCTGCGGAAATAACGTTACTTTCTAAAGAAAAACACTAGGTGTCAAATAGCATAATGTACTTACGTGGGGGCACAGGAGCCTGAAAATCTAGATTAAGATGCATGCGTCTTTTCTTTTTTTCTTTTATGTAAAGCCTGTGGAATGTGTTCACGTGACGGATGCACGGAGCTCCACAACAACAACACATCGAGGAAACGCCACAAAATCAGGCTGTTTACAGGCAGTGTCGAAGCCCGCGGCAATAACCTGCGAGTTCAAAAGAGAACTTATTTCTGTGATTGCTAGTAGGTGCGAAACGGTGCCTATTGCTACTCTTTTCTTACATGACACATCGCGCTGAGCTTTTACCAGTCGCATTACGGTAAACGTCTGAGCAGCCAGCTTATTTGCAGGACCTAGAGTGGGTCAATTTTGACTAAACATCTGAATGCACCACAAAACATTTCGGTGGCCAGGAACTCCACTGGCATGGGAAAGCAGGCTTTCCAAATCGGCGAGAAATACATCAAAGAAATATAACATACCATTACACGACCATATGTATTTAGTTATATGACCTGCATCACTTTCAATCCAAATGTGTAAGCAAGTGCCAAAAGCAAACACAGCGAACGCGGCCTTTATCCGTGCTGCTCGCTTCGTGTCCCGTGTTTCGTGACAAAGCCTGAGTGTCCTCGAAACCCCAAGCTTCTCGCAACATGTTTCATGACCATTCAGGGCAATTAAAGTATTTTATCACTGCAGGGTTACTTTGAGCGTGTTCGTGCTCATTATGCACACAGCGTCTGGTCTGCTTGGCGACAATATTGATTAGAAAAAAATGAACTGCAGAATAATGGCCGCCGCACCGCCAAGACCTTTGAATGAAAGCAAACAGACATCGTCTGTTGTAGCGCCATGACGGTTTTTTTGTAATGCGCTGGCTATGTCTCATGTGTGTGTTCAAAACTGCGTTGAATATATGCATTGCGCATGGCAGGAAAAGAATGTCACAATAAACGCCAAGAGTTCACAAACCGCGTATAACTATAGCGAAATCCATTTTCGCAGGAAAATTATAATCACCGTGTGTTTCCAGTATTGCACACAAAGCAGACTTTGAGAGCACTTAGAACGCTTTAGCAAATGCAGTAGAAATTTTATCTATCTCTGTTTGTCGGAGTTAAATATTTTGACGCTCCTTCCTGACTGATCTACAAGATTATTTATTGGTGCTTAAGTAGGCACGATCTGTTGTCCCGGCTGGTTCTGGTTTGGGAAATTATCCCGCCGGCACATATTTATTTATTGTGCTTTAGCAAATACAGTAGAAATTTGATCTATCTCTGTTTGTCGGAGTTAAATATTTTGACCCTCCTTCCTGACTGATCTACAAGATTATTTATTGTTGCTTAAGTAGGAACGATCTGTTGTCCCGGGTGGTTCTGGTTTGGGAAATTATCCCGCCGGCACATATTTATGGTTGTGTCCCAAAAGCGCGCCTCAACATCCTTCCGTCCAACAACCCCATGTGCACGATAACTCCCGTCTGCAATATACACATTACAACATTCAAGATAGTATGTCAATCGTGGATATAGGAGCTATAGGGCACAGGGCTATTGTAATGGCTTAATAACTTTATCCGGACAGTGCAACAGGTCCGGCCACTCACCGTCTTTTAGACGCCGTTAGCCACCTCACGTAGGCCTCGATGCGCCAGCTTTCTGTAGAACTTACAGTTCGCCTCAAAAAACTAAACAATGCAGCTTCCAATAGGGCACCTTAATTTGCGAGCCGGCCTCAAGTCCTCCGTTTATTGTGGATATATGGCGCGACATTTTTAAATTCTGGTCGAGCTTGTATTGTGTGCTGTTCTTTTTCAAGCAGCGCGCACATCACTATATTCCACGTTGATCATCATCATCATCATCACCGGCAGCTTATTGGGGTTCACGGAAATGCAATCGCTCCTGTTTGTGCCAACCGCCATACTTTGAAATCTGCCATGCCTTTTCTCTCGTTCCAATGTAAATCCCGACTGCACTTTATATCTTGGCAATCAGTACGTATATAACTCTTATAGAACGCCGATTATCCGCCCTGGGCTTTATGTCTCCTACGCAGCTCCATCGTCGACTATTGAAATCAACGAACTTCGGCTACTCCGGTTTGCTCTCTAATACAAACTGCTGTCTTCCTGCCCGTTACCAACATTTTCTTTACAATTTCTTTTTCGTAACACCGCTGTTGACACCGTGCGACAGTTCTTTGCCAAGTCATTAATTAACCTTAATGTTTCTGCCTTATAAGTTAGTATCGGAAATGTCATCTGGCACGAGACAAGGATAATGGGATATCGCTTGCAGAGGCCTTCGTCCTGATGTCGAGAGAAATAGGGTGATAAAAAGGTATTAGCGATTGAATGCAAGGACTGCACGCTTGTTTTAATGATAACGGTAAGAATTCAGTGGCCATGACTTGGTAATTGCTAAAGTGTGCTCTTCAACCATTTCTTATTTTTCTATATGGGTTTTCTTCACATGATAATGATCCCGCGTATAGAAATGGAATAGATAATTATATCTTGAGTCTGTCTCCCAATAACAAATCGTCATTATCTTCCCAGGGGCTCTAACTATACCTTAGACTTCTGCACAACAATCTTCAGGCCTACCGTTTCATTTTGTCCTCTATGTTGTTCATTAATTTTTTGCAAGACAACTCCATCACTGCTCAACAGGACAGTGTCATCTGAAAACAGCAGGTTGGTTAGTTCCTTCCTACAGAGTCTACTAACTTTAATTTCTAAGCAAGCCGTGAATAACATTGGAAACATTGTGCCTGATTCCTTAACCAATTTCTTGATGGGTATTTTTCGGCTTTTCTTGAGAAATATTGAAGTAGCTATGCTATCTTTACGGATATACGGTTAAACTCAGTTTTATATAGTTTTATATAGGTTAAAATCTCAGTTTTAACATAGGACAACCACGACATAATTCTGAGGCACGCCGTAGTTGTTGTGCCGCATTAATTTTGACCTCCTGGAGTTCCTTATCGAGCATGATAAAAAACCCCAGGAGGTCAAAATTAATACGGTAGAACTACTACGGCTTGCATGAGAATTATATCGTTGTTGTCAGATGTAAATAATGAGGATTTTATCACTTTAACCGCATATCCGAAGAGATTGAATAGCTACTTCAACGCCCAGGTTTTGTATTTCCCCCATTTAACACAAGGGAATTGACTGGGATCGAATCTTTGTCAGATACATTATAAGATAGTCTGGAAAACTTTAGCGCTCCTTGAGTACGTATGCCTCAATGACTACTTTATATATACTCCATGAAACACGTTTTCGTAATCTATGAACGCCGCAGTCTTGATTGTGAAAGAATATATGAAAATATATTTTCATATATATAAACAATATATAAACAATATTATAGGAAACAACATACAGAGTTTCGTAATTGCCGGGCTCATTACATGCATGTGATCGATTGCTTAATGCATTTTACATAAGCACAGCTGTTTTCTTTGCTCACTGTAGTCCATCTAGACTCAACAATACACCTGATAGATTTGAAAATTGAACTGTGTGAGTCAAGCATTTCTTAGCTTTCCATATTCCTTTATTATATGTTTTGTCCTGAAGTGGTGACACCACAGCCTCTTTTAATACACTCACGCCTGTCTTGTCGACTACTCCATGGGGCTTCTCTGGCTTGAACTTCCATACAGTGCTCTGAGAACATCAGTGCCAACCCAACTGGCCTTAATTCTGCAGTTTTCGCACAATTTCAACTGCCACCATAAGCTTTAACATACATGAAAACTTTTCTCTTTTGCCCGCATCTGTGGTACTAATTAAGATCGCCCACACTTGAAAAACCTTATCGATAGATATACAATGCGAAAACCTCTTAAGTTGGGCGAGACGACAGTTATGAGTACTGCCCAAGATTTCCTGATGGTGATTATATTAGCGTAGTTTCTTAACATGCTTTAAAGGTGAAACAACCAACGCGCCTGATGTGGGTTGGTGAATCCGCATGGATCTGACTAGGAACTTAGCCGTGGAAAGGCTAACACGGTAACATTTAGACTTTCGCAGAGCGAAAACTTGTAGCTCCACGTAGATATTGTGTGGCACCATATTCTCGGCAACGCGAGCAAACTGCCAGCGAATAAATGCGCACAAAACAACAGTTTAATGACAGGCATTACACCCAGAACCATACAATTTGCCACTCATTATTCACCACAAACACTTCGCAACAGATAAGAGTGGGCATGCAATGCGGCAGTAGAACACTCTCAATTAGATGGCAAGGTATAGTCTCTGTCCAGATGAAAAAGACTGTGTGAACAGTTTCAATTGAGAGTGAAACACTGTTCAGCTAAGCACGATGTCGCTTGTCCTCGCGATGAGATTAATGGGTACGAGTCGGTTTAAACTATGCCATTCTGAGCCTTTGCGGAAAGCATGAAATAGCCCTCGTTTAGCCAACGATAGCGCGTTCAACCTGTTCGAGGTACTTTGTGGAGAGTTGCAATGTTTCTTGCAGTGAATAAGCAGGTAAGGGAAGCGTCATACATACATCACAAAACAACGCTCACTGCGAGGAGGAAGACAAAGCGGTTCCTTGCTTGTACTTGCCTTCTGTCACTGTTTTCTTTTTGTTATCTTGGGAAACGCCATTTTTTTATGGTGAAGATGTGCAATGCATCTCCATTTTCTGAGCCACAGGCACCCGCGCACATATCAGATGTGCAACTCCGTACCGAGAACTGCTACCACATGCAGGTCTGGAAATGAACAGCACCGGTACCCATTGTCGACGATACACTTAGAATCACTGGGCATTGTAGGAATACTTTCCATGCACAGTTTCGCAAAAACGCTTAATCGGTATCGCAGTGTAAGTGATATATACGTGATGTTGCAGGATCAATAAGGGGCCGTTGAGGCAAGGACCACTTTGTGGGTAAGAGAAAGCGTAACCTTGCCATTCAAGAAGTTAAAACCACTTGGGTGGCTCAGTTGCCGCGGCATTTTGCTGTTGAGGTACGAAGGAAGGTGTGGCTGGTCCCTAGCGGCGGTGACCGTGTTCCGTTGAGCACAGAATTTTAAAAATGCTAGTGTAATTATAGTCAGCTTTAATTCAGAAAACACCCACAAGTGCGGCCTGTCTTGTATCCCATGCGTCATCCTGGGACATTAAACCTGATAATTTGATTTTTCTGGACAATTATGCTCATGATTTTATTGAAGGAGTTTCCATGCCTAGATTACTTCGTGTCAATTCTTCAGCAGGACTCGCCTAAAATTTGCGAATGCGAGGTGTTCTTTGCCCCTTACCGGACATTCTGCAGTATTTATTAGTAGGTTGGTGCTGTGCCTTATTTCAAGTTTTATCACTGAATGGAAAATGTGATTGTGCATGGCATTCATTACATTCTTCTAGCGCCACAGAAGGATACTTGACCTTTAGCTTGAAGTCGCAGGCAGGAATCCTCCACAAAAAAATTCAATGTCGGAAATTTTACCGTGTCAGAGCTCGTGCTTTGAGAAAGCTTACGTGGGCGCAACGTCATACAGAGTAGACTACGTCTACGAGGCCTTGTTAAGGCTTTTTCTAAAGGCGCCCCCTTTTAGTCAGAAAGTGGCTTCTGCGGTCTCACGAAGCACTGCTCTATAGGTGGTTGGTTCTCTTTCGTTTAACGGCAGCATGCGTGCTGTTTCTCTCTCTCCGAAACCACAAGAAAGGCGAGCATCTGCTGTGCCTGTTACTTATAGCGTCAAACGATCATCATCATCATCAGCCTGGTTACGGTCACTGCAGAGCAAAGGCCTCTCCCATTCTTCTCCAACAGCCGCGGTCATGTGCTAATTGTAGCCGTGTTGTCCCTGCAAACTTCTGAATCTCATCCGCCCACCTAACTTTCTGCCGTCCTTTGCTACGCTTCCCTTCCCCCTTCCCTTGGAATCCAGTTCGTAACCCTTAATGGCCATCGGTTGCCTTTCCTCCTCATTACATGTCCTGCCCATGCCCAGTTCATTTTCTTGAATTCAACTAAGATGTCATTAACTCGCGTTTGTTCCCTCACCCAATCTGCTCTTTTCTTATCCCTTAACGTTACACCTATCATTCTTCTTTCCATAGCTCGTTGCGTCGTCCTCAATTTGAGTAAAACCCTTTTAGTAAACCTCCAGGTTTCTGCCCCGTATGTGAGTACTGGTAAGACGCAGCTGTTATGCACTTTTCTTTGGGGGATAATGGCAACCTGTTGTTCATGATCTGAAAATACCTGTCAAACGCACCCCAGACGATTCTTATCCGTCTGATTATTTCAGTCTCATGATTCGGATCAGCGGTCGCAACCTGTCCTAATTAGATATATTCCTTTACCACTTCGAGTGCGTCGCTACCTATCGTAAACTGCTGTTCTCGTTCGAGACTGTTAAACGTTACTTTAGTTTTCTGCAGATTAATTTTAGACCCACCCTTCTGCTTTGTATCTGCAGGTCAGTCAGGATGAATTGCAATTGGTCCCCCAAGTTACTATGCAAGGTAATATCATCAGCGAATCGCAAGTTAATAAGGTATTCACCGTTAACTATTATCTCCAATTCTCCCCAATCCTGGTCTCTGAATATCTCCTGTAAACATGCTCTGAATAGCATTGGAGAGATCGTATTTCCCTGCCTGACGCGTTACTTTTTTGGGATTTTGTTGCTTTTTTTATGGACGACTACGGTGGCTGGGGAGCCGCTATAGATATATTTCAGTATACTTACATACGGCTCGTCTACAACCTGATTCCGTAATGCCTCCATGACTGCTGAGGTTTCGACTGAATCAAATGCTTTCTCGCAATCAATGAAAGCTATATATGAGGGTTGCTTATATTCCGCACATTTCGCTATCACCTGATAGATAGTGTGAATATGGTCTATTGTTGAGTAGCCTTTACGGAATCCTGCTTGGTCCTTTGTTTGACAGAAGTTTAAGGTGTTCCTGATTCCATTTGCGGTTACCTTAGTAAATACTTTGTAGGCAACGGGCAGCAAGCTGATCGGTCCATAATTTTTCTAGGCTTTGGCGTCCCCTTTCTTATGGATTAGCATAATGTTAGCGTTCTTCCAAGATTCCGGTACAATCGAGGTCATGAGGCATTGTGTATATATGGTGGCCATTCTTTCTAGGACAATGTTCCCCCCATCCTTCAACAAATCTGCTGTTACTTAATCTTCCCCAGCTGCCTTACCCCTTTGCATAGCTCCCAAAGCTTTCTTTACTTCTTCCGGAATTACTTGTGCGACTTCAAATTCCTCTAGAATATTCTCTCCTCCATTGTCGTCGTTGGTGCCACTGGTACTGTATAAGTCTGTACAGAACTCCTCAGCCACTTCAATTATCTCATCCATATTAGTAATGATATTGCCGGCTTTGTCTCTTAACGTATACATCTGATTCTTGTCAATTCCTAGTTTCTTCTTCACTGCTTTTAGGCTTCCTCAGTTCCTGAGAGCATGTTCAATTCTATCCATATTATAGTTCCTTATGTTAGCTGTCTTACGCTTGTTGATAAACTTCGAAGGTTCTGCCAGTTATATTCTAGCTGTAGGGTTAGAGGCTTTAATACATCGGCGTTTCTTGGTCAGATCTTTCGTCTCCTGCGATAGCTTACTGGTGTCCTGTCTAACGGAGTTACCTCTAACTTTTATTGCACACTCCTTAATGATGGCCATAAGATTGTCATTCATTGTTTCAACACTAAGGTCCTCCTCCTGGGTTAAAGCCGAATACCTGTTCTTGATCCGGAAGTCCACTGTTTTCCCTCTTACCGCTAACTCATTGGTCGGCTTCTTACGTACCAGTTTCTTCCGTTCCCACCTCAGGTCTAGGCTAATTCGAGTTCTTAACATACTATGGTCACTGCAGCGCACCTTGCTGAGCACGTCCACATCTTGTATGATGTCAGTGTTAGCTCAGAATATGAAGTCTATTTCATTTCTAATCTCGGCATTCGGGCTCCTCCACGTCAACTTTCGGCCATCCCGCTTGCGGAAGAAGGTATTCATTATCCGCATATTATTCTGTTCTGCAAACTCTACTAATAATTATCCCCTGCTATTCCTAGAGCCTATGCCATATTCCCCCACTGACTTGTCTCCATGCCTGCTTCTTGCTTACCCTGGCATTCAAGTCGCCCATCAGTGTAGTGTATTTTGTTTTGACTTGATCTATTGCCGATTCCACGTCTTCATAGAAGCTTTCGACTTCCTGGTCATCATGACTGGATGTTTATGCTGTATATGTATATGCTGGATGTATATACTGTATATGCTGCTTCCGTCCTCCTAACTTCACTGAGCCCTATTATATCCCATTTACTGCCCTCTAATTCCTCCAATAGCACTGCTAGACTCGCCTCACTAGATAACATTCTAGCGTTAAACGTTGGCATATTCAGATTCCGATGGTGGCCTGTTCGGAACCAGGGATTCTTAGCACCCTCTGCTGCGTCGCAGGTCTGACCGCCGCCGTGGTCAGTTGCTTCGCAGCTGCTGGGAACTGAGGGCCGGGGTTTGATTGTTGCATTCATATAGGAGGTTGTGGCCAATTACTGCGTTGGGGTGGCCGATCGTGCTCTGGTGAGGGAGTGCGTTGCCGGTTCTGGTCACTGGGATCAGGCCGCACTCTAGGCCTGTTTACGCAATTTTATCAATTAGCGGATTGCTTTTTTAGATCCGGTGGGAAATTGGAAAATTGCGCGGCACTGGGACACGAACCACGGCCCTCTTGAACGCGAGGCGGATGCTCTACCTCAACGCCACCACTGCGCACCCGTCAAACAACACAAAGCTTTAGATATGGTGCCCCAAGAGCCTTGGGGCACCAATAGATAGCGGACCACAACTGAGCATGCGCAGAACGCAAGGCATCCTTGGGCCATTGCGTTATCGTCAACCCAAATACCCTAAATGCGAACCGTCCATGTAGCCCCTGTCATGTAAACTGAGAACGTTTCACCGGAGTAACGGTTAAGTTTCAGAGGGAGTTTGTGGTTAAGGAATTTTGTGTGGCCTGTGTTGTGTGCGACCGCTCGTGATTTTCGAGTGACCTCGCAACCTTTACTGCGGGGCGGGACGTCAACCAACACGCGATTGCCTTGGCTACGGTGAAGCAGTATTTGCCATCGGAACGCAGTGAGGTACATGTCTCTTCTACGTGCCGGGATTTTTAGTAAAAGGCGTCCTGCCGCGTTTTGCAACAATACATGGCTATGTATACACCACGGTGCCTCATTATCTTCCGAGGCTCAACGCGCTGTAGGAGCGTCTAGTCATGCCTGGCCTCCCATTTATGTGCATACTGCACTTCATGCACATCAATGGACAGTTCGCCATTATGGAGCCCGCATACTCAACTTCGCTGGTCGTTCACTTTCACAGAGTGGAATGGCAGTGAATATTTTAACATACCTCGAAAGAATATTTCTGATAGACATGGCTCCAGCGCAGCAGACTGCCATTTTTTGAAGGACGTTGTTTGTAGCCCTTTGACAGGGCACTGACTCGTCTCAATAGTGAAATTAGAGCCCGAAAGGTACCAATGCAGTTCTCAACCGCCAATAATATACACACTAACTCTTTCTCCGTGACCTTGTACGCCTGTCTGCGACTGCTGAACTTCCGAGTTGCACAGGGTCGCGTTGTTCAACAAAGGATGCGTGGTTAATAAACAAAACGTTACACTGACGTTTCACTTCGTGAAAGCCGGTGATCCGCAAGAGTATCGGTGCTATAGTGCACACGATGCCATCGGCCCTCGGTGCGCCTAGACACCTATATTGACTGCATCGCAGATAGTATCCAAGACAGGGCATGCGCGGCCGCGCCATACACAGCATCAGCCGGGATAGAAGGCGACGGTGTAAACAATCGCTTACTATATGAATTAGATAGCATGGTGTCAACGCACACACGCAACCGTGAGCACTTCACACCCAATGACTGCGGACACTCGCTGTCAGAACGCTGGCGTGAGGAATCATGGCAGCAGCAGCGAGCGGAGTCACCTTCGTTCTCTGTATCGTTTCAACACAAAGTGAGCGGTGAGAACACAGAGCACGCATAGCTACGAGCCGTCGGCCCAATTAGACTGTTGCCCAAAAGCAGATCGATTCTAAGATAAAGCCCGCGCCACCGCGTGCAACCGCGCAGTGGGACAATATGGCGGTTCAGCTTGCAGGTTAGTGCCGTTTAGTACCGCATGGTGGTACGGTGGTAAAGCGTGAGAACTAGCGCTTTGAGACACTGTCGTGGATCCGCTGTGCCTGCGACCAGAAGTGGGGCTAGGCGCGGCAAGGGGTTCCTAGCGAGTTGCTTGAAGAAGTGGCTCTCGAAATACTGGATTAATTAAAAATCAAATTATGTGGTTTTACGTGCCAAAGCCATTTTCTGATAATGTGGCACGCCGTAGTGGAGGACTCCGGAAATTTCGACCACCTGAGGCTCTTTAACGTGAACCTAAATCAAAGTACACGGGTGTTTTTGCATTTCGCCCCAGTCGAAATGCGGCCGCCGTGGCCAGGATTCGATCCCGCGGCTTCGTGCGCAGGAGCCCAACACCATAGCCACTGAGCAACCACGGCAGGCGAAGTACTGGACGGCTTTGTGTGTGCGGGTAAGGTACGGTGTAGTGCCTTACCATAACAGAGTGCAATAGAGTGCCGAAAATCCCCACCTGCCTATGCATGCTCGGTGTATCTTTCAATAGTAAGCGGTGCTGTATGTTCCTATTTTCTTTATTCATTAATCGCAAACACTGAAGCAGTGCCATTTCAGGCATATGCATGTCAGACTTTGGGTTGATTGGGTAGATTTAATGAGTATGAAGGACGCTTAACGATTTTTATCCTCGAATGTTTGCGTTGTCTTTGTCCAAAGTGTTAAAATAATGTGCAGACTCAATTCGCAGACAAACCGGAGGCCGAGGCTCCTCCCTCGTTCGCTTGCTTCGCGGATTAGACAAACATCGCCGATTTCACGAGCTCGCCAGTTACGCTCGCGCGTAAAAATTGCAGTGACATTTTACTTCGTGAGCGCGGATTACGAGCAAGCGTGTGGACGCCGCGAACATGCAAAACGAGCACCACGGTGTCGAAGCATAAACTGAAATGGCGCGAACGTGGTCGCGGAAGCTACAATGATCTCGACGGTGGGACGCCTGTTGTGCCACATGCGTAACAGGCGTCACACCATTGCACTGCACACAGGCGACGCACTGCAGGGAAAGCGAAGTGTGAGAGAAGCAGAGACGCCACGAGCATGTGCAGTGAGCACCGCAGAGTTGAAGCACAAACGGAAAGGGCACAAAAACCAATCCCCACCCCCCCAAAAAAAAAAGAAACGCGGGCAGCTTTTTGTGGCAATAAGCGGAAAGCTATGGGTTCGTGGCTGCTGCACATGTGTTACGCTCGTTTGTGTTCTCTTCCCAAGCTTAAACTAACGTCGACGAAACCACGGAACTCTTTTCAAAATCGCTCTCACTTGTGCGCGCTTTGCCTCCGCCGCTTTCTCTTCATTGCCACAGAAAGTTGTCCGCGAGTATACATAAATGTCGACTGCAAGGCCTAGTGTCAGCAAAGTGTCAGCTGTTGTATTGCTTTACCCAGACTACCCTTAATTGTTCAATGCTTTGTTTGCGTGCAGGCAACATGTTTTCACTTTGCTATCGACCACCAAATGGTGACACTGCTATGTTTCTTGGTCTTACTGATCAATACCAGGCATTTATGGTAGAAAATAAATCTACTATATTTCTTCATGGAGACTTAAGTTTGACGTTAGTTGTAGAAGCTATATTAGCCGGGACTGTAATGTTTTCATGCCGTCTAATGGTTTCATAAACACAACGCGCCGATAATAATATCACTTGAATGCGAATAAGTCCTTGAGCTTCTATTTCAAATATGACTGAGACTAATAGTATGTCACGTGTTGTTGAATTAGTTACCATACTCCCATATCTTTATGTGCCAAACTAACTACACAAGGTACAGCAGAACCCTGAGTAATTAAGTTTCCGTTAAGTACAGATAAAGCGCTCAGTGTTTTTCGTAACAGCCTCTTACGGGTGGACTGAAGCAATATAAGAAAATCTGTAGAGGAAAACAATGCTTCTTATAAATTTCATGCAATCGTCCAGCGATCATATTTGAATTTTCCGCTTAAACAGCGCAGACTCAACAGTAAAACACGAAAACCGTGGATCGCGCCTGAGATGCGTCATCAAATGGAAATAAGAGATCAATTTTACCAAACGTTCTTGCATACTCATTTACGGAATGAGTGGGTGGCCTTCAAGTGTTATCGCCACAAACTTAGAAAACGGTTGCGGTCTGTAAGAACTCCTTATCCTCTACATACCTTGATGTTCCTGGCAATCGTTCATCAGCGTACGGTGGTTTAGATTAAACGCACTCCTTCATTGCAGTCACTTTGCCGCCCTTCTTTCAAAACTGGAAGTAAACGACAAAGATATGGATGGATCAGTATTGGCTGACACCTACAATCATTTTATTGCGGTAGCAATTATATGGACGCTACAAACGCATTTTCGCCGCCGCCGTTGCCGTCTTGTCTCGCATAATGTTTAAGGGCGACAACACGGTCGCGCGCCCCGTGTGCTGCAAGTACGGGTGAAAGCACGTGAGGGGAGTCGACGATCGCGGCTCAATCGGCGCGCGCGAGGGAGCAAGACGGAAAGCAAACGCGCCGTCTTCCGTCGCGTGAATGGCCTTGGGGGAACGGGAGGGAGCAAGGGGCGGGGCGCGTTGGGCTCCGGCAGCAACTGTCTATTTCGCAATCGGCCGCAAGAGGAACCGCCGACCGCAGCTCAATCTGCCGCGCGAAACGCTAAAGTGGTGAGACAGGGTAAAAGGGGAGGGGGCGCCTTTTTTTCCGGCAGCCACTGGGTACTTTCCGCGGCGGCGCGCGGTCATGCGCGCCGTATCTTGAAAGCGATCTGCAGATGGCTCAGGTTCTGTTTTCTCGCCGCTGCTTGCGTCGAAGCGGTAGACAGCACAAAGGCCTCTTCGCTCGCTGCTGCTGCCGCGCTTGCCCACGCCAGCGTTTCGACAGCGAGTGACCACGCTCATAGAGTAGGATGTGTTCATCTTTGCCCGTGCGCGCTGAGAACATGCTTGTTAAGTAAGCGAATGTTTCGAAGATTTTACGGCTGTTAAAACTGCTGACCTTAGTTATAACCGTCTACTAATTCGCTATCGCAAACGATGCTTCGCCTTTCGGGTGAAGCTGCGACTTTTTTTCCCGCTGATATGGTAACAGGCGAGACTCCGGCTTATGCTAGCGAATACGTAAATGTTCGGAACACTCTATTAATGTGCTTGCGTCCGGTCAGCGCCCAGGAATCTTATCAACAACAAAAATTAAAAAAGATAGCGCCAGGTGCGATATTGTCGCAATTAATATACGCTCTATCAAGGGCATTTCTCATGTTATCGCGCTGACTTTAGGAGATACCTTTAACGATTGTTTAGCGAAGTCCGTCTTTCCTGTAAATATGCAAATAGCGAGACTGACCACGCTTTATCATAAAGGGGACAAGTGATTGGGCCACTTATAGACCACTGCTTATCTTCCCTTTTCTCAAAGGCTTTCAAGAAAATTCTCCATATTCTATTTTCAATTTTCATCGACAAATATAATTCGCTTACACCTAGTCAGATTGGTTTTTCGGGAAAATAAATCGGCTGAACTGGCGCTGCTGGAGTATAAAGCGTATAAGCGTACACAGATTGAAAATAAGGCCTTAGTTCTTGCTATATTTATCGATTTTTCCGAGGTCTTCGATTTAGTTAACCATAAAATATTCTTAGGCGAATTGCTCTACTATGGTATTTGTGGACAGGCTTGATCATGTATTGACTATTACTTATCAAACAGACACCAGGTCATTCAGTGAGTAACTCTTATTCCTTGGTGAAACCGGTGCTACGTGGAGTGCCTCAGGACAGTACTCTCAGGCCGATATTTATTCAGCATCGATCTATATCACAATTGAAACGTTAATTGCAAAGTCGAATACATTATTATGCTGATGATACCAGTCTAATGCAATCTCACGATAAGAACATTAGGGAGACGGTCAACAGCAAATGCTGTGAGTTTAACAAAAATAAAATAAAAGCTGTTATATGCCGACTAAAGATTACAAGAATTGCATCTCATCAAGATATAATGATTAGCACCGAGACTACTGAAATTGTTGATCATTTCAGATGTCGGGGCCCAATTTTCTGCATGAATATGAGCTGGGATTGCCATGGAAGACATGTCCTGCCAAAATTAGCACTAGTGACAGGTGTAATTGCTTGGCTTCGATACTTGCTTCAAATAGGAATCAAGCTTCTTCGCTATCACTCGCTCTTTAGCTTCCGTTTAAGTTATTGCCAACTAATGCGGAGTTCAACGACGGTCACTAATCTTAATCAAATGTACTGGGTTAAGAAAAAAATGTATTACGCATATCTTCAGTCCAGATATTGTGGCATCTACTGAAGTTTTATCCTGCATTCCAGCCATCGTTAAGGTACACTAGATATACAATTATAAGGCAAGCCTGAAATTTAAATTAGAAACTCGTAAGAACATAACAAATTTCCAAGTTGTTAGGAATTTACGAGTTCATTTAAAGTATCCCACTCGACATGGATAAAATTGGAAGGTGGACAAAGTACGATGAAACTCCGGAAGAGAGCTCTTGTGTTGCACTCTTCCCTTCCTTCCAAAGCCCTATTGCGTCAATAATTTTGACGTCCTTAATTGTTCATACCAGGATATCCGCCAATTATACACAGGGATGAACAACTCTGAGATTTTCCCTACTTAACAGTTTTTATTACACACTTTGGCACAGTGTGAAATCGATACTCTTCGGCCTGTCTTATTTCTATAGTCCTTTCTTTGTTTTCTGCATACTCTTACGTATTTGTGATGCGGTTAGGATCGTCACGTTGCAAAGCGTGGGACGCGAGGAAGATGGAGGAGAGGGTGCATGATGAGCAAACCACGACAATTATATTAGACGGCACGTAAGCACGAATAATATCTTAAACTAGCCCCACACATACAAGGTTGTTCGTAAACAGGAAAAAATAGTCTCACGAGGTTGCGGTTGAAGTCCGGAATGTGGTGAGGCGTAGAGTTCTTGAAGTGGGACACTCGCTGGTAGAGTGATGACCCGCGTGGAAGAGCAAACGCAGCAGCACGGGGCAGGAAAAGGCGGACGGTCCACAGCACCGTAGTCGGGAACAGGCCACTCCGAAGTCTCGAGCAAAAAGACGGCCCGAGGCGCTCGTTTCGATGACGGGCGCCCGGTCACCCGAACCTCGCGCGTAGAAGCGGGTTCCAAGATGTCTCCGGGGTCTCGTGCCGTACAACGACCCGAGGCGTTCCTTGTCCCGAAGACGGACGACCGGTCAAGTGAACCTCACTGGTAGATGTGGGTTCCGTAGGCCCGGCGGCCCTAGTCGTGCCGGCGTTCCAACGATCTCCGTTGCACGAGCCCCCTTCTCATGCTCTCCAAGAGCCTCCCTCGTCTTTCTTTTCCTCTGGTTAATGCCGGCCGCAATGTCGTCCGCTCTTGAGCTCGGTACTTTGTGAATACTTCTTCACAATATTTACCTGCATAGCATTAAGATTTTCACGTGTCTAAAAACTGCCTTATATTTCGTTCTTTCTACTACACAGAATATATTATTTGAATAAAGTATGTTGTAATTAAGTCATCATCATCATCAGCCTGGTTACGCCCACTGCAGGGCAAGGGCCTCTCCCATATTTCTCCAACAACCCAACAACAATTAAGTATTAGCCTTAATTTTTTTATATTTAGCATGTATGGCCGGCCAATGGTAGTAGGCTGCCTGTTTAGAGTAGATATTTCCTTCTTTTTGCACCGCAGTGCTGGTATCACTCCTTAATTTATCTATGCGGCTGTGAACTGGTGAAGCTGTCTTCAAAACAGCTAATGATCACAGTCACTCTTTCTGTATCTTGACCGAATAAAAATAAACTGAATTTAATTTCATTTGAGAACAGGGTGCTCCTCCTCTCCATCGTTCTTCTAACATAATACAACGCCCATACGTCGCTCGCTAGCATCACACTGAATTACAAGCTCCTAAGTGTAGTCCGGCGATCTGAGTACCCGTTAATGCGCTCTTTAGGGCCCTGAAAGCCCTTTTCTTTTTCTCGTCCAATTGAGCTGTTCCCTATTCCGTGTACCTTGCAATGTACCTATGATAGCCTGCGACTCCTAAGAACTGCCCAATGTGGGTATTTGTGCGCGTCTGCTGAAAATCGTGTATCGGGGCCACCCTCAAGTCGGAGATGGTGGCCGCGGTATGCCGCCGTCTCCGTCAAGACGCCGATGGCTCCGTCCGATGACATGTCCAAAGCAGGTTACCTCTGCTTGCGCCGGCTGACATTTCGGTGCGTTCACCGTTAGGCCTACGCCACGTAGGCGCGTCAGTGCGGCCCGCAGTTGATGCATGCGCACGCGCCAGGACGCGGAAGATATTGCTGTGTCGTGAGGGAGGGCGGTGGCGAACTCTTTCTGTCCCCGCAACACTCTATTCATAAGGCTACAGAAACAGCATGTCGCCTTAAGTAAGCCAAAGCTCTATACGTTAGGTTAAAAAAGTACCCGATGGCGAAATAAATAGAGTGCATCTGCTAGCCTGCTCAGTGGGGGGGACCTACTAGTAACCTCCGACTAGATCTAGGGTGGAAATGAATTGCGCCCTGCTCTCTCGACGCGTTTTTCATTGTAGGGAAACGGTTAGATTTGACTATTTCCGATTGAATTAGGGCTGCGGCAAACGACGCAATGGCGGATCCCTTCCTGCTACTTCGACCAAGATCAAAGTTGAGGTGTAGTCACTCTCGCAAGCCTCAATCACTCCCAGTGCAACATTTCGTTCACTCCGGCTTCAATAACGCCACGCTGACGCGGTGATACGCGTTGCGCCATGAACCGTACTGCCTCTGAGGAGGTTAGTTTGATGTCGTGCGTAACCGCAGACGTCCCGCCTCGAATGTACACAAGAATATCCCGGAACTGATGCGGTTATGCACCGTGGTAATTTCTGAGCTCTTTTCATACCTTCAAGTAGCTTAACGCTCTATTGCCGAGTGTTGCCTACAGGTAACATAGCCGAAAAAAATTCTTGCTGTGTTTCAGTATTGCGTACGATGTTTCCGACTCAATGTATTCGGCCATCATTACCTGACAAGAAGCAAGCATCAATTGTTGGTTTAGAGCTGGAACACTCGATGACGAGGAAGTAGCTTGGCACGCGATTCACTCTCTTATTAAAGCAAGGCCAGAGGAGACAATCCGATGGAAGATATCCAGCTTCGGTGGTGCCACACATGGGACGTAATGCAGATGAAATGTGCACCTGTGGTTCACATATGATCAGAGCTGTCTATATGAATTCAAAACGACGCCGAAAGTAATTTGGGGCGAAGCCTACCTCCAGCTTCCTGCCTAGGGTTTTACAGCTGTAACTAAAAAATTTCCTCAAAATGTGTTTTTATGTTCGTTATGCCTATTGTTGATGGGTTTTCATACTTAGCTAGGAAATAAACATTTTTCTGGGTTTTTAAGTTTATCGTCCTTAACGGTTTAAGGACGTATTGCACCAGGACAGGATCGTCGCTCCGATCTTCCCACCGTTCTCGAATCATGCGGAGCAGACGCGTAGTGAGCGTCTGTACGCTAGATCCGCTGGCGAAAACCAGATTGCCAAATGATGCATGGTTCTTAGCCCAAACATTGCTGCCGGTAGCCAAAGCTCCCAGTCAGTATTCCGTTCGAAGCACAGTGCCCCGAAAGCAATTGCTGATTGAAGCTTCTCGACAGAACTTGCTTGAGTGTGCCACACGAAACTGCTGATCAGATTTATTCGACAGCTCTACTAAACGTCGTAGCTAGAGATCTACTGAAAACAGTGCTCTTACCCGGATTTAAGTGGGAAATGTGACTCCCGCGATGATCGGAAATAGCGCCTTCACTATTTATACAGAGCCGAGCTCTTTAAGTACATGGAGCGGCTTATGGGAACTTGGTCAAGGCAGGAATTACGATTAATATATGACGGGATCCTGATGTCGTTGCTGATAGTGGGCACCCTGATTATTGCCGACAAAAGGGCACCCTGATTATTGGGACGAGCTTCATTGGCGATCTCGATTTGACCACTGGTGTGCCTACACGCTTGCATGTGTCGCATTTCCGCGCAATTGTGCTACGTCTCGGAAATAGCACTCATGCCATAGATGGTCTTTAGTTTTCTCAACAGCTAAGTGTACTGACCCCGAGTTTTCATGTGCCAAACAAAAGAGATCCTGACCGTATGCCTGAGGCACGATTACCTGATCAAACTTAATTCACCTACAGTCAAGGTACTTTCGGTACGTAACACCATCTCCCTCTAGAAGCTTTGCATTTTAGAGCGCCGCTTTAGGCACCTGTTCCTGTGTTTAGCGTCCGTCTTCGACATTACCTAGCGAACTAGGACGGCGAAGGATGAAAGAGCAAACGCAGCGCGCAGCCGGGGACGAAAGAGGGCGACACCGAAAAGAATATGAGACGCAAAGCGGAGGGAGAAGGTGCAGCGCAATCATGCGGAAAGCGGAGGAGAACAGTATAACGAAAGCGTGAGAAGAAATGCGTAGTTCCGCGCAAGACGGCTTGTGCGGCGACGGCCGCTACAAGATGGCACCAGAGTAGCGCACTGTCGTCCGTTCAGCGATAGCATGTGCCGAGTGCCTCTGTCGATACCATATACGGAAACAAAGCGTTGCCGGATTGCAGGTGTGTCTGCGGCGGCTACGGTGAATTGCACCCACGCGTCACCAACGCGCTGCCACTCGCGACCTTTCCATTAGCGATTCACTCGCGCCACGCTTTGCCCCACTTTGCAATGTGCAACTCGAGACAGATTGTCCGCACCAGCCAGTATGTCGCGAAATGAAATAATACGTACAGATCTGTGTTGAAAAATCGCATTTGGGAGTACCATATACGTCAATACTTTTTTTTCCTTGTAATACCTTCTCTCACAGTGCATATGATGCTTTTCAGGCTAGGGTCCTCATTTCTCGCGGCTATTTTGGGGTTTTATTTCATGGGCGCGACACAAAATTCCGTCGATTGTTCAAATTTTTTGGATTCGGGCGTTTTCTGTACCATTTTCTTTTACACTTATGACACGAGATCCTTTTCCTCGTCTCAAATTTCTTTTCTCGCTCCACGTTAACCTCTGGTTCCTCTGTGCAGCAAGTATTACTTTTGGGACAATTCTCCTGCGTCTGCTCCTTCCCTTTAGCAGGCACGAACTTCTGCCCCTCGAAATTGTAGTGAGGGACTGCCTTCTTCTCGTCTTTTGTTCCGCAAGCCTGACGCGTCACCCTTCTGCTAGCTCGGCGGCGGTGGTCACTGTGCTGACGCCTGGCCCATCTTGCACCCAATAGCGTACTTGCTCTGGTAACCGTTCCTGAAACAGCTCCGGCGTGAAAGAGTGGAGAAGCCTGTCGTGATCCCGAAACGCTTTTTCTTCCAGAAGCCACTATTACATGCTAGACATTAGATCGTACGCAAATTCTGTATAAGACTCGTTCCTAAGCTTTTCAGGTTCGCGAAATATGCAACGGAACGCTTCTGCCGAGGACCTTTACTTCTTTAGCAGACTGAACTGGACTTAGTCGTAGTGCACTGCCTCTTGTTTTCTTATGTGGGGTGTTACGTCAGCTGCTCGGCAAGGTAACAGTGTGAGTAGGCGCTGTGGCCACAACTCACGAGAAAAGTATTGATTTTCGCAGGTTCACTCAGAGTTCACCGAAAACTGACCACTGTCGTCTCCGAGCTTGTGTGGCCGCGTTAGACTTGTAAGTTTATAACAAAACTCGTTCCCCTCCACTGGGCGCCTCACAGGCCCGACTTGGTGCCCGAGCGCGTTCCAACTCGATGTAAAGCTGCTTCATCTCAAGTTGGAGTTGAAGATCTCGCTCTTGCATTTTCCTTCCAGGTTCAAGTTCACACTCATACTCTTGCCTTTCACGTGCACGCTATTCCGCCTGCCTTTTCGCCCTCTCCCGAATGTTATCTTTGCATTCCGAAAGCTCAACATCGTCGGCATCTGACGCATAAATAGCACTGATCAACTGCGGTCTTTTGTGAGCCGCAGACATATAGACGCAACTTCTTCGCAAGCTCCAAGAGCCGCGGTTTTGGGAAATTGTTCAAATTGATGGCTAACGTCAGTACTGCTTTCTCTACTGTTCGCTCTACTTTCTTGAAGCTAACACGAACTAGGCGACAACGGCAGCTTTTACCCGCTTTGTTACCTACACTTACAAACGCCTGGTAAAACTTAGTAGAGAAAAGCCTCGCACTCCCCAAACCTTGCAGCCAAGAATCCGACCATTCCCACGCAATGTTACATCGCACGCAATCAAGCAGTGGATCTCGGATAGCACCTGAGGCACCACTTATTACAGACGGGTGCCCATGACTGTCGAGGTAGCGTGCCCAGCGGTCTTGAGCTTGGCTAGCAGGGAAGATTACAGGCCGAGACGCCAGACGATCGACGAAGCTTGTCAGCTCTACAAGCTTCTTGACCAAGAGCGACCCACATTCTAGCTTGTGCTGAAGGCTGAACTGCGTTGTCTGCGGCGTCCTTTATAGAGTTTGGAACGCCCTCGCTCAGAAGCACAGAGCGAATGCTCACCACGCTTGCGGCCGACGCTCTCTAGACGGAAGCCAGTACAGCGGATTTTTTAACTGCCACTGACCCAGCAGAGGGAAAGGTACTGACGCACACGTACCAACATACAGCGACTGCCGGCAACTCCCTTGCGAAGGAGGCGGAGAAAGAGCGAATACACACACTAAGATTAACAGTCCCACTTGCTGAAGCGTGACACCACTAGTGAGATAGAGAAAGAGAGAGACTGACTGTGAAGCGGAAGGGGTGCTATTTTCCTTTTCAGAATCACTCTTTCTCTCTCACCGGTGGTGTCTCCCTTCAGTGAGCGGGAAGGTTAAGTTCCGTATTCCTTGCCGACGTCTGGGTGTCGCGCGTGCCTTCGGCAAGGACCAACGTCTTTTGGCCGTTGCAGCCTCCTAGACGCTTTCCAACGGGTGCTGGTGGCTCGGTATATCTGAAACATTCGGACTTTCGCAGTGGTTTTGGCGACGCTAGAATAACGTTTTAGTCGTAACATCTCATTCATAATTTTGTCTGTAATTCAATAAAACAACTTCCTATCCCCTACGTTGTCCTCGGTTTCACTGTCTATTGACTTTGTCTCCTTAATAAAACTCGAGTGACTCCTTTTTCTGCCCATTGAATAGCTATAAGCTCGATAGTAACAGTCTATGTAGCTGCCTATCGTGATGTTATATTTCGACAGATGAGTCAGTCGTTTGCGTTTCAGTCGCGTGCGCTTCGTCACTTCTAGAGACGTCTACATGCGCGTTGCTGTAGTGTAGCGCTTGTGTAGAAATAATTCAGTATTTCAGGCTCTCTCCTTCGAGCGCATTACGTCATGGGAGTGTCCATGCCGTGAAGGTGCGTGTCTACCTTCAGCGTCGTCCTATATCTGCTTTCAACACCGCAGAAACATTCACAAAGTTTTTTCATAAAGCAATACCAGCCACATTTCACTTTGTATTGCTGACTGTGCCAAATTATATAGTATAGTTGCACATAAGACAAATCCTTGGACAAGCTTAATATACCATTATTCCTAGCTTCCTTCTAACCCTCTTTCCTCATTGTTCGCTATTTTATGTTTTATCATTCTCAGCTCTAGTAGCCGTTTCAAAGTCTCAGCAACAGGCTCCACTATACGGTGGAAGAATAGAGAGGCGCCCAGAAAGTGACGTCTTTCTGCAAATCGAGCCGACTGCAACTTTTTTTCAGACTTGCTCTCTTTGCCAGCAGGAGCGCTACAGTGTTGGGCGGTCACATTTTCTGTCGTCTGGTAGGGGCGTGAGGCCCTGCGCTCATTTATTTCGCTGCAACCCGGACTTAGAACGCACGACGTTACTTTTTCTGTGGCACTACTAGCTCTTTTCGATTCTGTATTACTGCTTCCGGCGCTATTAGTGAAGAAGTTTTGAATATGCAACTAGCGAGCACCTACCGACCTCCCTCTTGGAATTTGACCAGCAAGTGCTGTCATCCATCGTCGTACAACGTCTTAGTTGATCGTTTCAGCAAGTGTTCCGATTGTGCTTATCTATGTGTGCTTGTGTTGCCTCTGAGATGAAAATCGCTGCACCGTATCCTCGATTGTGCCTAAGCATGGAAGCTGTGACAGAGAAGTACTGAGCTAAACGGGTGATCAATGCGGCTAGAAGTTTGTAATTTTTTTAAGTACAGTTCGTTTCTGCCCATTGCTTTCTTCAGGAACAATCTTTACAGCATTATACTAGGTATCGCATGCATCATTGAGACTTCTTTATGTATCCCTTTGGGAAATGTCTTTACAGTCGAGTATCTGCAAAAGGATAGAAAGTTGGGCGAGTTGGTACGGTAACATGGTCTTGGAGTGTAGCACGAAGTGACACGCACACTGAAAGGAGCAGACAGGACGAGCGCTGGTCCTGTCTGCTCCTTTCTGTGTCCGCGTCCATTCGCGCTACAATCCAAGATCATGTTAGTCGTGTGTCTGTTTCTCTTTAATTTTCACATGACTTTCGCTAAAACATTCCCATGTTATAATTTCGAATATCCCGTACTTTCTTCTTGTTGACCTACTTTGACACTTCAGCGAATTCTATCTGATCTCTTGACTTGGAGATTTTCATGCATTGTCGTTTCTTTAGTACTTCCTCTCTTACTTGGCAGAGCTTACCTACTGGTTGCCTACTTTTCTTATTCCTACTTCAATTGTTGGCTCTAAAATGAGCCTAGTTAGGCTTTCATTCATCACGTCTATAGTACCCTCATGTTCCTGTTCTAAAGATGGACGTTTGTTTGCGAGTACCTGCTTCAATTGTTCTGCTTTTAGTCTTAATGCATATAGATAGGCCTGTTTCTGCTTGACTAACTTTACTCTTTCTCTCTTGAGATTGAGAGAAATCCTAGACCTCAATAGCCTATGGTCACTTTGCTTTACCCTGCCTAAGACTTCTACATCCTGCGCTTTGCTAGGATTGGCAGAGAGTGTGAAATCTATTTCATTCCATGTTTCTCCATAACGGCCTTTCCGGGTCCGTCTTCTGTTTCTGCGTTTCCTCAAGAAGGTATTCATTATTCGAAGCCAATTCTTTTCCACAAATTCTGTCAACACCTCTGCTCTAGTGTTAATAGAGTCGATGCCGTAGTTCCCATTTGCTAGTTCACCAGCCTGCTTGTTCCCCACTTTTGCATCGAAATCGCCCATCACTAGAGTATACTGATTTTTCACCTTTCTTATCGCTAATTCATCATTAAAATAAAACTGTTCTATTTCTTCATCATCGTGACTGATGGTTGGAGCGTATTACTTTCACCGTATACTTCCTATTTGGCTTCATTACGGTGACTGATATTCTCCGATTTTCGCGGTAAACTCATCAGTGTTGCCCGCTGTGTCCTTATTTATTAGATGTCCTGCTTCGTATTCTCTATTATCTGGATGACCACTGTAGCAGAGGACGTGGCCGTTAGCACTGTTTAAGACTCCCACGTCCTAACCTCTCTGAGGCCAGTAATATCCCAGGGAATGCCTGATAATTCATCAAGCAGCGCTGCTAAGCTAGTTAGGCTCACTCTGTATGATGCGCGAATTGAACGTTGGAAGGTTCAGTTTTCAGTGGCGGCCTATCCGGATCCAGAGATTCTTAGCACTGTCTTCCGCGTCGCTGCTTTGACCGCCGCGTTGGTCAGCTGGTCCGCAGGCGCTGGGGACTGGCGGCTATGGGTTAATTGCAGGAGTCATGAGGAAAGTAGCAGCCGAATAGTGCACCAAGGAGGCCAATTCCTGTTCTGGTGAGGAACTGCCTTTGTAGAAGCTTAGTGGGGCTTGCAAAGTGTGTGTCACCTAGACTAGTGTAGCGCCAGTAGGAGTGCGCAACTTTTGTTTGTCGATGTAAGGCGCTATTCCACGCCTGGGAATGTAGTGAACTGGAGGAGGATTCCAATTTATGACCTTCAGATCATACGCTGCACGCCGTAACATGCAAGACACCCAAGATTTAAACAACAAATATTAAAAAGAAACATGCGTGGTTAGTAGCAGATGTGCTTGGCATGCATGCTAACCAGGGGCATCGCTGCACCCGGCAAGCCACGGTTTCTGGACTTATGTGCACAACTTGAAAAACTTTGTAAACTGCAATAGGTGGATGGTTTTGGATGTTTACGAAAGTTGGGCACTAGTAAGCGCGCTTCCCCTACTGTGAACTTTCACGAGTTGAGCTGCAGATTTAAGCCTGGGTAACGCTACTAAGCTTAATGCTAACCAGGGGCATCGCTGACCCCGGCAAGCCACGGTTTCTGGACTTATGCGCACAACTTGAAAAACTTTGTAAACTGCAATAGGTGGATGGTTTTGGATGTTTACGAAAGTTGGGCACTAGTAAGCGCGCTGCCCCTACAGTGAACTTTCACGAGTTGAGCCGCAGATTTAAGCCTGGGTAACGCTACTAAGCTTTAAGAGGATATGCCTTAGCTTTCTTCCCAAAGTCTCGCCAGAAGCTTAGACAGGTACACAGGCACTAGCGAATCCTTTATGCTCGCGCATGTTTGAGGAGACCCGCCCGCCGCGCCAGCTGCTGTGGTTTACCCCCCAATGATCCGCGCCGTCTGCCGAGAAAGACGTAAACCAGGACAAAAACAAATCATTGGCGCGGCATCCTTGTTAAGACATATAGCTTACTCTTCCACTGTTCCCTACATATCGCGCGGGGAACTTCGTGTATACAGTTGCAAACTCGGGGCATCACGCGATAAAATATCAAAACTCCCTCGTAGTAGCGCTCGTCGGGCCGTCGTCAACAACACGACCTCGGACAACTACCAGAGTTTGGATCTGAACAGCCTAGGTCGGAAACCTGGCTACATAGACGCATGGGTTGGCGAATCTGCAATAGTGCTATAAGAAAGCGTTGCTGGCCAAGGAAATCCTCCGCTTCCGGAGTAGATCTCGCTTACCGGTGAAGTAAGGATGGACCAGCAACGATGTTCCATCAGGCTTCGCCCGGCGGCCCGTGTTCTTGTTCCGCAGCGATGGACATTGCCCACTACGTGACTCCCACCGTAGGCATTAGGCCACCAATCGAGCTTCGCGACCTTGCGAAAATGATGACCATGAAAACAACTGACGTTACCAGTAAAAGAACATGAGAGAGAGTTCAATATATTTTTAATAAGAAATTGCAGTTTTCATTTCGTGCTGTGTTAGGTTTGCAATCTGAAAAAGAAAATTTCATGCGCTATTTCAATATACAGGCTGTCCCAACAATCACGCGCCAAGATGTTAAGATATGCAAATGCCACGTAGCTGGACAGAACCAAAGCATTGTTTGTCGTGGCTCGGAGATACTCATATTGTTTTTTTCTTGCATTACGCGTAATTACATGAATAGTCTTAAATAAATATATAACTGCATATATGTTATATTTAGATTAAAAGAGTCAATGAGAAAATTGTAGAGCAACATGAAAAACTCCCGAAATAGCTTTCTGTTGCTCAATACGTGCTACATAAAAGCGCTTTTCCGAGCGTGAAATGAGCCCGTGAATGCGCGCAAAATTGGCGCGCTACTGGCCGCTGGAGGATCGTTGCGTGTATTCGCGGGCTTGTTTTACGCTCGGCAATGTACTTTTGTTTGTAGGACGTACTAAGCAACAGATACCTATATCGGAAGTTTTTCATCTAGTTCTAGAATTTTCTCATTGACACTTTTCCTCTAATTATATTTGAGAAGTTGAATAATTAAGATTAATTATGTTATTAGGCTGAATGCAAAAATAAATGGGTCTCTCCAAGCGACAGCAAACAACATTACCTTGTTTCCGTCCGTCTACGTAGCACTACATATTTTTAAGTATTGGTGCATGATAGTTGAACACCCTGTATATGCTGAAACGGGCCCTATATGTGCCAGTAAGCTCATCCGGGGTACCTTAAAGGGAACCTAATGTGTTTATGTAAAAGGCCACATAAAAGTTCGTAAATTATGCATTATTCTTTTTTTACTCTTAGTTCCCAATAAGGCGGATCTCGGGCTCTTAATTCATGATGTGTCTAACACACCGTTCTGTTGCAGGCCTTGTATTGCGTTCCGTGGATCAGTGTATTGACTTCTGTGGATGTGTTTACACACGATTTTTTTTATTTGGTTCCGACAGCTGCAATATTTTATGTTCACAGCGTAATCGCGATGAAAAGGAATGCCTGTCGGAGATCAATACGTTAAAGTCACAGTGGCTTCCCAATGACCTGAATTGTTCAGCAAGGGCGTTGATATTCCGCGCTGGACACTAAGACAAATATATTCAATCAAGTGCTGCACCATAAGCGAAAAAAATTCAATATCTTCGCATTCGATCCTTTCTTTCAATGTGAGAGATTTGGCTAGTGCGGGGTTTCTTAGGTTGAGCGGCAGTCATCTTCTGTTTATTTTGCCTTGTGTGCGTTCGTGATTTCGGTTGCATATACGGATTCCATGTATGCAAATAACACGTTCTCAGGAATAAAAGTTCTGTAGAAGATTTGCGCTTGTGCTTGATCATTCCTTTTCCCTTGGTGGTTCTTGCTGACGAAGTGGGTTTAGGCGTTGCATCCCTGTCTCACCCATTTGAAACACCGCCAAAAAGGACGCTCCTGGGCCTACCGGTGCTTGAGTTTGATGTGATTCGTAGATGCATGATAGGAAACCTGACAAGGAACCTCTACTTTAACAAAATATTTGTTAACCGTGGCTAAAATAGAAAGGAATATTTATATAAATGATGAGCTATCACTGCTTTGAGAATGGAGCCGGGAGGCGCTGCCTTACTGATCGTGTCTCTGCAGCTAAGTGCACAAAATGATGGTTACGTGAACATTCTTTGAAAATATTTCTCTGATTACCTGCAGACATTCAGCGACATAGGTGTTTGTGTTAAACACTGGTATGTCCCGTCAGTGCCACGCATTTACTGAACTGTAATCCATAGACCTCTTATTTTTGTCTGTACACGGTTATTCCTAACAGGCAAAATAACGTATCGAATGTCCGTTACCCCAGCATCGCCTATCTTGTCATTGTCACTCTCGAGATCTCATCATAATGATTAGGCAGAGGAGCGTTTGTGTTGTTGTATTTGATTTTTTGCGTCAAGTAAAACAATTTCAAGCTCGTGATTTTTTTTTCGACCAACAGCTCTATACTACTACAGGTACAAACACTAAAACATCTGGTTCCGTAAGTCTGACCTTCAAGATCATCAAGGTCAAATTGGGAGATTGCATGGCACTACCGGCGGCTGCGGCGTACTCTGCGTAGGCGTTCGCATCTTGAAAGAGATCTGCGATGTGGAGAAAGTGCGCCAACATCTGATAGCTTCATATGCGCTGTGCTTTCGACGCTTAGTTCGCGTTGAAGCGAGGCGCAGCACGAAATTCAATTCGCTAGCTGCTGCTGCCGAATTGAGCAGCGTCTGTGTGCTGTCTTGTGGCGCAAATGCAGAAGCCGTAGTTGCTGACGGCGCCGAGCAGCGTCCTGTACATGCATGGCGTTTTGATTTCGCTTTCTCGATACCCTAAAAAGTGCTATACATAATCTGTTATTCTTTATACGTTGCTATTTGCTCGTATTTATTCTGGTTTTATCTGCCATAGTGACTTCCTATATTTCCTTACTATAGCAAAATTCATGCTTTATCAATTTTTATCTCTCTATTTTGTTTGCTGGTTATTTTTTATTTCCGTTCGCTTCCGACCTCCCGATTCTTGGTATGCACCCGAAAGTGGGCTCGTTCCTTAATTTAGCGTCATAGTGCTCATCAGCCACGCAACGCGCGCAAGCGTCAGAAGAGAAGAAGTTGCCAAGTGGCCATGGCTGCCTCGAAGACCGCCTCCAGCTACGGACACCAGACGAGCCGTCAACCACACACGACCAACGTTGTCGATCCACGATCCGCGATCACAGCGTCCCCCACTGAAGGGTCCAAGAGCGGCCTCTTCTCGGGTGCCACTTGTGGCTCTTCCATGCGAACTGGCGGCGGGTCTCCGCAAGAGCACAGCTTCTGGAGTGCCTACTCCTCCATCGTCCTTCACCTGAACTCCACGTGAGCCTTGCACTCCCTTAACTTAAGGAACGTGTAGTGGTATTGTTAATGTCACGTACCACCCGCCGTGGTTGCTCAGTGCTATGGTGTTGGGCTGCTGAGCACGAGGTCGCGGGATCGAATCCCGGCCACGGCGGCCAAATATCGATGGGGGCGAAATGCGAAAACACCCGTGTACCTAAATTTAGGTGCACGTTAAACAACGCTACGTGGACAAAATTACCGGAGTCCTCCATTACGGCGTGCCTCATAATCAGAAAGTGGTTTTGGCACGTAAAACCCCATAGTAAGAAATATGTCGCGTACCGCGCAGGTTTGTTTGGAAACTATTTTTTTGTGTTTTACATGCAAGAAAAGTCCCGAGCTCGGAATCATGCCACATGCAAGATAGGCCGCCATATTCATGTGGATGCCAGTTCTCATGTTGCCAGACCGGTTGGGAAAATTTGCTGTTAAGATCGCAGCCAGGAACGTGTTGGTCATACCGCATAATAATTTGACTCTTTCGGCCAGTGGTCAGGGGAGGTATTCTGTAAGAGTCCACCTAGTGGACTGTCCATTTCGGCCGCCGCTGATTGGATGCAGCTGTACGAGAGAGGAGGAGATGAGCGACTCCAGCCAATAAGCAGCGGCCGAAATGGACAGTACACTAGGTGGACTCTTACAGAATTACCCCCAGGTACGCTCAGAGTTGATGATTACGGATGTTGCAAAACCTATTTCCCAATGAAAATTTCTTCACAATTTAAAAGTTGCCCCTCTAAACTGTGTAGTTGTGTCACACGAGGCCTAAAGGTAACATAAAGTTGTTTATTTCGTAGAATATTCTAGTTTAAATGAAGTGAAATTTATTCAGTGTATTGTCACGGCCGTGTATAAAATACAACGTAACTTTTACGTAGCATGTAGCTTCTTGGACGTTAAGTATGGCTATTGTGTGTAACAACACAGATAGTTCGTTACTCTTATTGGTTACTTATTCTCCGTATAAAATGACGCTACTAGCGATCTCACCGCTTAATATGGAAACAGAGAGAGAGAGAGCTCTTTATTAGAAGAACAGATAATTTTACCAGCGCGTATATAACCGCTGGCATGCTACTCTGTATAGGAATGGGGAAAGAGATTAAAAGATTTCAGAAGAGAGTGGGAGAAAAAGAGGAGAAAATAAATATGAAATGTCCGAGTGGACCTGATACTAATATTTACAGGTGACATGGCGGGTAAATTTAGGCTTTTGTTATGAAGGGTGCAATTTTCAAAGCTTTCCGATTAGACCAATTTCTTATAGGTATTTGAACAATAAATCCAAAACCCATCGCTGTTTTGAAAGGCCGGGCATTGGACCTAAGATGCTTGGTAACGTTAACGGTTCGTGGCAAATCATGTCCATTTGTTGCTAAAACAATTCTCTCGTCGCGGTACGCGGGACATTCTAGTAATATGTGCTCAATTGTCTCTAGGTTGCGACAGTAATCACAGTATGGGTTAGTTGTAAGCCCTATGCCGTACAGATAATTGTTCGTGTATGCCAAGTTCAGTCGAAGACGATGGTACAACGTCTCTAAGTGTCGAGGAAGTGGTCGTGGAATTTTCGGTCTCATTTCTGGGTCATTGTAACGCAGGAAGGTCTCTTGGTGAAGCGGCAGATTCCAGATGCGGTCTTTTTCTTGATAGGCATATTTTTTTGCCATGTTTGAAGCATCGACTTTTGTAAAAAATGTTCTTTTGAAGTTGCGGTATTGGAGTCCATTTCTGGCAGCTTCATCCGCTCTTTCATTTCCCGAAATGCCGGCATGACCAGGTATCCACTGGAACTTTATGCAATGCCCAGCAATCTCAGCCCTGTGGTGAAGATAAGCAATGTCAAATGCTGCAGGTTGATTATTGCAACGCTTGTTCCAGTTCCACATACTTTGTAGCGCTGCTTTTGAATCTGTGAAAATCACCCATGTCTTTGGCGGCTGCTGTCGGAGGACATACACAAGGACCTCCTTAATGCCATATAGCTCCGTTGAAGTAGGTGATGTCGCTCGCTCAAGACGAAACGAGAATCGTTGCCCTGTAGAGGAAACAAAAAGTCCGCATGATGAACGATGTGGAGTTGTAGAGCCATCTTTGAAAATGTGCGTTGCGGCTGCATATTCTTTGTGCATAGATTCCAAAGCTATCTGATAATCGCTGCTTGAGGCATTTTCTTTTTCGCACTGATTCCATGTATATAAGGCACGATTTCCAGTGGGGAGTGTGCCCATGGTGATATGTTTCGTGGCATAATTTGTGACGCCTGAGCAGGAATCGAAACAGGTATGCTTCCGACGGCCTGCCCAAAGCCGTATGTAGCACGGGTTCTAGAAATACCCTTTAAAAAGTGAGTCTTCGTATGAATGACGTGGCGGAGGTGAATACGAAGTGTCTCCTGCGATGATAGCACTTCGAGAGGCAGGCATCCAGCTTCTGCTACAGTTCCTGAGCGGGACGACCCCTTCGGAAGGCCAAGACATACGCGAACGCAGTTGTTGCATGCTGCCTCAAGTTCACTCTTGCTTGTGGGAGATATGTTCTGCAGGATCGAGAGATAATAACGTAGTGTTCCATCGACGTAGGCCTTATGAAGGAGCACCATTGATCGACAGTTGCTGCCCCACTGTGATTTGGCTAAAAATCGGAATACGTGCGACGCCGAAGAAATCTTCTCACTCAATTTTTTTTACTTGGGGCGACCATGTGATGTTCCTATCGATCGTCACTCCAAGAAACCTTTGCGTCTTGACGTATGGAAGGGCACGACCACCCAACACTAATGGGTATTTTTCCATACATCTCTGCGTGAAAGCCATGGCAACGCTTTTGTCGGGGACACTTTCAGACCCTTGGGATTTAGGTAGGCCGATATATTTGCTAGTGCTCTCTGGAGACGTTGTTGGGGGGTACTGCGGGAATGCGCTGCACTCCAAATGCAGACGTCGTCCGCATACAGTGTGATTTTGACGCCGCGGGGCAGGTTTCTTCTCCGATGGATGAGGACTAAATTAAATAATACCGGGCTTAACACAGCTCCTTGTGGCACTCTCTACTCGACGGCATAAAGCGCCGTGGGGCCATCCAGGGTACACATGAAAAGTTGGCGTCCTTGAATCCATGCGTAAAGTCGTCCTTCAAGACCAAGGGTTTCCAAAGCGTCAAGTATTGCTTTATGAAAGACCGAATCATATGCTGCCTTAATATCTAAAAATAATGCAATAGGTATGTTTCCAGAGACCTATTCCTCTTCAATTGATGAGACCAAGGCAATGACGTTGTCAATTGCTGACCTATTTTGCCGTACGCCATTCATTTCCTCCGGGTAAACTTTTGTAGTTTCCAGGAACCAATTTAGTCGTTTGTAGATCATTTTTTCGAATAGCTTCCCTACGCAGCTAAACAGAGATATGGGTTTGAAGGAGGCGTAATTTGTTGGCTGCTTTTGTGGCTTCAATATAGGAATAACTTTCGCAAGCTTCCATTCCGTAGGAACCTCCCCCGTTATCCATGAGGTGTTGTAGTACTCCAGAAGGCATAGGCTAGATGTGTGGCATAGATTTGCCACACATCGTTAATAAGACAAGCTAATCGACATCAAACGGCAAAGTATAAGACTTCACTTGACGGCCTCCCATTCATTGTTGGAGGCCAATGCCTCGTGTGTTTTGTTTCTTCCATGGACGCGAAAGTTGTTTTAATGACGTTCGACTGAGTAGATGTGTAAAAGCAAACTGGTAGTGGCCCTTTCTATTTTATTTTCTGCACATAACGCATCGTGTACTTTCACTTATTATTGTCCCTACGTAACGATAGCCTTCTGCATTTCGCTATCTTTTGCGTAACGCTTTGTCTAATCTTTCTTATTGTCAAGCGTGAATATTACTTGGCGCAGGACGCAGCTGTTTTATTCAAAGTTTCTCGAATATAGTAGCCGCCTCTGTGCAAACGGAAGTTTTCTTATCGAAAAATGCCCACGATGCTAATTGTGTTACATATATTCTGAAATGTATGCGAGCAGCAAAAATTATCCAGGCATGTGTTGTGGTACACGTATTAACCAGATTAAGTCGTGATGATAAGAAAACCATAGTGCAGAAAGGCCGAAGTGGGTATACTTGTCTCGTGAGTTTACATTCGACGACCGATGACTGTCCTCGCCAGTGTTGTTGCGATGCCAGCGTTAGGCGTCTTTCTTTATGCGAGTCTGCCCAATAAGACATGTAAGATTTTACATTGTCTGATTCTTCACTGTTTCACGACGTGGCAATTGGGTATAGTATACGTGTACCCTGGTCTTAGAATACAAACTTGTCTTGCCATTGATTTGGGCTACCAATAGTGTTCCATTGAACCAAGTGAACTATAATTCTATTTCGAGAGAACGTTACGAAGGGAGGGGGGGGGCAGGGGTTAACATACTTCTCACGATGAAAGCAAATGACATTGGCCTCGTCAGAAGGCCTGAGTTGAGGAATCAGTAAAACATTGCGGCTGAAGTTGTTTGGTTCTTGCTATAAACGTGCAAGATGAGGTTTAACTTTAGCCCTTCACTTGGCCAATGTCACGTTTATGCTAGCGGCATCACTGTTTATGACAATGAGAGCATTTAACAGCACTCTCTGACCGCGCACAAAGTTAAAAGCAATAGAGTGTGATTTAAAAACCGCTTCGGCTGTAGTCCGCAAGTTGTACAAAGAAGCATTAAATGGAGAAGTTTATCATCCGCCGGAATACTAGATCGTTGTAAAATTTCCTTTCATATGTATTTGTCCAATTTGAGGGCTTCAGCACAAATCATTTTCCAACTTCAACATCCTTGTGCTTCCAGTTGTTGGTCAACGCGCCCTCTTTAGGCAATCTGCTATTTTTATGGTTAACTCTCTTGGTAGACCGGCCACAACGAAAGGCGTTGCTCCTGTGAACCAGCCCTTGGAATACGGTCAGTTTGTCTTCAACTGCACCATCTGAGAAGCCTGCATGAGTTTGCAGTGTAATTTCGGTTATGTCTGTTGAATGGCGGAAACATACTTCTCTTTCAATGAGTGTGATTTTGTCGTTGCAGGTGTTTCGTGAGTGCCGCGGACGTGGTTTGTGCCTTGGCCACTATCCTGGTGGTAGGAGTGCTCATCGTCGCGCTGGTGGTTCTCACAGACAGAGGCAGTCATGATCCGCGCAAGCAAAAAATAGGAGTCGTCATTCGCGGCCCGTTTGGCGTCCTGCGCGGGATCGTGCAGCCAGTGACCGGCCAAAATTTCTCGTACTCTTTCTTCGGCATCCCTTTCGCCCAGCCGCTCAGTGAAACCAAGCGTTTTAGGCCATCCCAACTACAGGTCGTCCGGAAGGTCCTGCCGAGCAGCACCTCAGATACAAACACGCCGGTGAGCTCCCTTTTCTCAACTGAAGGCCTAAGACGATTGCGCATTTACAAGGCCAGCGTGTAGTACGTACGTCCACACTGTTTTGCGCGATAAACCAATGGCCAACAATGGAAGCCACGGATAATATCAGTGCGAACTTTCAATTTGCCATTCTTATTGAAAGCCAGGGTAATCATCAACTTCTCTTTTGGTAGCGACAAAATAATACAACAAATTAACGAAAAGCCTCTCGCTCAACAGTTTTGTTTTCTTATCAGACCATTCCGCGGCACGTGCTACAAAGAAACGTGTATTTTTTTTCAGTCAGCCAAACAGACAAAGGATTGACACAAGTGTTTCCCTACTTTTGAATGTGAGACAGTTCTTGGTGCCTATCTCATGAAAAAAATTAGAGTGGTCATGAATGCCTGTCCTTAAATAGCGCAAACAGCGTCGATGGGGAACATCATGACGACGGTGGCATCGGCGCGACCATGGCTATCGTGTCTATATTATTCGAATGAAAAACAATTGGGCTCAGTTTATGAACGATGAATTCTAATTATGCGAGCAGTCGAAACGCGTCCTGTGAGAGGTGCGCACTGCACCCGGACTCCCATTACGCGCTTTCCGCTGGACATGATGCGCCATCTAGTGGCGGCGCCACGAAGTCCACGTGCACCTCGTGGCGCATATCTAAATTCGCCAAGGATGTCTTTTGAAGCGGGCAACATTTATTGCCCGCATTGAGTTCGCGATCGGCCCATGTTTCAAGATTGTGCCATCTTCGGTATCAGCACAAAGTATTGGTCTGGTGAAATTGCCCTAAAAGGAAACTAATCCGACTGTGCCGAGAATGTTGATCACATTATGAAAAAAGCCGAACCAGCATACTGCATAGCTGAGGCTTTCAAGCACGTACCGAACAATTTCTGTTCATAAAACGTGCCATTTCAAACGCAAATGTGACGTGTATCTTTCTTGTCGGGCTGCTGTTATACTGGTCCTTATGTTTTAATTCGCCTTATGCGGCAAGTACATTGCGCTCGCTACAATTTTTGATGACTTGGCTTAGGAAGTTTACTCATCTCTGTCAGAAATCTTCGAGCAATATGTGGAACTGTAGCGCTAGGAGAAAATTCGCTGACGTACAGAAGAAAATGTGGAGAGCCTGTTTGTTCATCCAGGTTTTGTTCATCCACAACTGCTGTGGAGCTCAAGCGGGCAGTTGGACTTGGTTTTTTTAAATGTTTTACGGATTTTTATGAACACGCAAAAGGAGGCACACAAAACATCCAACGCGCACACCAACTGAAATTGATGTTTTCGGACGTGTTCCAACACCCTTTGTTGTCATGGCCGGTTAATTAATTAAAAGAAAATTAAAAGTTAAATGAAATTAAATTAAAAAGATCCATAATTAAAAGAAATTTAATTATGGATCAGAAACGCATCTTGGGAACACAAATGATACTGAAGGCTTCTTGAGGATGAATGTAATACAATCCATGTAGTGTTACCTGCACAGATGTCATCTGCCGACGTTTTCTTTCTCTAGTGCGGGCGGTGATCGCTTCGATACGCTTTATAGTACACTATTGGGCTTTGTTTAGAATACATGGAGGTGGAATTTCCAAAATTGAATTACAGCTTAACAGCATTTCGACTAAAACTCCCTATACGTTTCATAAATAGCAGTTACAATAACGGCACGCATTAAACAAAATATAATTCATACTTGCTGCGGAGTTTTAGCCTTCGTGCGACAAGTGGGGATACTGCCGTGTATAAAGTACTTCCCCAAATTATTTACACTATAGTCGATCAAGAATACAGGTCGACCCATACGTTTATACGAAAACAATAACTTTGAGCAAGACACACCATTATTTAACGTAGGCTCGACTACCAAATCCGGTTGCTGATGGCACAAGCAGCATGCATGTGGAAGAGGAGTCTTCCTTGTCGAAAGCTGCGCAGGCGTCCTCGGCACTTCAAACAGCTGCCATACAGTGATTTGGCTACGCAACATTTCTTAAAGGGGCACCTCACCAGGCCCCGTAGCAAACTTTGGTTATATGCTTGAAGTTGTTACATGTCCACTAGGGAGTGTTCTGCCGAAAATGTTTTGAAATCGGCTCATTAATAGCCGAAATATAAGTATTTCAGTGCAGTGCCGCGAACCCATGATTTCAGCAGGCGGGCTCCACTGCCAAGCAACACGCTCTCTCCACTCGCTCGGTCTAGGCTCTGGAAGCGGAATTCCTTCCCTGCGTTCTCCCAAACCGGACGTCGAAGATCGCGCGACGCATACGTCAAAGGCCCCGCCTTCATTTTTTTTCTCCTCGGTTTCTTTTCGGCGCTACGCACTTCCGCTGACGGCGTCGCGCTCGAGTTGTTGTCTCGTTCACGCAGCGCATGATTTTTCCCGCTGTGCACAAGGACACATGACTATAGCGCTATAATTCAGTGCTACACGAATACTGAGGCAGAACAAGCGAATCGCAGAGCATGATCACGCGCTGAACACGGTAGAAAATGACGTAGTTTTGATACCTGCGCACGTGACCGCACGACCGTGGGAGCAAGCAGATGAAGGGAGAAGTACCCCTCTAAGTAACAAAGTAACAGTAAGAAAGTAAATGTCACAAAAAAGTGGACATTCCGTTTGTGTGCTTTATTATTTCTCTAAACTTCGATTCGTCAATTCAAGGAACAGATCACACAGATAACAGGTGTTGTCTTCAATTATTCTCGAAGTGACATGTCATCACGAGTGACGTCGCGCAGCGGACGGCAGTACGTAGGCGCCGGTACACGAGCAAGTCATCCCCCGGCTTGGAGCGCGACGGCCGCGAGGAGAAGGAAAAGCGGCGTTCGGTCTGAAATTTCAGATCTTTCCGCGTCGCGTTGCGATGTGATACTTTGAAGACACAATCTTAATCACGCAATATATATGCTCCGTGGTTTGCAGCTCAAAATAGCCAGACCTGGTGAGGGGCCCTTCAAAACCAGCCTGAACAATCTGCAGACTGGCTGTACGGCAGGCGCGACGGAGGAAATCCGTTATCTCCGCACTTTTCCTAGCGTTCCTCATGAATGTAGGTCAATAGCACATTTGGGTAACATTTAGGAAAACAAACATTGACTTGTCTATAAATAAATTCGGACATGAATGAATGCAATCTTCCAGCTAATTCATTTTGCAGGCATTTGCTGTAATTGGCCAATAATAAGATATAACTATACTGAGACAAGCGCACGTGATCACAAGAAGAATGAAATCATCTATCAAACGAGTGCAAATAAAAATAAAAAACAGTGAATAAATAACCCGCGACCTCTAGCAATGCCATAGGCGCAAAGATACCGCTGCGGGCGCAGATGTTCTGATTCGGCGTGTGACAGCTTCCCTACTCGTAGTGTCGCCTAGACCCTACGGTGCGCTTTAAAGTGGGTAAGCTTCTGTAAGCCCTGTATAAGTTTCCTGCTTGAGAAATTTGCATAGTATTTATTTTTCAGAAATAGCAGAAACGTACCACACCGCACCTTGAACCTAAATTTAGCCCGTTTGCCCTCAACCGCTGTCGTGTCTATTGTAGTAGCGTTTCCGTTCCTTCGGACTACACTTTTTCCTTATCCCCCCACGTGTACGGGAGCTGCAATACTGCTATTAACTCGCTTTGCGACTGCCCATCGGTTATACCCATTCTGTTACTATTCTCCCCCCTTCTTTCCACCATACTATCAAGCTTGCTTCTGGACTCGCACGCTAGTATAAAGGTAAGCGCTGCAATATCTGCAATGCTCTTGCGGTGGGTCACGGATAATTACAGCTGTATAGAGGCTAGTGGTGACACCGAGGGAGCTACAGAGAGCATTGTGCACATTCGAAGCTGTGCGAATGTCCAAACGAGTTTCTCGCGTCCCCTTTCCTCTCTGCCATGCTCCTATCATGTGAACAGCAGTAGCTTGATGTGGCGGAGTTGGCGTGACATATTTGAAGTAAAAGTGCACTAAAAAGACGAGGACGAAAAGAAGGAACATGTTCGTCGGACAGGCGCTGTGGATCGTGTTCTTGTTTTCGTTCTTGTCTTCTTAGCGCTGTTATTTTTTGAGCCTGTCATGCAAACACACGCTCTGACTCAGCCCCCGGCACAGTGTGCCAGACAACAGGAGCAGTGGCAAAGTCTAAGAAAGAGGCAAAGAAAGCTTCGCTTACATAAAAACGCATGCTAAAGTTACAAAGAACGAAGACGTGGCCAATGAGACCGACATTTACTATCGTTATACAATGTGTTTGCGCGACCAGAGGAGCACAGAGAAGGAAACAAGTACGCAAGAACCACTATGGGCATGGTTATTTGTATGTTTGTGGCAGCGTGCTCAAAAACTTTGTTTACCGCTACCGCAAAAATGAAAAGACGCTCTCCCAGTTCAAAATCCTGCTCAATATACGGGGTAGGTAATAGAATTAGCAAGAACTGCGGTCGCATTTACAGAACTTTTGTTCACAAGTAGGTTTTCTGATTAGTCAGCGGGTTTCGCTAATAATATTTTCGCTGTTACTATTGTACGGCTTTTGTTAGTACGAACTTTAGCAGCGTAAGAATGTTTCGTTGAATAGGGGCCCATCTTTTCAGGGCGACTGTTGTGCTTACACAGCCTCGCCATAGCAAACACAATGCCATCCACACACGAGACAGATAAAATGTGTCAGGATATCAATCCTTGTAGTACCACCTAATATATTTGTCGTCGCCTCGCAAAGCTGAAATACTTTAATGTACCACATACCACGGTCGACACGATGCTTTATTTCAAGAAGGAAAAATGGCATCGACGCAAAAAAGAACCCGAGCCGATGATTAACGATGACTTTGTACAGATGAAGCCCGCATAAACGCTTACAAGATATGTAAGTGTGATTTTATTTACATATTTATAATTTGATTTGACGCGCTGGTGCCCACCCACAAGGTTGCTTTTCCCTCCTGTAGTATTTCTTGTAGTTTTCATTGCTAGGCGGCATGTTAATCCTAATTACTCGACGGGCATTTGTCATTGCCAGATATTCGGCAGGCACGTGTTCAATGCGTCCTATCCACGGCCTGCCTGCATCCAGTCAATGCCACTCGATGTCGAGCGTGCCGTTTCCGAGGACTGCCTTCACCTAAACATCTGGACGCCGTACCCTAACTGCACTGAGCGTAACCTGCCCGTGTGTGCCCACCGCACCGTGCTTTTTTTCGTGCATGGCGACAACTTTCAAGAAGGCGGAAACAATGACCGCCTTCTGGACGGTCGGTGAGTGCGCGCGTGTACGGCCTATGCTTTTCACTGGGTGACTCATTAAAACGTTTGACTCGCTTTGGGAACGAACCGTGGTTTTCCTGTAACGATGTAGACGCGTTTGCGAGAAAATCCCAAACACTATTGAAAACGAAGGCTGCTCTCAACATGAGACGATCTCCGAAGCCTTCAGAAATTGTTTCAAATTGCGTTTTGCCGTTGATAGCTGAACTGTTTCTTCCTTCGCCACACCTTTTCTACCCGCAGCTTGCTCAGATATCGATGACTTGTTCTGAACTTCATGATTTCTTACCAAACAAAGAAGACATTACCAGAAGTGCCGGTCCGAATAGTATTCCAAATGTATATTTTAGAAGGTACTCTGAATCGTGTGCAAGTTATGTAATAATCAAATTTCAGAAACCACTTGACTCCAGACGAGGCCTGCGAATTTTGAAAGGTCGATAATGTCGTTCCGGTCTGCAAATCGTGCAAGAAGAAAATTATTTTTAATTATAGACCAATTTCATTATTATCTACGAGATGCAAACTTCTTGAGCATATTGACACGTGCACTTATATTTATCAGGCGACGACGTTTTGCCACCTAACGAATGTTATCGCACAGCGCGGGACGCGCCTGCATGTATCCGAAGTTTCTGGAAAGCTATCGATGCTTCTGTCTGCTGTCTGTTGTCGCCGAACCTTGTGTTATCTGATTTGATCGCGTGAAGCGAATGGTGTAGAACTTTGTGGAAGGCACGCAGGTCCCAACGATTAGTCTGGAACATTCGATGACTGCTGTATAAAAGACGACGCGCTGGACCCGCTGATCAGATTTTCGACGATCGCCGACTGTGTTCGCCACTCTCGTTGTGCTTTAAGTGTAGCCTGTTTTCTGGGCACAGGTTCGCCCAATAAAAGCTAGTTTTGCCTTTCACAGTATTGCTACAGTGTTTTTGACGTCACGACCACGTGACATCTGGTGGAGGTGTTTTTCGTCCATGTACCGGGACGCCCCTGACAAGCCACGATCCAAGCCCGGACCGTAAAGTGAGCACCAACGTAATCACGGATCATCGAGCAAGCCGTCGTCTACAACACCTGCCTACGGAGCACGGACTTCTACCTGAAAAGACCAAGAAGATTGTGGCCAAGACAACCACAATGGCTGCCCCAGTCTCCCCCACCGTACTTCAACAACCCAGAGAGCCCCCTACCTTCCGTGGAGCTACGTCGGAGGATCCTGAAACCTGGCTCGAAACCTTCGAAAGGATCTCGACCTTCAATAATTGGACCTCTGAGGATAAGCTACGGCACGTGTACTTCTTCTTGATAGATGCCGCGAGGACTTGGTTCGAGAAACGGGAAGTCCACGCTAGCAACATGGGACCTGTTCCGCAGTAACTTCCTGAGGACGTTCACGAGCTTTGTCCGAAAAGAAAGTGCTGAAGTTCTGCTGGAAAACCGAGGCCAACTACCCAATGAGACCATCGCGATCTTCACAGAAGAGATGACGCGTCTTTTCCGGCACGCCGACCCGGAAATGTCCGAAGAGAAAAAAGTGCGATTCTTGATGCGAGGCGTAAAGCAAGAACTTTTCGCCGGACTAATGCGAAACCCACCGAAGACCGTAGCTGAGTTCCTGACAGAGGCTACGACGATTGAGAAAACGTTAGAAATGCGCACTAGGCAATACAACCGACAAGTGCTCACGCCTCAGTGCGCCATCCAAGCGCTGGGCTCCGTTGATCTCCAGAGACCATAAGGGCCATGGTACGCCAAGAACTCCGCAAGGTCTTGCCTTCGTCGCAGCCTCAAGTAGCCTCGATCGCTGACATCGTGAAAGATGATGTTCAGATCGCTGGGAGCTCCTGAGGTGCAAGCTCAATTACCGCAGCCCCAGGCAGAAGCGATGACCTACGCCGCCGTCGCACGCCGTCAAGGCCCCCCTCCGCGAGCGCGCCGGGGCCCTGTCACGCCGCAGTTCCGTCGTCCGCCACCGCCGCCACCGCCAGCACGACCACCCGTCGCCCAGCGCACCTACGCAACGAAGACGGACATTTGCCGCGCCCCCGACCACCGCCCGATCTGCTACCACTGCGGCGAAGCCGGCCACGTCTACCGACGAGGCCCATACCTGGAGATGGGACTGCGAGGTTGCGCCGTCAACGCTCCACGCCCGCAGAAAGGCGAACGCCCTCGCGATATCGCCGACTACCTCGCGGCTACTCAGTGGAGCTCTCGACGACCGTCGCGTTCGCCATCACCAGGCCGCTACCTGTCGCTGCAGCGCCGAGCATACACTGCCCCAGCCCGGGGCCGATCCGTGAGTTTATATCCAGAAAACTAAAAGCAGCAACCGATGGAGGTGCGCTTGCTGTTCGTCGAACTGACGAAGATCCTCCGCCGCCTACGAAGACTACGAAAAGACTGCCTCGACGACATAACAACGACACGCCGCCGTACCGAGGTAGACCGGAAGCAAAGAATACGCCGACGAATGACCACCTGACAACGCCATGTATCAGCCACAGGTCAACGCGACGCAGCCGTGATACGACGCGAAGGCCTAACTGTAACGCAAGACAAAGAACCACCGACCTCGACGTGCTTCTCGACGACCACGCAGTCGCCGCCTTAGTAGACACAGGAGCCGATTACTCCCTCATGAGTGGACCCATCGTAGCCCAGTTGAACAAAGTTAAGACTGCATGGGAAGGCCCGTTAATTCGGACCGCTGGAGGACATTTCATCATGCCAACTGGAATCTGCACGGCAAGAATTACCATTCATGACCGGACTTACCCTGCCAACGTCGTTATCCTGCAACAGTGTTCACGAGACGTCATTCTCGGCATGGACTTCCTGAACCAACACGGCGCAATCACCAACCTGAAGTCGAAGTCAATAACGCTGTCGGAAGATCAAGCGATACCGCCGGAGAGCCCTCGTAGTCACCACGCCTTGAGTGTGCTCGAAGATCAAGTGAGCATCCCGCCT